>NW_015539876.1:1380478-1390405 GCF_001515605.1 Sinocyclocheilus anshuiensis
AAACAAGGAATTTAAAAACTTTGAAAATTATTAAAACATTGATTTAAGAGGTTTAAAATGAATTTAAAACGGTTAAGAATAGAAAACGATTATACATAAAACATAGTGCAATCAGTTCGGCCATCGCACAGTGCTCATTCAATAAATGCACAGCTAAACAGATGAGTTTTGAGTCTGCATTTAAATGTGACTAATGTTTTAGCACATCTGATCTCTTCTGGAAGCTGATTCCAACTGCGGGCGGCATAATAACTAAAAGCAGACTCCCCTTGTTTTGTGTGAACCCTTGGTATTTCTAACTGACTCGATCCTAATGATCTGAGTGGTCTGTTAGGTTTATATTCAGTGAACATATCTGCTATGTATTTAGGTCCTAGGCCATTGAGTGATTTATAAACGAGTAAAAGTACTTTAAAATCAATCCTAAATATAACTGGAAGCCAGTGTAAGGACCTGAGGACTGGTGTAATATGCTCAGATTTTCTGGTTATAGTCAGAATTCTGGCAGCAGCGTTCTGGATGAGCTGCAGCTGTCCCAAGAATGATTTCATAATTTAGTTTTCTTCTATTTCCTTGGCAACTATAGCTTTGCATAAAGTTGTAAACTCATAATCTGTTTCTGAGGATGGCTGTTTTTGGACAATAATATCACAGAATTAAATTTCACCATTTAATTGTTTATATTGTATGATAATATTCAGATAATAGGATAATGCTAATATGAATTTCCTATGAATAATTCACATGGACACAGAAGACACAAAATTATTTGTTTTATCTCAATATTGATTAAATATTCCACAACATCCCTGAGTGTCATATTAAACCAGCCAATTTCCTCTCACCTTTTGTCTGGTGCTGTCAAAATTAGTACATTAACGTAGGCAATTTATTTATTGCTTTCAGTTTAACACGTTATAAATATTTAACGCAATTAATGCAGGGGTGGAGCTAGGGTTGGCCACCCCACTCACAACTGCTGCTTATGTCTTTTTTCTTGGCAAGAATTGCGTTTATTTAGACCACATCAAACGAGAGACTTTCAGACGCGCACTTCAACTTCGCCTCTGCGCAAGGCTCGTGTCCAATAAGTGCGGAAAAGCTATAGGTGATGAGGGAGCTTCAGTAGAACACAGTGAACTGCAGTCAGATGAGATGTTGTCAGGCCATATGTCAGTAAAAATTATTTTTCCTGTCCTGTCAACCGATATACTGTGCTCGCACTGTACCACAAATGCACCGGCGTGCGCTGTATCATATTATTTCATATCAAAGTGTGAAAGAAACTACAAGCATGCAATGTCGTAGTTATGTCATCAGTTAACTCATTAAGTTACCAAAAAGGCAATTAAAGCAGCCTTAAAACTGTGCATGCATGTAAGTATTTGTTATATGAGTTACATTTAAGAACATGTCTCTGAAATGGTTTTCAAAACTGTCCTGGAGCAGCCCAGCATTGTCTCCCTTATCTAACACACCAGATTCAACTCGTCAGCTGATTAGTAGAGACTTTAAGACCTGAAGTGGGTCAGAAAAGGTAAAGAGTTGTGAGAAAATATGATGCGTGTCAGATCGCGTCATGTTCAGCAGTGGCAGCTTTTAAAGCAACCAAAATAACCTAATAACCCCGCTGCTGTGATGTCTGATAATCAAAGAACAAAAGAAAGAAAAAAGAGGAAATCAATAACTTTTGTAGCTTTAAGGATAAATCTTTATTTAAATTAGAATTTAGTGTTTGGTAATTTTATATAATGTTTGTATATTTTCTACTTTCTGAAGGGCACAGGTAGCTAAATTTTGACATTTATTATAATGGGTTTGTGAAGATTGTTTTAAGTTCACTTAAATTAGAAGTTATTATTGTTTAGTCTAATAAATGTTAAAATTGATAGCTCTCGATTATACTGTAATGTTAAATAGCTATAGTCAATGGTTAAATATTAGGGATGGGGGGGGACAAGGTCACAGACACCAGTCATATTGGTATCAGTGATACTTGCCTTCAGTCATAATAAAGATGCCATTAAACAAATATTAAAAATAAAAGTGTCTTTGTGTTGTTTCTACATTAATTTGAAGATTTAATGTGAAATAATTGCAATATAAAAGTGTATTAAAAAACTTTAATGCAATGAAATTAAATAATGCGTATAAAAAAAAATGCAATTAATCATTGCTCCTGATCCTTACACTACAGGTAACATGCCTCACCAAATCACAGTTACTGACAGCAGACAGAACCATTCACACATGACACATTCTTGCAATTAAAAAAAAATAAAATAAAAATGCTAGATGGAGGACAACAGGAACAAAATGTTTTTGAAAGCTGAACCATTTTGAAACTTAAAAATCGTAAAATAAGCATTCCATAGCTGCCATAAAAATCCACACAACCTTTACACGGAATATTGACGCAGTCTATAAGACACAAGAATATGTCTGAATGTGCCTGGCAGCATTATGTTCTTAAAGCCTGTTCTATGCCTTGAACTCTGTGAATGCAGTGTTTATAATATGCCTCCCTGCAATGCTTGCATTGGCGGAATTTTGCATTGATACTGTTGTTTGTAGGCATTCCATTTGTTTCTCAAATATGCCAACATGAATTACGGAAAACATAGAGAGAAGTGAGAAGTGAGAGACCCTTAGGACCCTACAATCAATAAACCAACAGATTTTTTTTTAAACAACTTCAAAAGCTGCATTGTGAATCTCAAAGCTTGCTATGTACATAGGGAACAGTGTTCTTACATAACTATTTATGCAAAAATAAATAAATAAATATTCACCACAATTCTAAAACACATGCATGTTATCTCTAACACACAAAAGCATTTACTTATCTATCCACTGTAAATGTGAACTTGCCATTTACTTCTATTGTTTTTATATACAGCTAATGAAATATGATAGATTACCTGAAACCCATACTGTAACCCTAACAGAAAACTTTATGCATTATATAGAACAGAGGGAGGTTATACACACATTTTTTACACCACAAGCTGGACTGTCTGTGGAAAGTGCTTGTATAGCAATACCATGAATAAAAATTGTAAGCAAACCCAAAGTTAAGATATTTTCAATATAGTTTATTTTTTCTTAACAATGCTAGTCTTTGTGGCCAGCTCTTCACTGGACTTTAATAGTAATAATTCACCAAGGCAATCTTTCTATGCTTACAATACATAGTTATAGCAATTCAAACAATCTGTCCAAATTATTTCATCATCCTTACTAAAAAAAAAAAAAACCCAACAAGTTTACACTTGACCCAGTCCAAAACAGGAATATAAGACACTCCCAACTCAAACAAGTTAACCATCAGTGAAAATGTGCCATACAGTGAACTGGCTTATCAAAAGCAGTTAATATAACGTCAGTTTCACTGGATGCATCAACGTACATCAATACATCCAGTGGCTCTCAAACCCCTAGGAAACTACTTTCGCACATTCAAATTAACCCCAAACTTACATTTACAAGCCTCTAAATAAACTTACATAAATGCCCACAATCTTTATCTGGGTTACCAATGCAAAAGAAAAAAGAAAATGGGGAAGTTATCTCACCATTTTTGCCCAGACTTTATGCAAAAGAGTTGCATACAAAGATAATCCAAATAGAAAAGAAAAAAATCCAAGGTCCCATATAAACTCACTTAACAATCCAAAGTTCACAGATAAAATCCACAGATATTGTTGAGTGCAGTTTGAAACATGATCCCTGAGTATAAATGAGTATAATAGTATTATACTGTGGTTTGTTTGTTTGCTGGAAATAGTCACATGACAGGAAGAATCCTGTACATGTGACAGGAAATACCACAAATCAGATTTAACCTAGTCCGCAGCAAGGAAGAGACAATATGTATATAAAAACACTTTATGCTACAAAAGGTAAAAGTTAGAAATAAAGAAAGAAAGAAAGAAAGAAAGAAAGAAAGATGTTCTAGCAGTAAAGTTATTTTAAAAAATTGATGAAAAAAAATCAGTTTAATTAAATAATGATAATGTACTTTTTGCCTATAGTTTTATTTTATGTAAACCTCAGTACTATTTTAATTTACTTTTTATTGAAGTCTTAAATTATAAATAAACCTGATTATCAGCATTTAAATTCAAACTTTTTTGGTTCTTGCCTGTATCAAGATGCACTATGTGAAAGTATGAAAGTGAATGATATTTGAAAAGTAGTCCGGACAACCTCACCCACCCCCTGCTTACAATACCTCCACTCCACACTGGATTAATCTGTACTATAATTCATTCATTCATAATAGCTCCCATGAATTTGGGATTGAGTCCCTGTCAATGTAAATGATGAGAAAAGACTGAAATAGGCAGAAAAAATCCCTAATAAGGTCAATTTTCAACAGGTAATGATTCAGAAAGAGGACGAAAATGAGAGAGGGTGTTTTCCTGTACAAGGATAAATCTCTTGGGCACAGAATTTGTTGATTAATAGAAGATTGCTGTTCCACCACAAATGCAGAACTCATAGTCCTGCTGTTATTAACCAGCTGCCATTTAGTTTTCAGGTTCACGTAATTAAATCACATATGCTCTAACTTCATCTAGATGTTCTATTCTACATTCTAGCAGTTAAATGAGTTACGCTTACAAAAAGCTGTGATATTTAAAAATTATTTGACAAGAAAACAAAAAAGCAAAACGATGCGAACTTACCAGTGTCAACTTGAGCTTTTCAGTTTGTATATAAAAGCTGACAGAGATTAGCATGGACCCCATCTCTCCTCATCAGTTTTCCACTACAATGCTGGGTAGCATTTTACTGATCCCGGGACAGGAGCTCAACACGACACATTCACTGAAGCATAATGCAGTATGAATCAAATAAACCTGTATCAGATAAAATAAAAGCCTGATCATCATAAAAGGTGACAAGAACAGTTGTCACAAAGATAACAGTACATTATAGAGAAAATATCCTCAGTGATATGTTTGTTGACCGACATGGTCTGATACATTGCTCTAGGTACCTAATCACTAAGGAGTACATCGGTACCGGAATGACCTGCTGCATCGGCGTTTCTCTGCAAATAACCTCTTTCGCTGGATCTGTTACAATTTAACAGGCATTAGGGAGCTTTCACACGGTAAGCAGAGGAAAGGAATGAGATGACCTTGTATGGCCTGCTGGATGTAGCCATGCTTGGCCAGTGTCCTTGACTTTGTCAGATCAAACAGCTCAGCAGTGAGGTCCTTGGGGAGCTTTCTGGATTAGATTAGCTGTCCTGGGATTGGCTGGGATGGGTGTAGACATATGGGCCATTGCTCTCCAGCCAACACAGGTGATTAATTTGGTTTAGTGGTTCGAAGTAGTGGCAGTTTGGGTAGTAGTAGTGACTTACTTTTTGAGAAACAAATATGTATTCACCTGAGTAAACCTGCAAAGGGAATGGTAGCCTTCCTTTGGGAACATATGTGATGCTTGGCATATCCTGTGGCTTAGTTCATGGGCAGTGACAGAGTCTTACTCTTCTCAAAGCATTATGTCTTCGTAGCCAGTTGGTCTCAGCGGAAAATTGCAGTGAAGGGAAGATACAGGGGGTCTATTCTCCAACCTCTTCAGTGGGCAGGCTTTACAGTAAAGACCTTCATGACTGTATAGTAATGTATGTGACAGCAGGGGTGGTTATAGGGTCATTTGATATTCAGGGCTTAGACCAGACTTCTGTGGATGCATTTGTAGAAATACTTTCATTAAACGTTGGAATATTATACTTAAAAATAAATTATGTTACATCTGCAAGGTATTTTAATGAAGTATTGGAGATATCACTAGAGATGAAAGTTAAAAATATTTTACTATTTCAGCCTCAGACATGCCCAAAGATTCCTTCAAAACACAGCATAAAAAAAAAGAAGTTTGTCTCTTCAGACTTTTCCTAGTCCAGTGTATATTGAATAAAGGTGACAGTTATTGACTCGGTAAGTATTTTTAACTTTATTTAATTTAACTTTGTTTAACTTTGTTATATAATTTAGATGCCTGTTTAAATAATTGCTTCTAAGATAAAAATAGTTGCTGGATTTAGTTTGTGGCATTGTGTCTTAATAAAAGTTTTTCAACAACCACAAGTAAGCTTTTTTCTTAAATCTTATATTCTGCTTTGTTACCAGAGTTATGTCAGTGAAATATTCGTTGATTATAACAGCTGGATGAAATGCTTACCTAAAAGTGCATAGTTTTCTTCAGATTTGTCTGCAGAAAGGAAGGCTCCGCAATCGTTTAATGAGACAGTCATTACCGCGGGAAGTAGGGGTGCTGAGGGTGCTGCAGCACCCTCAGCACCCCTACTTCCCGCGGTAATGACTGTCTCATTAAACGATTGCGGAGCCTTCCGTTCTGCAGACAAACCTGAAGAAAACTATGCACTTTTGGGGGTGCGGTGTTAAAAATAAATGAATGAACGATTTGTAACAAAAAAATAAATAAATAAATAAAACGTATTTTTATTAATTTGTATATTCATTCAAATTAATTGAAAAAAGTAGCCTAAGCCTGACAAGAAGCCACAGTTAAACATGAGTTAAGTTGAATAAAATTGACTGTGAAAGTCGTTTTAACTTATTAAACTGACTTAAAAAATCATTTGTTGCCATGAGTTTTTGATTATTACCTGTAACATTTCTGTTCCATAACCAAATTAAGAATTAATGACCATTTCTACAGACATAGCAAAGAGACAGCAGAGAAGAGAGAGCGTTTAACTCAGCAACAGATCTCGCATCCTCTCATCTGTAGCGCTTATTTTTATCTTTAACATTAGGCCTTTCCTATTCTTAAAAAAATTAATGCTTAATGGTTGATTTAATATTACTCTTTAAGGAAAAAAACACACAGACAACATCAGCAATGCTACAATGACAAAGTCGCTTATTAAACATCAAACTTTTGTGAACAGAACGAATAAGACTGACGTAGGCCTACCCGCTTTGTAACAAAAATAAATGAAAGGTTTTTGAATTTCCCCCTTACTTAAACAAATGCTTATGGCACATTATTATTAATGGGGGAAAAAACATAAGCTATACAATAAAATAGTACAATGACAAATTCACCTATATTAAACTTTGAACTTTTATTAACAAAACGAATAAGGATATGCTTTACCCGCGTTTAACACAAATATGGATTTCCCCTTAGGCTAAAACGGTTGTTTAGTTTGTGGTTTATTATCTTATTAATTAAAACACATCAGCCCAGTGGCGTAGCGAGTCAGCCCCGGGCCCATATGCAAAAAATGTGTACGGGCCCCCCCAAACGTAATGGGCTCCAACTCGGTTAACTTAACTTAGGCCCTATTGTTGATTTTTCTGAAGTAAATAACGTTACATGAATTGTGACTATTCACAGGCTGTTTTATTTACGGTATAGGCTAATGCTTGGAAATGATGTTTAAAGTTTTCAAAGTTTTCATTTTTTTGTAGCACGCAAGCCACTCAATAATCACAGCTTTGTGCTTTGTTACTACAAAGTCTCAGCCTTCTGGGAATTTTATCATAAAATACAAACAATAAACGTCTTTTTACGCTCTTTAATTTCTAATGAGATTATTTGCTTCAGTTCTAGCTGCATATGAATCAATGATATTTTCCTCTTTAATATTTGCAGCACGAAATAAACATGAATATTTAAATGCATGTTGAACAAAATCAGAACTTGGACGTGCCTTTAGAGAGAAATGCATCTTTAAGGATTACAGAATGAAAGAGTTTTCGTTTTCGATTTGAATTATTTCGTTTTAAAATAGTAATATAAAGCATTCTATAGATGTATTTATCATGTCGGTGAAGCGCTCCTGCTCAAGACCAAGACGACAGAAAGCGCATCCTGTTTGTTTTCCTTATTTTACAAAAGCACAAGGTTTTGTTGATACTGTGAGTGCACACAAATACAAGTAGACCCTTTGCAGCTCCGAATGATGCATAATCTCACCTTTATGAGCAAAAATGATGGCGTATTTTTAAGTTTCCGCTGTTCTTAAAAAAAAAATGCAAGTGATCGCGCTGGCGCCTCCATGTCCTGCAGCGCGCTTTAGCGTCCACTCTCCGCACAAACTATTGCATTTGCGCCTAACAGCGCTCATTTATCTAGGTTAAATGTTTAAAGTAATACTGTCAAATGCATAAAGTGTTTTATGTCTGTTTATTTTAGGCAAGTCGTGTTGGTTTGAGAAGACTAAATTGATCAAACATAATGCTCAACTCACTGTCTGCCGCTGCCACTTGGTCGTTCTTTTAAAAAACCAAAACTTGAATTTAATAAACATAAAATGTTCCAAACATATTTTTAAATTAACTTAATACATAAACAAAAATAAATATGACCACTTTGCCATTACAAACCAAAACTGAACTATTTTAATAGCTGTGTAATGGGGAAGAGAGAGAGAAAAAAGTCACAGTATCCAGTCGGACTCGGGCCGAGAATTCTCATAAGCTGTTGGACAAGGGTTAGGTGCAGGGCTCTATTCGTTCCCTCGTTTCAATTAAAAGTTCCCCCCAGCTCGGCGGGCCCCCACACTGCCCGGGCCCATTTGCACCGGCATAGCCTGCATAACCAGACGCTACGCCACTGCATCAGCCATAAAATAGTACAGTGGCAAATTTGCATATATTAAACATCTAACTTTTATTAACAAAATGAATAAGATGGATACCCAGCAAGCAATAGCCGTCATTTCAACGTCTCGGTTAAGTATAGACCCGATATAGTCCGGCTATGTGTAACCCACGTCTAGCCCAAATAACCTTGAATTTGGTTTCATGTCGTTTTTTGGCAAAATAACTTGTGCTAGCTCAAATAACCTTGAATTTGGTTTCATGTCGTTTTTTGGCAGATGTATGTGAGACTTGTGAGATGTATGATATTCCATCATGTAAGCAAAGTTTACAGGGTGTTTGGTTTAATTTCTTTGACATGATCAATACGTAGCCTGAGCGTAGCCACGATTTAGCTCATAGTCAGAGCGGCTATCTGTAGCCCACTTATAGTCAAACCTGATTCACTGAGGTTTTTGGCCAGACAGCGCATGAGATGGTTGATATCCCATCATGTTCGCAGTGTCAATAATATCTACAAAGATATAAGTGTCATTTCATGACATGGTCTATATGTAGCCACGATTTAGCTCTAAATTGGACGGGCTACGTGTAGTCTGCTTTTAGCCCACCTGGCGAAATCGAGGCAATCTGTGGTCTAATTTTAATAGCTTGACCAGCGATGAGCATAGCCAAAATAACCTTAAAATTGTTTACATGTAATTTTCACCCACGCAGCTTCTTATCAAACGCAAGTAAACTTTTTAATCATTTAAATTACTGTCAATACTCAATAAGTTACAACGCGAATCAGAAATTTAAAAAATAACTCCTTTACTGGTCATTTTGAAATTTCAAACTTTGTCTGCAATTGTTAACCACCTCAATCTGTATTATATTTTAGGGTTTTAAAAAAAATTCCCTCATGTCCAAATTCCACATGAAGTGGGGTGGTCCGCTGCAGAAAGAGGCATTTGAACAGACTGCACTGTTCTCGGTCATTAGAGGTATGTGTATAAAACACAACATTTACCAGAGAGCTTCTCTCTTTTTTAACACACTGAATGGTGATACACTATATATCTTGTTTTTGTTTTTAGTAGGCATCCAAGCAAAAGAGAATGACTCCCTGTCACAATTAGTGTAATTAAAGTAAAAAATTATTTCAAGCATTTCTTGTGCTTTTTTTTTCTTTCTTATTTGGCAGATGCTGTGATGACCAACTTCCTGGCAGCAACAGAGTTGGACTTGAGGAATGCAGTTGGGAGGCATTTTAAACAGGAAATAAAACCAATAATTAATAATTTCCTTTAAGTTCACTGTTGGTTGTTTTATTTGTTAAAATAAGTAAACC
>NW_015539876.1:1390648-1392600 GCF_001515605.1 Sinocyclocheilus anshuiensis
TTATCATAATATTTATATTTAAGTGTATTGTATTTATAACATTTTATTTTGTAATTAATTATTTTGTATTTTTATAATTTTGTATTGTCTTAAGTTGTCTAAATTGTTACAAATTTTATTTTTCTTAATAAAAGCTGTATGTATGGATTGCCATTTTGTTGTCTATTAGATGTATATATGTAGTCATTTAATAGCCGTCGAATTGATGACTAGTCTATAAATGGGCTATGATTAGACGTCTATTAGATTTTCACTGACAGCCCAAATTTAGCCTCGTTTTAGCCTAGACGTCTAGGCTATATTTAGATGTTTAATAGACGTCTTTTAAACGCAAAATTGCTTGCTGGGTATAGCCTTACATTGTAACCCAAATAGCCTAAATAAGGTATTTCCCCTTATTTAAAACGAATGCTTAGTTTGTGGTTCATTGTTATTTTTTTAATGAAAACCCAGCAACAATAAAGACGCTCACTTATATTAAATGAAGAAATTAAAGTTTTATTAACAAAAGTTGTGCTTTTGGATCTGCTATCACAGTGTCAGTCTTCTCGCGTTACTCTTGTCACGTGACCCCCTCGCCCCATTTTATTTCTCAGCCCCCTCCACTCAAAATACGTTCCCGCGGCTATGGAGACAGCCTCAATGATTTTTGTGGCTGACAAATGTGACCACAACAGGACACAGTTTTCCAAATGAGACACACTTATTCACTTAAATTAATTAGTGTTTATGAACCAATCATTACTGAATGAATCAGTGTTTTGCACGAATCAGCTGAGGGAATGAACCCAAGACAGTCACGTGTCATCTCCTATGGGCGTAAATATGTAATCCGTGAAGCAAACTGTGAAAAGTCCTAGTGCTGTTGGAAATAAAGTATGGAACTAACTAGTTACTGGTTAATATAACATAGTTAAAAAGTTCAAAATAAATTTAATGTTCTTTCCTGTAAAAAGAAAAAAATATATATTGTGCTACATTATTGTGCTGTGCGTCTTTGTATTATCTTACAAAACATCTGTCTTACTATATTTAGGCAAACTCTGAAGTAGACTGAAATGGCCTCATTGAAATACACACACTGATAGTAGTAGCCTATATGTACCAATTGAAGTATCTCACAAAGATTCCATTAGTCGCGTCTTGCAGATGAAGATCAAATGAATATGCCTCATGGTCGGACCCTGATGTTCATTAAAGCTATTGTCAGAGCGACCAATTAATCAAAGCATTCCTATAATGTGCCAGACTAGGATAAATGAAGGTATGTGATAAAAACAGTCATTAGCAATCTCGGCTCATTTTTCACTGCACAAGGAAGGAGGACCAGTGTCCTTTTCTTTTACGTCCAACAGCTATCACCTGCCCACTTCTTCTATTTCTCACCATATTGCATTTAGTTGCTCATTTATAGCCTAGGTAATGAGGTGTCAAAATGTTCCCAATAGAAAGAGCGTTGGATGCCATTCATATTGCATATGAGCGGTTAAAAAGGTGAAAGTGAAAGATAATTAGTCAGATCAATGTAGAATCTTTCTGAAAATCCAAGCATTGTACACGTTCATTTTGACACCGAACAAAATAGTCAAACCTGGATTCAGTACCGCAATGGTTGCATTTTGTTTCACATATATCTGCTATGTTGTTGCGAGTTTAGCTAAATTTAGCAAAAATTCATTATTACTGAAAAGAACAGTTCATCCAAAAATGAAAATGTTATCAACCCAGCTATAACAAAAATATGTTCCAAGAACAATTTGCCAATGTTTCAGAACATTTGCCAATGTTCAGAAATAATTAATATTATTTCTGAATGTATTCTGAACATTCAAAATGTCCTGTTTTTTAAATGTAAAAAAAATGAATAAATGATGAAAACATTAAGGAAAACATTAAAGGGGTCATATGATGCGATTTCAAGTTTTCCTTTCTCTTTGGAGTGTTACAAGCTT
>NW_015539876.1:1393776-1394305 GCF_001515605.1 Sinocyclocheilus anshuiensis
ACTGTAGAGTAGCGCTTGTTGTTTGTCATTTCTCCTTTCTCAAATGCAGACATGGTTTTATGTTTTATGTTCACACGGCGTGATGCAACGCAACACGTAAAAAGACAGTATAAGTCATCATAATGCTAAAACTGCTCCAGAGTGTCCGTACTGTAGGCCCTGTCGAGCTCCTCCATCCCCGCGGCAGCCAGATGTGGCGGAACGTCCGGCGCCAGGCCCTCTCTCACTGAATCCTTGAGAACCGGTAGAGGGTTGGGTTCCATATGTAGCGACCTAAGCGGATCCCATATGTGTAAAATCCACGGTATAGCCTCAGAGCCCGTGTTTCCCCGGCAGACTTTTTTCACCTCTAATCTCAATCACCTCTAATCTCCATATGCACCTAAACGGTTGTTCATATGTGTAAGTGCTTCCGAAACCTTCTTTCGGGAAGGGTGGGGCTTCCGCAACGTTCCTGTCCCAAGTGGTACGGGTACGTTTTCCCAGTGTTATCCAGTCTTACTGAGTGGGTAGTGCCATAGCAGCAGTA
>NW_015539876.1:1394796-1394997 GCF_001515605.1 Sinocyclocheilus anshuiensis
AATGGTGAATTGTCTTCTTGTTGCGAGCCCCGGCCTACACCAAAAAGGGGCGCAGGTGGCTCGCACAGGGAACTGGAAGGGGCAGCATCCATGGTGCTTTGGTAGAGAATTCCAATTCGTCGGTCACTACATGACTCGTAGTGACCGACTGAAAGGGAACGTCTCGGTTATGTATGTAACCCTCGTTCCCTGAAAGAGGGG
>NW_015539876.1:1396190-1399649 GCF_001515605.1 Sinocyclocheilus anshuiensis
AGTGTTATCCAATCTCACTGAGTGGGTAGTGCTACGACAACGGTGAATGGTCTTCTTGTTGCGAGCCCCGGCCTACACCAAAAAGGGGCGCAGGTGGCTCGCACAGGGAACTGGAAGGGGCAGCATCCATGGTGCTTTGGTAGAGAATTCCAATTCGTCGGTCACTACATGACTCGTAGTGACCGACTGAAAGGGAACGTCTCGATTACGTATGGTAACCCTCGTTCCCTGAAGGATGGAACGGAGACGTCACGTCCCGTCGCCACAGCTCCTGTACCACCGCTAAGCGGCCGGGTCACCGGCTCGGCTCCTCAGCGAAAACCTGGTATGCATTGCACCGGCTGCCTTTTTATGCTCACGCTGTGATCAGCGGCAGCTGGATGCAATAATTGCATGCCAATGTGCATTGGCTCGTTTAGTGACACTCGAAGTAGATTGGTCTCTCGAAGCCAGATCCCAATTCGTCGGTCACTACGTGATGTCTCCGTTCCCTCCTTCAGGGAACGAGGGTTACATATGTAACCGAGACGTTCTTTGAACGTTCCCTGTTAGCTGGGAAGATCAAAAATGGCAAACAAAGCATCATAAAAGTATCTCCATTCAACTTATGCACTATATTTTAAGCAAAATGGCAGGTTTGATGGTAGATTTGAGAGCTCAGCAAAGGAAAAGATTATAAGTAAATAATGACTTTGGTCTGTTTCTCATACAAAGCTATCAAATGACCCCAAGAGTCATTTAGATTACTCTTATGAAAATTTTGTGGTACTGTTTTTTTATTTTTTTTATTTAGGAGGTTCTCAGAGTCCCTTTCACTTTCATCATGTAAAAAAAAAAAAGGCCTACGCATTCTTCTCTGCTTCATATGGGTTTGGAGCGACATGAGGGTGAATAAATGATTTTCATTTTCAAATAAACTATTCCATCACCTAACTTTTAGGTTCATACATTTAAATAAAAACGGTGACAGTTTCAGACTCACATTCCTTGCCATTTTTCTACAACTGAAAAGGTCAACAGAGAATACCTCCTCATCCATAGCACAAGAGGTTATGGGCATCATAAACCCAAAGGCATACACAGATGCACACTCTGAAAATCCGTTGTATATAATACACCCTCCAGACACTTTTGGCATGTATAAGACACACTAATCCAAATCTTGCATTCAATTTAGCATGCGCACTGTTGGGACAAAGTAAGCAAATTAGGATGCAGCTAACAAGATCTCAGGTAGTATTTAAACAGAGAAATATCTTATCCATCATCTGTCAGACTAGCTTGTGTGGAAGCGCCACTGATGTTGCCAAATTTTAGCCATGGATTTTGTGTCAAATCTGTATGGTTTAAGTACTATACAAAATTAAAATAAATCATTTGAATTTTAAATGTAATTTCTCCACCCGCAAAAGAAATGAAATGCACGTTTCGTAGTGATTTGCGTCCTACACCTCACCTCCCCCTTTATATTTTTGAATTATGTCATAAATTCATAAGAGATGCTTATTAACTGCACCATCCCCCAGCATGCTAATATTCGCAATTGCTTGGTTTGAGTTGGGTTGGAAAAAAAAAAAAAGAAAAACTTCCAAGCTGTCAGGCAAGACAGTTTTACTGTACCGAAACAATTTACTCTTTATTGCTGAAGGTGTGAGTAGGAGGGAAAAAAAGAGACATCTGTGTCAGACTTGTTTGCTTTACATTTTCGCCTGCTGTCCCTCTGAAATGCTAAGTGTTAGTCATAGTGTACAATGGGCTGGAAGACATCCTTTAAGACTGTGTATGCACTACTGTTCAAAAGTTTGGGGTTGGTAAGATTGATACAAGTTTTTGAAAGAAGACTCTTATGGCCTCCAAGGCTACATTTATTTGATTAAAAATACAGTAAGTAAGTAAGCAAGTAAGTAAATAAATAAATAAACAAACAAAAATAATAATGTGAAATAGTATTACAAATAAAAAATATTTTATTTATAATTTTAAAATGTAATTTATTCCTGTGATGACAAAACTGAATTTTCAGCAGCCATTACTCCAGCCTTCAGTGATACATGATCCTTCAGAAATCATTCTAATATTATTATTCTTATTATTATCAGTGTTGAAAACAGTTGTGCTGCTTAATATTTTTGTGGAAACCGTGATACTGTTTTTCAATATTCTTTGATTATTATAGAAAGTTCAAAAGAGCAAAACAGCATTTTATTTGAAATATAGAATTTTTTTTGGTTACATGTCTTTATGGTCACATTTGATCAATTTAATGCATCCTTGCTGAATAAAAGTATTTATTTCTGCCAATAAATAAATAAATAACCTTACTGACCCCAAACTTTATTACTGCTTCCATTTGAATGCTTACCCGCATTACTTACCTCCTGTATTCCTCCTAGTGTCTCCTCGTCTCCAAGTGTTTCCTGTTCCTCCATATTCCCGGATAGCTGAGGTGTGTGCTCCTCCAGTGGACATTCCAGCCCTGTACAGGAAAAGACTCTGATCATTCCACTCATCATATCCTTTGAACTGTTCTAGGAACTATACACTCCACGTATCCTCATCTGGATCCTTCACCAGTACTCTCTGTGACCTAATAAACACTTCTGTATTTACTAACCTGTTGCGTCAGACCTCTTCCATTACAGAAGACCGGACCAACACCGACGGCACAGATGAGTTCTCCCCACGGCATGCAATCGGCTGCGTGTTTCTCTGTCCTCGTTCGCCGGGATCTCCCCTTCTACGAGTACGCCGGGGAGTTTTGCAAGCTCGCAGCGGTGACTGCGATGGATGACGCCACCCTCAACCATCTGTTCTGGCTTGGGGCCAACACCCATCGCCCCTTGGACCTCCCAGACACCACTGGACTGTGTTGGAGAGAAGGCGTATTCCGGTGTCTGGGGAGTGTCCGGTCCCGAGCCAGAACCAGTCCGCCGCCGTCCGCGGCTCACCCAAGGCAGCCAGCAGATCCCCAGTTCCGCCCAGGAGGGGATCCCTATCCCCAGTTCAGCCCAGGAAGGGCTCCAGATCCCCCGCCGAGCCTAGAAAGGGCTCCCGATCCCCAGTTCAGCCCAGGAAGGGCTTCAGATCCCCAGTTAAGCCCAGGAAGGGCTCCTGATCCCGAGTATAGCCCAGGAAGGGCCCCTGTTTCCCCGTTCAGCCCAGGAAGGGCCCCTGTTTCTGAGCATAGCCCAGGAAGGGCTCCTGTTCCCGAGTTAAGCCCAGGGAGGACTCCTGTTTCCCCGTTCAGCCCAGGGAGGGCTCCTGATTCCCAGTTGGGGCGGGCCATATACCCGTGGCCGAGCCAGCCAAGGCCACGGAGGAGCCGCCGTGGCAACCTGAGTCCCCTGTTCCGCCATGGCAACCTGAGTCCCCGGCTCCGCCATGGCAACCTGAGTCCCCTGTTCTACCATGGCCTCCCGAGTCCCCGGCTCTGCCATGACAACCCGAGCCCCCTGTTCC
>NW_015539876.1:1400210-1403473 GCF_001515605.1 Sinocyclocheilus anshuiensis
CTGTTCCGCCATGGCCTCCCGAGTCCCCGGCTCCGCCATGGCAACCCGGATTACCTGCTCCGCCCTGGAGGCCTCCCGGGCCTCCGTCCTGTACCAGCCTCCAGGGCGCCCACCCCCCCCTCCCCGGTGGAATTGTTACGGCGCGGGACGTGCCTTTTGGGAGGGGGGAGTACTGTCACAGATCGGCCAGACTCAGTCACCTCCCAATCACCGCAACCACCTTCACCTGAGTACTGAGCACCTGCACCTGTCACCAATCAAGCACCTCATCAACCAGCTTGCATAAAAGCACACACCTCAGACACCCTCATTGTCCGGTCTCGTACACACATAGAGGACTCTGACTTTATTACTGCTTCCATTTGAATGCTTACCCGCATTACTTACCTCCTGTGTTCCTCCTAGTGTCTCCTCGTCTCCAAGTGTCTCCTGTTCCTCCATATTCCCGGATAGCTGAGATGTGTGCTCCTCCAGTGGACATTCCAGCCCTGTACAGGAAAAGACTCTGATCATTCCACTCATCATATCCTTTGAACTGTTCTACGAACTATACACTCCCCTATCCTCATCTGGATCCTTCACCAGTACTCTCTGTGACCTAATAAACACTTCTGTATTTACTAACCTGTTGCATCAGACCTCTTCCGTTACAGATACATTATTTCAGGATTCTTAAAATGTAAAAGTCTTTACTGCCACTTTTTTTTAAATCAATTTAATGTATCCTTGTTGAATTAAATTATTAATTTCTTAAACGATAATAATAAATCTCACTGACCACTTACTGAACTTTTGTATGTGTGTGTTTTGGTGGCCTGTATGAATTTTACCTTACATAGTGTAATTTCTTTTCATATGACTTTTAAGAAAAGTGAATGTAAGCGAACGGAATCAACATAATGATAAGAAAAGACAAATGTAAAATATGTGATAAGCTCAAATACTGCAATATCACTTTTTAAACATTAAAGGAAATACAGGAGATCACTTCCCTTGATGGATAGCACCCTAACACACCACAAAATCTTGCCATAAATCATCTTTTGTAATCACATCTAATGTTATGTGCAGAATACTGTGTACACTTTTTAGCCACTAGCTGTTTTCCCCTCTTGGTGAATGAGAGTGCCACTCTTGCAAATTAGTAGGAAAAATTATTTTCCCCATTTCTATAAATGCAATTACCCAACTTGACACTCTGTCATGTTACGGATAATAGTAAATTAGATTAATTTGTGTCCAGTCCAATATTTGTTGATGCTGTATACTGCCGGATATCAGGACATATTAAAACGAGCAGTGTTTAATGAGCTTGTCGCAGTGGGAGTGCCTGCAAGGATCGAAGAATGGATCTTCTCTGAGTCTCAGATGTTCAAAAGGACATTTCTGTAGGCAGTATGCATACAGTATGTAACTACATAAATCATCGGATTTGTACAAAAATTGTTAATTTTCAGTTTTTGAAATGGGAAAAATGTGTACCCTACACATACTAGGGATGTGCCCAAAGCTGAATGCTTTATTTTGGAAAGGCATGGATGATGGGTTCAAAATGAATAACAAATTCTACTGAATAATAGGATATTTTTAATAGAATACTTGGCAGACACAGTCACTCCTCACGTCTGCTGCATAACGACTCGATAATTTACGTAAATCTCTCATACCACTACACAATGAGTAATGAGTGTATGAAGTGAATGAGTGTAAACACTACTAATAAAATGAGAGTAAATCAAATAGCCACATTACTGTCTCTGTGCGTCTCTCAGAAATCAGAGCTTGCCAAGAGTAATATTAACTAAGATACTGAATCATGCACATTTTCTACTATTTGATATATTTAAATATTTTCAACTTTGCACAATATGATTGAATATACATACATAATACATAAATTACTTGCAGTTTATGTATTCAAGACATTCGTTAAGACAAATATTTTCTTTCAACTCTCATGTCCTCTAATCAGCTATTTTATATGAATTCTACTTATTTGAGGTTATGGATGATTTTCCTGACATACATTAACTCTGTACACAAAGTATCTCTTGAGATATTATTATTATTAACTACTAATATTATTATATTAATTAGAAGATATTTGAAAAGAAAATTTATAATTAGCCTATAATACAAAAGGCTAGTAATATAAAAGTTTGTGCGTTATACAAGACATATTTGTTAAATGGGAAAGGAATTACATTTAAAATGGACTTCACACATAATTTGGCTAACTTCCTGTTTAAGCCCCACCCACTTCCGTTATTATCCGCATACAAATCATTTTGAGATTTTGGGATTGCTACATATATAGATATTGGCTCCGCTGCACACCCTACTGTAGGCAATACATTTATTTTAACATTTTGACATTAAAAACAATAGCTTAATCATCCAGCAAGACCTATGATCGTGTTTTAAGTTCTGGTTATATAATGATGGTCATCATAGAAGTGGTACGGTCTAACTCACCGTTCACACGTCCAGGTTTCAGAGAGGGCAAGCAATTAAGTCTAGTGCTGCAGTGAGGTTATCATTCAGCCCATGACACTATAATGAAGAAGGCAACCTCAAGTCTCTCAGAAGCCACAGCCAAAGAAGGTTTCTAGAGGGCATAAAACAGGAGAAAACGTACTCGGTTACTAACGTAACCTCGGTTCCCTGAGATACGGGAACAAGTACTGCGTCACGCTAGACGCATATGGGAAAAAGCCTTTTTTCTCCTGAACTGAAGACTTTTTTCATTCACACAGTGAAACTGCACGGCCATTGGTTCGTGCAGTGTATTAAAAAATGAGCCAATGGCTAGGCAGCGGAGATGCACGAGCCTTTGGCGACAAAGCCCGCCAAAGCCTGCCAAAGCCCGCCAGAATGGGCGGGGCATCTGGCTATATAAGGGGGTGCTTTCCACAGGATTCTCAGGCTTACTTTTGACTGAAGCGACGACTGAGTTGTGCAGCTACATAGCACGGCAAGCAACGCAGTACTCGTTCCCGTATCTCAGGGAACCGAAGTTACGTTAGTAACCGAGTACGTTCCCTTTCGATACTTCACTCGTACTGCGTCTGCTTAAGACGCATATGGGAACATAGTCCAATCACGCCGTGCTGATGTAGTGGAACGACTTAAGGTATAACTTCCATAAGCAACCAATGCCTATAGAGAAGTCAACAATAACCCAAGGCTAAGACGGGCTGAGCCTTCTAAGTCACACCCGGCCTGGTTAATCGTTCCAGAGTATCCCCGTAACTTCGCCACCC
>NW_015539876.1:1403655-1404810 GCF_001515605.1 Sinocyclocheilus anshuiensis
GAGATCACTCAGACCCGGTTGCTTAGTTCCCAGGCTTCGTCGTTTTTCTCTCCAAGGCTTGCTGAGAGAGGAGAAACTTGAGAGCGGGGCTGTTCAGTGAAAGGCGGTCCACGAGTGGAGAAGAGCGAGACTCATGCTCGAGTGAGCATTCCGTCTCAGTGAGAGAGCAGTCTCTGTGTGGGGTCTGCCCAGACAGATGACGTACTCATTGCTCTTCTGCATCGTGCAAGTTTCCACGGGAGAGCGGGGCTGCCTCCAGTGAAGGCGGTCCACGAGTGGAGAAGAGCGAGACTCATGCTCGAGTGAGCATTCCGTCTCAGTGAGAGAGCAGTCTCTGTGTGGGATCTGCCCAGACCAGTGACATACTCATTGCTCTTCTGCATCGTGCAAGTTTCTCTGCACGAGCCACACTCGCAGAGTGACATTTGCAACAATGTCGCTAGAATTTGCTCTTTTAGGGCTTACCTGCTAGAAATAAGCTCTTTCAGAATCGCCGGATGGCGGCAGGGGAAATGGACCGGAACTGCATGCCCCGCCCATTCTGGCGGGCTTTGGCTGGCTCCGCTGCCTAGCCATTGGTTCATTTTTTAAGCACTGCACGAACCAATGGCCGTGCAGTTTCACTGCATGAATGAAAAGGCTTCATTCAGTTCAGGAGAAAAAAGGCTTTTTTCCCATATGCGTCTTAAAGTGGTCATAGGATGCTACATGCACTTTTACAAGTTGTTTGAACTGAAATGTGTGTTGCCAGTGTGTGTACACAACCTGTCTTACCTTAGACCTGCGCTGAGTGAGCTGTCATCAGTCATTTTTTCACCGCCGGAGCAGATGTAGACAAGAATGACTCCTAACAAGCGATTGAGGTGTTCTGTTGGATGTAATAATGAACATAGCAGTCGTCATTTACTCCCGACATCTGAGCCGCTGAACTCCCAGTGGATTTTAATTGTTTCTTAAAGGAATGCTCCCCCGATCTGCCTAAATGCGTCTATGTTCGCGCGAATCATACATGATCCAGCCTCATCTACAGAAGAAGTGAGTATAATGTTTTGTAATGAATCTTTGCAAATCGCCTTTCCTAATTATGTGCTAATTAGCAAGTTTCACGATGAAGCGGCTTAAGTTCAGAGTCTCTCAGAGAGAGGCTCGGGAGAG
>NW_015539876.1:1404932-1405893 GCF_001515605.1 Sinocyclocheilus anshuiensis
GCTGTTTTTGACAGGGTAAAAAAAGGTGTTTTTACACTACCATTGAGAAATTTTAACCAAACTATGTTACAGACTTTTCATTAAGACCCTAAAGAATAATATCAACTTGTGGAAAATGGGCATCATATGACCCCTTTAAGCAAGACGCAGTACGAGTGAAGTATCGAAACGGAACTACTAAAGTTATGATGTTAGTAGAAAAAAAAAACACTGCTAACTTAAGACCAATTTTATTAGCTGGCTACACAGGGTAAAGTTTAGCAAAGTCTTGCTGTTGAGAAGGGATTAATAGATTAAGTTTTGAAAAGCGAATCCCAAAACCCTCTCATTATCTGAGAATTATTGCAGACATGACAGAATTACAGGAACATCAGTGGGAATGCCTTCAGCTATCTAATGTCAAGATTACAGCAATTTAGATCCAATCTCTCTGTGTGTGCCAGATCTTCACCCAGCAGAGGTTGATTAATATAAGAGCAGCTTCATGTCATTGTCTTCTCATTTCTTGAAGTATATGCTCTGAAGAAGCCACAAGGGCTGTGAATTTATAATGCATGGATATTTTAGTAATGTTATTGTTTATTAGATGTAACAGGACAAATAATGTAACTTCACAGCAGTATATCATTGATAAACAAGTGACGGTTCTTTTTGATGGCTTGTTCCTTTTTTTTTTTTTTTATCAACAACCACTGACTCATTTCAAAGCATTTATATTCTGACATTTTACTGGACTTTTCAAATGCCTCTTAGGTATGAATCACATTCACTGTGCTTTTAGATAAAAATGAACAGAAAGCCTTGGGTGCATCAGTTGATCAGCATAAAGAAAACATAAATAACACACAATATGTCAATAACGTTTCCATACACGTTTCCTATGTCCTTCTTAAATTAATTATGGCTCTGGTTTCACAATCCAGTCTCAGAGAATGTTTGTTACATTTTGGTTTAAAGATAG
>NW_015539876.1:1405903-1410600 GCF_001515605.1 Sinocyclocheilus anshuiensis
CACACACACACACACACACACACACACTATGTATTACTTAAAAAAAATATTTTTGCTAAGAATATTATATAGTAGATATTATATATCTAAATTGTCTTATTTGTTTACTTAAAGAGTTCATTTTTGTATTCATATTAAATATAATTCAGGTTTGTGCCTTATCTCTGTTTTTCATTAAATACACAGATTAAATCTTGCCTGAAAATGAAATCTGTGAAATATTGTAATTTAATCTAGATTAATTTCACATTTCAATAATGGTTATATTATCAGCAGGCACAATAAATTGTTGGATGATAATATTTGATTTTCAATTTGTAGTTTTATTGAGAAATTATGCTAATTTATTAGAACACATTTTATTATTCAGTGACAAATCCATCAATCATTTTAAATATGAGATCTTTTGATTAGCTTTGATGAACCCTCTGTTAGAATGATAGTGATCATTTGATGTGGGTGTCATGCAGATATGAATAATTATATAAACAATATTAGGAAAATCAATTAAAATAAATCTAAAACCAAAGCATCTGCTAAATGTAAAAACATTTGAAAGTGAATCACTTTGGTATATTTTAAAATGGTTATTCTTTATTAACAATAAACATTGCACCACAGGGAGTCTATTGGGGGTGCATGCTTTTGTGATGTGAACACCCAAATGCAATGTTTTTTAGAATCTGGCAGAGAGATGTGCCTGAAAGTATGTTGAAGCTACAAACATGGCTGTTGCAATTAATCACTGGAGACATTTAGGCAGAGATGATTGAGCAATTATTTTGCCAGCAAATATCATGATTTACAACATTAAACAGTCAATGTAGTCTCCGAAGTACTCCATTTTCACAGGCCAATGTTTCATCTCCTTGTTACAATACTCAATACTTTTCAAACGTGAAAATAATACCAGAAGTTTTGCTTCAGACTATTACATTCGTTACACATTCGAGTTCAAAGCAAAATTCTCAAGGTATCAGACTGTGGCACGGTCTTAGCCAGTTCCCTTTCAAATCTCTTTGCTCCTTTGCTTCTTTCGAACTACACACCAAAAACAAAACTGGATGATAAATGCAGCACTTTACAGCTTTGAACAGGGAAGCTGGAAATCTAGCATTCTTGTCTACACAGTAAAGCTTCATTGTCGTTTTATATTTCTTTTGGCCTTTATGAGAGTTATTTCTTGGAATGATGCTCCCTGGTTCAGCTCGGTTTCACACAGTTTGACTGAAACAAACTGTTCTTATCAAGAGCAGAAAAGACCAAGTGCATATTTGATCCATCCCCAGGACTGGGCATTTTTCAAGTAATATTGAATTGTTAAAAAATACAATATGTTGGTAGCTTCCATAATATGCAATTTTTATTGGAAGGTCATAGCAGCTGGTACCTAATGAATTATCCCTTCACTGAGGCCATGTCTGTGTTCTATCAGAGCTCAAGAAGTTAAGCTCAGAGTCCATGAGTGTAAATATTTTCTGTTACATGAGTTTATTTCATGTTGACATTCTTCTCAGCTGAGAGGATGGAAGCTTTGTGCTCTTGAATTAAAGATGATTTCCTCAGTGTTAAAGCAGCATGAAATTGCATCTGTTTGAAAGTGCTTACTGAGACCTACATTTCTCCAGTCAATTCTCATGTCATTGCCCAAATGGTTCCTAGGGAAGCTGAGGGCATGGACTTTTTCAATTAGAAACTGCTGCTGGTTGCTGGTTTCTCAGCCATGGGAAGGCATGGCAAAGTTATGCGGACAAAAATGATGAAAAATTCTTCCTAACAACATCAAGAGCAGAGAAAAAAACAGTGTTAATGCAAAAATACTCAGTAATAGTGAATGGAGCTAAACTCTGAAAACTTTTATCACTTTGTCACGTCACGTCTGGTTAGGAAACTGTGAGGACAACAAGTCTGTTTACAGAACTCACAGATTCCCATTTCTGATAAGATCCATACCATAGAACAAATGCAGAGCTTGATTACATGTTTGACAACTGGCAAGAGACTGAAGTAATTTTGATGCTATTGCATGCTTTCTTTCTTGCCTATTGCATTTCGAGGGAAACGTAGCAAGAGCTTCATTTTATTACTGAGGAAAAGTTTAAGGAAATGATGAGTTTACATATTAGATTTTGCCATAAGAAATGCAAATTCATGCCATTTATGTCAATATAACTATAGCATTTGCTCAGATAAATTTCCTGACACATGACTCCCAGACCCTTGGCTGAAATATCAGCCAAGAACTCACTCCAAACTTTTAAAGAAATAGTGATGGCCATGTCTCAGCAAATGCTGCCAATTAGAGTGGCATAAAGCAACTTGACATACAGAGAATGTCAATCCATCACAAGCAAGCCACCCTCAATGGAAACCATCCTCTAGAGAGGCAAGCAGCAATGAGTTGAGGAGGACCAAAAAAATATAAATAATAATCTTGCCAAACTAAGCTGTCCTCTGGTGAATTGTGGTGAAAAGATTCCCAAGGTATCTGTGGTGCAGCCTTATTCAGATAACTGGCTAACATGTCTGAGATACTGTGAGCAAGGCAATTAGCTGCTGCTCTAGAGAATATCATTCTCCTCTAATGATTCTCTTTCTCTCCTTCTTACCGTTACTACCTTACTCAAGGTTGTCTCACAGATTTTAATTTACCCATCATAATAAAAGAAAATATGGACCTTATGTATATTCCCAATCTCTGTGGAATGACAAATAGTATTCTTTTACCAGTTACAGTAATTTTAAATTAGATTTAAACAAAAAAAGAAAGAAAGAAAAAAATAAATGTGTCAGGAAAAAGAGCAAATATCCAGCCTTATATTTCCTGCAACTAAATATCATATGGAACAGTTTTTGCTAAACCAAAATGGGCAGCCAAACTGCCCGTTAGTCCCCTTGGAATAGGAGCCACACGCATTGTCCACTTTATTCTCATTTTGTGTAACCAAAGATAAACAAGTCCATTGCAGGTGGACAAAACTGATGACAGTGGGCAATTTTGAGAAACAAGTAGTGCCAAAGTTTGTAATAGTGAGCTGCACCTGTCAGTGGTTGAGCTATAACAATGTGAAGCTGTTATTGTTGTTGGTAATGTTAAGTTCTGCCGGCAGTGCTCAAAAATAATAAACAATTGTGCTAACTTCACTTTACATTCAACACACACTGACGTTCAAAAGTTTGGGGTCTGAACAATTTTCAAATTTTTTAAAGAGAAGTCTCTCATGCTCACCAAGGTTGCATTTATTTGATCAAAAATACAGTCAAAATTGTATTGCAAAATAACTGCTTCCCATTGTAATATATTTTATGACATAATTTATTTCTGTGATTGCAGATCAAGCTGTATCTTGCTTTAGAAATTCTGATACACTGATTTGGTGCTCAAGAAATATCTTTATATATATATCTATATATATCTATATCTATATATATATATATATATATATATATATATCTTAATGAAAGTATTTCTTTCTTTCTTTCTTTCTTTCTTTCTTTTTTTCTTTCAATCAATCAATCAATCAATCAATCAATCAATCAATCAATCTTACTGACCCTAAACTTTTGGACAATAGTGTAATTGAATGAATGAATGAATGAATGAATGAATGAATGAATGAATGAATGATCAATCTTAATGTTAAGGCTTTATTGCATTTGTCATTTAAAACATCTAAAATCATTTAAACTAGAATGAATGAATGAATGAATGAATGAATGAATGAATGATCAATCTTAATGTTAAGGCTTTATTGCATTTGTCATTTAAAACATCTAAAATCATTTAAACTAGATACATTAACTTGAAACAAAAATGTAAGATTAATTAAAATACATTTTGGCATTTCCTCTTTAAAACATACCTAACAGAAAATTGAGGTTTATGCTTATAACAAGAACACATTATTTTGAAAATGTTGTAAGGGAAACAGGTCAATTTAGCGCAAAGGGAATCATTTAAGATTTTAAAGGGAATTTGGACAGAATCACTGTTTTACGGCTGATCACTGAGACGGTCAGCGATTCATTGAACTGCATTCACAGAAGTTGCAGAAAGAGAAAAAGTGAGGAAATAATTAGTTTAAGAGAATGAAAATGTGAAATCCCAAGTTTACAGCAATATGTGCAATTGCATAGATCGGAACAACCATCAATCACTTAATTAACCCTCGCATTGAGTTTAAAATTAGGTTAAGATTTATATTAGTTGCGTTGCGTTGCCTGTACGGGGTTCCCTTTGTTGTGGTCCTTGCAGAACAGGGGGGTTTCCCGCGGTTGCTGATTGGCTGGAAGTTCAGTCTTGGGAAGCAGTGGTTGGGCGTTGGCTGACGACGCGGAGTTGTGGGCTGGTTAAAGTTTAGAGTTTAGACGGGGCACGGCGTTAGGCAAAACTTAACTCAGAAGAACACGAGACTCTCAACGGAAAATAAAAAATAAAATAGTAAAGAAATAGAAGTAAAGTTTGATGAGACTAGGTGGCGTTTCTCCTCATGGTTTTGGAGGAGCTGGCGTGTAAGCCAGAGCATGCTCAAAGACCGCAAAAATCGATGACTGAAAAGCACGGCTAGAAGCCATGACCAAAAAAAGAAGAGAAGAGAGGAGAAGAGAGTAGAAGAGCGTAGAAGAGCGTGATTTGATGGTGTCCTGAGTATTTAAACTGGGCTTTTGGACACATCCCAAATGGTGCCTTGACCAGT
>NW_015539876.1:1414434-1433540 GCF_001515605.1 Sinocyclocheilus anshuiensis
ACACAATAAATGATTAAGACCTGATAGTCTGATGTGTGTGTTACATACATGATATGGAGTTATGCATTGAAATGATTAGTTGCTCAAGTCCTTTTAGTGTCATTTAGATGCATATTTACATGGAAATGCAGTTTCTGTGCCATTCTCTGGACGTAAGGATACGTTCTGTGAAGACCAGAGAGGTTAAAATGTCTGTAAGGAATCTCAGTCTGTTCTTTGTCTCAGAGGTGGGGGGAAAAGTAAATTCCAAAGAGCTCGTGATTGTAGTTACTATCACGTGATGGTTATGCGGTCATCTCTTTGACCATTTAATCTTGATTACTTGCCCTAAAATTGACAATCTCCTTGGAATTGTCAATAAGTGTTCTTTTGTTTAAATGCTGTGAGCTACTCAAAGCTGCTAGTTGGTTCAGGCTTGTGGGGCCAAGATCTGATTTACGAACATCCTGTGTCTTGGGTCTCTGTGGAATTTGGCTCCTCATGTTCCAACCATGTTTTGATCAAATCTTAAGATTGTCTGATTCGGTCTGATACCCTACAATGTTGTTTGTCAATATTTATTTTCTTTTATTACGAATGAAAACAAGCCAAAAATACTTTTTGTTTTTGTTGTTTTAGTGTAAAAGATTTACTTTCAACGCCTGCATCCAAGGAAAGATGCTGCTGTTTTCTAGCAAAGCACGCCTGTAAAGCCAGATCACTTCCACATGGTTTGCAGTGCTCTTCAACCAGAATAACTAAAATCTGCAATATTACATGGCCACCTGTATATGAGCTGCATAGTTTGGGTTTCATAACTCTTACCTTTCAAGAAATTTCAGGGTAAAAATGTTCCCTCCACAAGTGACTCAGGAGAGGTTGAATAAGTAATCAGTCAGTGCCAGAAGGACTTGAGAATTCAGCATTAATGAGTTTGCAGCTTGACTGTGCTCACTCAAGAGCAGCCGTGCTCTGTGAAACAAAGAGCACCCTTATTCCTATGGAGCCACACATGCCATTATACCAAAACATGTCCTACATGCTGAGAGTTGACTCACCTCTACGCATGGTAGTCAGTTCTCTGACAAACTAAACATACACTGTAAAATGTAATAAGTTGACTTTACTTAGAAAAAGTGAGGAAACCGATTGCCTTAAAATTTCCAAGTAAACCAAACAACTGCAGAGCTGCTTTTTCATGTGCAATTACAAAAAAGGTGCCAGTCCATAATTGTGCTCGAATGCATAATCAGTGTTTTTTGCTTGTCTACTTTCTGTGAGCATGAGTTAGACAGCCCTTGAGAAGATGATCTGTAGGGTAATGAGTTCAAAGGCAAAGTTTTCTCTTTTATTGTCACGAAATCCATGAATAAATTGTATGCTAGACAGCATTGTGTACTAACACATTCACGTTTGACGTGGCATATGTCTCCTTTCACCTCAAAGCACAAGTTTAAACATCAATCAAAGTCCTTGCATATTTTTGTTAAATAAACTTTCTTCTCCCCTTAGTTCTGTTTTTTTCTCCTCTCTGCTAGGTGACAGTATCTCCGAGAGAATGACTCAAGGAGGGGATCTGCACACATTTTTTAGTTTCTTAAGAATGCACACATGAATAATTAACTCTTTCTTTATTATCAATGTTCTCAAGTAGTTTTTATTATTTTATTTTACTTTTTTTTATTTTATTTTATTATTTTAGCCAATTTTCCGCTCACATCTTCCAATAGTGATCTTTACAAATAATTTCAAGTGGAGGAACCTAAAAGCTAAAATTAGTTGTTGATTTGATATTTATTCCAATTATTCCAATAAAAATTTAATTCAAATATAAATAAATAATACACGTGTTTAATAATTGCAGTGCATGTCTGCAGGCCTGATCACAACTTTGTAGTCCTCTTTTCTTGATGGCAAAATATTTGGAAGAAATATTTATAAGATTTGTTAGTTAAACGTATAAATGGGATATTGTCATTGTACATTTGTGTTCATGTTTAATTGTGTCACACTCAGGTGCACTCAAAACACTCACGAAGATGATGAAGGTAAAATTATCTTTAATATTCCACACAGAAGGTAAATCCACAAGAGGAAGACTTAGCACACGTGAAAACAGACGAGATCCGACAAACACTAAGGGTGTATTCACACCTGTCTTGTTTGTTTTGATTCAATCGAACTCAAGTTTGTTTCCCCCCTTGGTGCGGATCTTTTGGGCAGGTGTGAATACAGCAATCGCACTCTGGTGCGGACCAAACAAACATCTGTTCAGCTGGGTCTCGTTCCGGTTCAAAACGAACTCTGGTACGCTCGAGAATTTATTTCCAATGAATGGATGACCTGGAATGGATGAATGGTTCTGTTTACAATTTCTCATTCACTTGCAAAAAGGGCAGTGTGAAAGCGAACCACACCAAACAAAAAAAAAAAAAAGAAAAAAAAAGAAATCAACATTGTATCTGGTCCGGACCAGAGCAAGTGAACTAGCAGACTTTCCTGGTGTGAATACACCCTAACTGAACAGACAGTAACTTAAATACACAGGCAACTTAAGATAATAAACTAGACACAGGTGAACAGAATGAACTAATCAGACACAAGGGAAAACTAGGTCAAAACAGGAAAACAAGAGGAAAGACAACAAAAACTAAAAGTCCTTGATCGTGACAAATTGGAGCTTAATCTACAGATCAAATAAAAACGTATCATAACCACTTCTGCAAAATTAGCATATTTCAATAAGTCTTTCAAAACTTTAAAATAATACCTCAAATGAGAACATTTGCCTCTGAAATCTAGTAAATTATGGGATGAGAGGAGACAGTGGGGACTTGCTTCAACTTTCAAAGTAAAATTAATTTGTTGAGATCGATTTCAAATTAAAATTGAAGCATGAAACAGATGTGTGGCAGTGGAACAAAAGATGGTCCTTTGTTCAACACTCATTATTTTATACTCCAATGATTTTGCCCTAATGACTTGATATTACTTTCATTTTTCTGCAGACTGGAGAAAATTTATTATGTTCAGTCTAACCTGGACATATTCTTCTCCAAGATAGTTGGCACTAGCAGAAGTTACAATATTTTAAGAATAATGGCAGAAGTTACAATATAGAGAATGAGGAGTTCCGTCACGATCTTTTCACTCCGCATTGCATTTCGGGATGGCGCCACCATATTAGCAGGATACGCTATCCGTTCCCATGGTTACTTCTCATTCTCTATAAGGATAAATGCTTATCTTTTGTTTTGTTTTTGCCTTTAAGTTAAACAACCATTCATTCTTCATTGTATCGTTTGCAGGGAAGAGAAGCTATTTTATCGCACTGCATGATATGCACTGCATTTCTCTCTTAGGTTTTGTAGAATTTGGTTTACAGTGTTTACCCGATTAGCTTGAAAACAGTGTCGCCCGCTGGATGCTCACTGCTGCTTCAGCCATCATATGGTAGATTATCCAAATAAAATTGTGTGTTCAACGAGTTTGGGGAAAGTTTTGTTGCATTTTCAAATGCTGGTTTAATGTGCTAAGACAGTGATGCTAAAACACATGCAGATGAGCCAGAATATTAACGTGACGTTTAAATGTAAAGCGTTTTCCTCTCTTTAGAAAACTGTAATCTAGAAAGAGTTTATGGATTAAGATAGCGATTTCTAAAGTTCATATTTTGGGCTCATCTGTTTTCCGCACATATTATGCTTTATTAGTAAGATGTGTGTACAGAATGTGGTCTTTAAATATCACTGTCTCTGTGCATTAAGCGCGTTCGATATATGAGAGGAAAATGCTTAACGTGTAAATAAACGCGTTGCGTTCACATTTTGATCTTATATATCTGCACATAGTATATGCTTTACAATTTTGTCTTTATCACTTTCTTGGTACATTAAGCCACTTTAAGCATTTTAGAAAGTCCCCTGTTCAAGTTCTGCTAATTCACAAGCCTAGTGAGAGTCATGCTCGCAATGAAGGTAATGTTAACTATTAAACCAACCAAATCAAAACTTTCAAAAACACACGCCTAGTGAGAGTGAGAGTCATGCTCGCAAAGAAGGTAACGTTAACTATTAAACCAACAAAATCAAAACTTTCAAAAACACAGCAATGTGATTCTTTTATTGAGTGAGAGTCAGTGGGTTTAATCAGTGACATTAACATATTTACTATTCTCCGCGACCTCCTTCCCTTGGTGATTTTACACATAGAAAAGGCGAAAAAACATATTGCATTGTCCAGTTTTCTCTCCAGAACTGAACGCGGCGTTACGTCACATTCTCATTCTTTATTGAAGGCAGGCACACAATGGGCATAATGTAGAAAGATTATATAATTTAAAAGATAAAGCATGAAAAGCCATCTTTATTTATAGCATTCACTATCTTCCATTTACAGCGTGAGCAAATTCTGACCTCCACCTTTCATACATTTCTCATAGAATTAAGCATTAGTGGCATACAGACTCCCATTAAATTATATTTCAGATATTCCAGTTCAAAGCCCAGCTGATTGATGCAGTCAGTGGGAGCTAATTAACACAAGCCAACGATCCAAAATATGTTCATCCTTTTCATCCCGGAAGAGTTTGCTTCCCCAGTGAGGGTCTCAGTGGAGGATGAAAGTTAAGGGTATGAACTGAAAGGTGGGGAGCCTTCCTGCCCTCATCTCCTATCTTCAATAGCATAGCCAGAAAGCTTTGATTGAGATTTGTTGATTTTTTCCCCCCCATTTAAGAGCAACAAAGGCCGGGGGGTTCTACCATCATAGCATGACTTAGACTTTTTGTGGACATTGATAATGATGATCCTATGATCCAGACATACCCAGTGTGCACACTGAGCTCAGTCTTCATCATCATGCCTTGTCAGAATACTGTAGGTCTTTTCATATCTCTGCAGAAATGAAATGCATGCGAATTTCAGGTGCATGACTAATGATCATTTGGTTGTGCAGAAGTGTTTCTTTAAAGTGTTTTTTTTTTTCTTTTTTTTCTCAATAACGTTTTAATTAGTGTTCCTTTACAACATATCACATTTCTAACACACAAAAATATTCTACATATAACATTTAAAGCAAATATTTAGATTGAAATGTAGTGATTTATTAATGAGAATATGCTCTGTTTTTCATCTTATCATAATGAAAAGAAGAAAATCTTACTAGATAAAAAATTTATCTGAAAAAATTTATTATCTTTATTAATGCATTTAACGCACTGATCTGACATTGACTGTCTTTGTTGGGGATGTAGTATGTGACTTCTAGTGGCATGGCTTATGAATGAATCCTTCCATGATCAAAAGATATTTCTGAAAAATTCTGGAAAATGGGTGTCAACACTGAGGCTGGAAAGAGTTACAGAACAATTGCTACTAAAAAGACTAAGACGAAGACATTCATTAAGCTTCAGTCAAAAGCATGGGCATCGGAAGCAAAAAAAAAAAAAAAGTGGTTGGGTCCAGAAAAATTTTACCGGAGTAGATGCCATTTCCTGTATTCTGGTGCCTAGCCTAGCAAAAACATCAGGTAACTGTTAGCATTATAACAACATAGTGTAAGTGTAACTGTAATTCAATGCTGCAAGACCACATGATGCTTTTAAAAGCAACAGGCAAACAGATTGTTTACCTTGCTGTGTTGTGGGAGTGCAGCAGGCGTGAGTAGTGAAAAACACGGAATGGAGTTTAATTTATATGGATTCTGAATGAGCCAAGTGGAATAGATTTTAGGAAGCAGCAGTGTGGAAGTCAAGGCTGTAGCTAAAACATGGAATGGAGTTTAATTTATTAGGACATTCCTCAAATGGCTGTAAAATTGAGTGGTTGCAATATCATTGGTCTTAAAAAGGTTTAAGACCAATGGTTCATGCAATAGTTCTGACACCCATGGTCAAAAGTACGTGACCATTCCTACTCAGATTAGCTTCCAGCAAAAAAAATAAAAAATAAAATCCGTACAAGGACGAGTTATACAATGCTTTAAGAGGATTACAGACATTTCATGAAAAACAATAGCACTCTTTCGACAAACAGTATTTGAAACATTACATTTCAAGTCCATTCAGGCCTCATTGACTAATAATGTCGTTCAATTTGCCTTTTCATGTGCACATAAAAACGTTCTAAGGTAAAATATCTGTAGGAATCCTGAGTTCGCACGTCAATTTGTAACTTACCCTTATTCTAATATTGACAAATTCTAAAAGAGGGAGTGCAAGTGCCATGAGCTACTAATTTGCATAAAACGCACCCAAACCATGCCCATATTAGGGTTTCTGCACTCACTCTCTCACAAGAGAGCATGTGCAGCGTGATTTTCAAGTTAAGCAAAGTGTGCCATTCTCAGATACTCTTAAAACGCAATAAACAGTGTATACTCAACGTAAATTTTCGGACCTCTGATTGGCCAAGCTACAAATATGCCATTTTACATAGCATTTTTTTAATTTAATTTCTAATAACTGACAATAATGTTGTGCAACATTATTTACACAACATTATTCTTTACACACACACACACACACACAATATGGCCTAAAATAAAAAACTAAAAATGTCACTGGGTGTCACGAGATCACCTGCCTCACCAGCCGAACCAACCGTCTACACCCGTTCACAATCACCTAGTTATTAATCACGGACACCTGCATCCACTTACCACACCATTCAAAAATACACGCACCTCAGTCACTCGTCGGCTGGTCTCAAAGTTGCGAGCTTGTCAGCGCGGAACCCTTGCCTACCTGTCTGCCTGTCGATCCGGGAATCCTCTGCTATCTGTGAAAGGACCAGACCATTTAAATTCAGATAAGACTGCTTCCTCTGCTTTCGTAGCACACCTCAGTTCGATTCTCCTATGTTGGAAGCCCTTCCTCAGTTACCTTAATAAAATGATCTGTTTGCTTGACTCTGCTTGTTTGCCTCCTTGACCAGATGTGACAGAAGACCAGCCCTTTTTACAGTGATATTCAACAAAGACTCTCATGGATCCTCGGAGCACAGCGTTCCCTGAGCCTCTCTCGCCGACCGTCACCACCGCACCATCAGCCTGTCCCATGGCCCGGCCAGTGAGCTTCTTTGGTGAGGCAGCCTCCTGCAGTGGGTTTTTGCTACAATGTTCCCTCTACTTCGAGTTACAACCCCACCTGTTTGTGACTGAACGGGCGAAGGGGCGTTCATCATCTCGTTACTGTCCGGAAGAGCCTTGCAGTGGGCTGAAGCCTTGTGGAACTCGCAGAGCCCTTGGATTCACTCGCTGGATCGCTTCGTTAAACACTTCCGGGAGGTATTCAGCCAGTCAACCACGGAGATTACGGTACATGACGAGCTTTTCAACTACGGCAAGCAGATTCATCAATCCATGAGTACACGCTTCACTTCCGCACCCTTGCCGCCAGCAGTGGCTGGAACGAAGCTGCTCTGCTCTCGGCCTTTCGCCATGGTCTGAACCCAGTCTTACGACAACAGATGTCCATCTTCGAGGACACCGTGGGTCTCGAAGGTTTCCTCCAAAAGACGGTCCGCATCTCCCAACACCTAACCGCTTGCCATACGGATCCCCTACTCGCTGCCGCTGCCTCACCCAGCCTCTCACCGTCAGCACCAGAGCCCATGATCACGGATAATTACCATCTATCCTCCACGGAACAGTCCCGTCGACTCGCCCGTGGCCTCTATCTCTACTGTGGATCAAATGAACACGAGCTCCGCGCCTGCCCCATTCGTCCTCAACGGCCAGTGGTGAGTACTATCCAAATCACTCCTGATATATCTGGCATGCCTCATATAGATGCACTTCTAATGTTTCACACCCAATCCTTTCCAGTCAAAATCCTTGTGGACTCAGGAGCGTCGGGAAATTTCATCTCCTCCCGCAGCCTTGCTGGATTCAAAATTCCTCCCTGCAAAAATAACACCACCTACCAGATCACCACTGTCCAGGGAAAGCCGCTGGGCAAGGGGTTGGTGCGGCACCGCATGCCAGAGGTCATTCTACGGGTGGGATGTTTCCACACCGAACGGATCTCGCTACTGGTGCTGGAGGAGGCTGTCGTGGACATCGTCCTGAGACACCCCTGGCTCTCCAAGCATCAACCCACCATCGCCTGGAAGTCCGGGGAAATACTCAAGTGGAGTGCGGATTGTAAGCAGGAATGTTTAAGGGATCTGCCTGTCCCGATCTCCGTCTGAACCAACCTCTCCATCTGCTCCACATCCGTGGAAAGCCCAGACTCCCCGCATGTCACTTCTATTCCTCACGAGTATCAGGCGTTCCAGGACGTGTTCAGCAAGGTCGCAGCCACTCACCTTCCACCTCACCGGCCATGGGACTGCGCCATTGAACTGCTACCTGGGGCCAAACCACCCAAGGGACATATCTACCCACTGTCCATCCCAGAGCGAGTCGCTATGGAGGAGTACGTGCATGAAGCGATGCAACAGGGGTTCATCCGTCCGTCCACCTCACCCGCAGCATCAAGCTTCTTCTTCGTGGCCAAGAAGGATGGGGGTCTGAGGCCCTGCATCGATTACCGTGCACTCAACGACCAGACGGTAGAGTTCGCCTATCCCCTTCCTCTGGTTCCTGCCGCCTTGGAGGAGCTCCGTGGTGCCCGCATCTTCAGCAAGCTTGATCTCAGGAGCGCCTACAACCTCATCCGCAGCCGCAGGGGTGATGAATGGAAGACTGCCTTTGTAATGCCCACCGGGCACTATGAGTACCGGGTGATGCCCTATGGGCTTTCCAATTCACCTTCCATCTTCCAAAACTTTATGAATGAGATCTTCAGAGACATGCTCAACCGGTTCGTCCTCATCTACATCGATGATATACTAATATACTGACCCAATCTAGAAGAACACCGCGGCCATGTCACCCGGGTACTCCAACACCTCCGCCAACATCACCTGTATTTAAAAGCTGAGAAATGTGAATTCCACAAATCCACCATCACCTTCCTGGGCTACATCGTCACCCCTACAGGAGTACAGATGGACCAGAGGAAGGTGGAGGCGGTTCGGAATTGGCCACAACCCACTACCATTAAGGAGATGCAGAGGTTCCTGGGGTTCGCCAATTTCTATCGCCGCTTTATCGCCCACTACAGCCAGTGGGCGGCACACCACTCACCTCTCTCCTCCGCCGGAAGCCTAAAATCCTCACCTGGACCCCAGACGCACACCGGGCCTTCCTCTATCTCAAAACCACCTTCTGTATGGCCCCGGCTCTTTCACACCCAAACCCCAATCTCCGCTTCGTGGTCGAGGTGGACGTGGCTACCCTGGGAGTGGGCGCCGTTCTGTCCCAATGGAAGGGTGAACCCCCCGTACTCCATCCCTGCGCGTACTTCTCACGGAAACTATCCCCGGCGGAGCAGAACTACGACGTGGGGAATCGGGAGTTGCTGGCTATCAAGCTCGCCTTGGAAGAGTGGCGGCATTGGTTGGAGGGTGCCAAACAGCCATTCCAGGTGATTACAGACCACAAGAACTTGCAGTACCTCCGAGAAGCCAAGCGTCATAATCGGAGACAGGCCCGCTGGGCGCTATTCTTTACTCGCTTCCACTTTGAGGTCACTTACCGTCCGGGGAGTAAGAACGTCAAAGCGAACTCTCCCGCCTACACCAGCCTAATCCAACCCCAGAAGAACCAAAGCCCATCCTGCCACCCTCAGTCTTCATGGCTCCCATTCGGTGGGCACTCGACGACCAAATCCATGCCGCCACTCTCACTAAACCTGCTCCGCCGGGAGGTCCAGAAGGGAAGAGCTACGTCCCGTCCACACCTCTCCGGGATCCAGGCACCCAGGTAGCCACCGAACCCTCTCGCTCCTCCAGAACCGTTACGGGTTGCCCAACATGGCCCAAGATGTCGCCCGCTACGTCAAGGGATGTCCGGTCTGTGCCGTCTCCACCACGCCACGTCGTCTGCCGGAGGGTAAACTCGTCCCATTACCCATCCCTCACCGGCCCTGGTCCCACCTGGGGGTGGACTTTGCCACCAACCTCCCTCCCTCAAATGGTTTCACGACCATTCTAGTAGCCGTAGACCGGTTCTCCAAATCCTGCAAATTAATCCCACTACGAGGATTACCTACCGCCCTGGAAACAACTGAAGCCCTCTTTCAACACGTATTCAGGAACTTCGGTCTTCCGGAAGACATAGTTTCCGACAGGGGCCCCCAATTCATCTCCAGGGTCTGACGAGGGTTTTTCCGCCTCCTGAGAGTATCGGTCAGTTTATCCTCCGGATACCACCCGCAGACCAACGGCCAGACCGAACGTAAGATCCAGGAAATCGGACGATATCTTCGAGCCTACTGTCATGAACATCAGGACAGCTGGAGCCAGTATCTACCCTGGGCAGAATACGCCCAGAATTCCCTGCGCCAGGAAGCCACCGGACTAACTCCATTTCAATGTGTCCTTGGATAACAGCCGCCACTGTTTCCCTGGACCGAGGAGCATTCAGAAGTCCCAGCGGTAGACTACTGGTTCCGGGAGAGCGAGAAGGTATGGGACTCAGCTCATGTCCATCTCCAAAGGGCAGTCCGGAGGTACAAGGTCAATGCAGACGCTCGTCGTGCCGACAATCCCGTCTATCAACCCGGGGATCATGTCTGGTTGTCCACTCAGGACATCCGCCTCCGGCGGCCCAGCAGGAAGCTGAGTCCCCGGTACATAGGTCCTTTCCCGGTAGCACGGCGCATCAACGAAGTCACTTACCAGCTACACCTGTCGGACCATTACCGGATCTCACCCACCCTCGATGTTTCCCTGCTAAAACCTTTCACTAATCCTCTTCTCCCTCCCTCCACAGAGCATGAGGTACCCCCCCCTCCGCCCGAAGTCGTCTCCGATGAGACCATCTACAGAGTCAAAGAGATCCTCGACTCCCGGCGGCGAGGCGGCCGACTTCAATACCTCATAGACTGGGAGGGGTATGGTCCTGAGGAGAGATCGTGGGCAGACAGAGAGGACATACTGGACCCATCCCTCCTCAACGACTTCCACCAGGGCCACCCTGACCGTCCCGCTCCCAGGGGGCTCGGTCGTCCTCGCCGTCGGTCTCGGGCGTCAGGAGACGCCTGTGGGGGAGGGGGTAATGTCACGAGATCACCTGCCTCACCAGCCGAACCAACCGTCTACACCCGTTCACAATCACCTAGTTATTAATCACGGACACCTGCATCCACTTACAAACACCATTCAAAAACACACGCACCTCAGTCACTCGTCGGCTGGTCTCAAGGTTGCGAGCTTGTCAGCGCGGAACCCTTGCCTACCTGTCTGCCTGTCGATCCAGGAATCCTCTGCTATCTGTGAAAGGACCAGACCATTTAAATTCAGATAAGACTGCTTCCTCTGCTTTCGTAGCACACCTCAGTTCGATTCTCCTATGTTGGAAGCCCTTCCTCAGTTACCTTAATAAAATGATCTGTTTGCTTGACTCTGCTTGTTTGCCTCCTTGACCAGATGTGACACTGGGAGTATTTGTTTTATGCATAATTGTGATTTCTGTTGGCAGGACTGACTTCTGTAGTAACTGTAGAGGCAAAAAAGCAGTTTTGAACATGGATATTTATGCACTGGCTCAATAATTCATTTCCAACAAAAAATTAAATGAGAATCTCTCCATGGTGCACCTTAAAATGTTCACGAAACCACCAGGAGGAAAACAGAAGAGAAGTATACACAGAAGGATGTAATGAGGGAGAACATTGCGGCATATCTCAGGACCCAGACAGCTTGAAATTTTGAAAGGGAACAATTCATTCTGAGCTGAAGCTTAGAATTAATTTTCAGTTGAAGCCAGAATGTGGGTCAAAGTTTGGCAATGACTCTAAACAGACAAGTAATTCTACAACGGAGAAGCTGAAGAAGCAGATGGATTTTCACATTTTGGAAAAGCAGAGTCCAGACCTAAACACATCTGAAATGCTGTGCCATGACCTGAAGTGAGCAGTTGATACAAGACAGTCCAAAAATATCTATGACCTGAAACAGTTTTAGAAAGAACAGAAACAGGAACAGGAACATCTGGTTGGAATCATGCCTTCAGCTCCAGAAGGTGCCACATGTTTGAAGTTCACATGCCTTTTAGAGCCAGTTTTGAATCAATAGCTTTCTTCCAAAACCTAGTGAGCTGTCTTGTTGCATATTGCCTACAAAAGCAGCTGCATTCTTAGGCAGCATCCTAACTGCCATGAAACCTTTTAAATGTCAGATTTGGAATGTGTTTCATAGGCAGCAACTCTGCACAACACACAAATATTGATTTCAATAGAGCTTGATGCATGTTGCCAAGTTAACTGCACTAAAAAAAAAGGTGTAGAAACAGTTCCCACTCTAAATGTGCTAATAAAGTTTACAAATAATTACAAAGAAATGCCAGGTAACACATTGAATTAAATGTGAAGTTTTGAAGTAAAAGACTGAAATAGTATTTTCTTGTATAATGCGCTCCAATAATATTAGTTTTATTTACAACTTTGAAAAAAAAAAAATTTTTTTACAGTGCAATACTCCATGCCTAAAATAGTGGAAAAATAACACACAAATATTGGATAAAATGTATTTTTAATGACACATACACTGTCAGTATAGAATGAAATCTACTTTTATTTATACAACATAGCATTTCTCTCTCCTCATCCATCATCTTAAATGTAGACAAATAATTGACAGAATCTTGTTCAGTTGTTGTATAGCGTTACTTATATTTTTGTGAAATAATAGATTGGTGAGGTTTCACCAGAATCTACTGGGAGTTGTGGTAATGTCAATCAATCAATCAATCAATCAATCAATGATGACTCACTCGCTATTGCACATCCAAACAAGGTGCAATTTTATTTACAGTACACAAAATGGGAAAGTCCAACGTAAGGGATATACAGTTGTGTCCAAACATCCAAAGTATCGAACAAGAGGTAACAGTTTGGGTGTATGCAAAATTCCAATATGGTTATATTTTTCTTATTTTTCATATTCAATTATATGTATTATTCATTATGAGTTTTTCCTTATGATTTCTTTATTGATACTCTTTATCATATTCAAATTACTGTCTCTTGTTACTATTATTCATTTATTCTTTTTTGAGATTTTCATTTATGATCATATTCAGTAATATGTTACGTAATATGTTTTCCTTGGTTTGACATATCAAAAGTACATCTTGTTATTATCAGTAGATGTTTTGATAAGATGTTGAAAACGTATGTTCTTCAAAAATATTTTGTCTATGCAAAGGATGTTTTGCTAAATTTGTCTTTTCGTTCCTCATGATACTAGGTGTTCTTTTCCAAGAGTTAGTATTTGCAAGATGCTATTTGAAGATTGTTTAACTCTGTTGTTTCTGCTAGAAGGATGTAAATTGACAACCCATGTCTCTGTTTTCATCTGACTTCTACCTACTGCAGTTCACAGGTAATGTAAATCGTGACCTAGTCCTGAACTTAATTCAGCTTAGGTAGGGGAAATATTTTTGCAAGACGTAGATAGAGACACAATGGATAAATTAATTAATTTCTTCCCCTTTTTAGGTGGACGTCCCCCAACAACAAGAAAAGGGTTTTGCCAGACTCCGGTTGCGCTGAGTCGGCGCCGCGCTGCCAGTGACGTCATAAACGGTGGTCGCTCGATGGACCCTTATCACAAGACTATGATGACGCGTTTCATCAGCATCGTAAATCTTCGTAAAAACATTGTACGTTTTTTTGTATCTTAATTTTTTAAAATGTATTTACATTTATAACACTATACCTTGTATTATATTACCTTTGCATCAAATTACAAAAAAAAATAGTTAATGCTAATGCGAGGGTGTTTCGAATACTGCGTCTATGGGAGTGATGGTAAATTTGACATCATTCTCTCTACTGACTGCCGTTATCAGTCTCTCTCAATTTTTGTCCTTTTTTTTTGCTATTTGAGCAAATGGGAATGCATAAAAATATATTTGTGGTAGTCTCCCATTCACTGCTATAGAAGTTTACCCAACTATGACAACTTCTGCTGCTGAGAAACCCGGAGATGTGAAAAAGGACCATTGCTCAGTTTGGCAGACGCAGCAGTTCCACAAGACCGCAGAACGGCTACCGCCATTGCTAACAAAACAACCACAGAACAAAAATAAAACAAACAACTGAAAGTGTATAAAGTGCGTGTGTGTTCTGTTCGGGGTTAAAGTTATTGCGGGAAGGCAATGGCAGTGTTTGTAATGTCCATGCACTCTCAGAGTTTCATGTGCACCCGCTCCTCCGAGGATGAAGCGGTGAAGAAATGAATAGTGAATGTGGTGAGTATGAAAAACCAGAGCTGCTTATCCTCTAGGCACAGACTCCTCTGTCACAATTTTCATGTTGCTTGATTATCTAAGATATTAGTTGTGCAGACTGTAATCATTTTTGTGCATTTTTCATAATTTTGTAAGATGTGTCTAGTGATGGGCTCTAATGCAATCTGCATTTCGGTTTACCACAAGCGCTGCTTGATTCTTCAGCTTCGTTTAATTTTGTAATTAATATTGTTTAAAATTCAGCTTTGCACAGCTTACCATGATAATGGTCATCTCAGGTTTAAAGTCAAATTAATATATGCAAAGACAATTATATGTCACCAATATAGAAATGGTTAAATATCTTGACAAATTCTGGAAGAAGAGAATCTCATGCCTCAATCCTGATGATGAAGATGATTGCGTAATCTTGGCAAGTATGTCTCTTTGGCCGCCGCAGTGAGACATCACTGTCTGCTTTTCACAGAATCAGTGTCAGAGGCACCTCTCCATTGCAGCCAATGCCAACCAAATAACTTTAAAGCAGGCTATTCCCTGATAACAGATGACAGCTCAGAATTGGCAGCTTTTAGAGGAAAATCAAAGAGCCAACCTTCTCGGACAGCATTTTAGTTTTTATCCCCCAACAGTTCACTTATGCTGTTTTAGTATTTTGTCTTGTTTTAGTATTTTGTCTTTAATCTGCATGGAATCAAGGTCAGTATGTTCCCATCACATTTCCCTGCAATTCAAAACACCTATATAACACCTAGGGGAAGTCGTGGCCTAATGGTTAGAGAGTCGGACTCATAACCCAAAGGTTGTGGGTTCGCGTCTCGTACCGGCAGGGATTGTAGGTGGGGGGAGTGAATGTACAGCGCTCTCTCCCACCTTCAATACCACGACTGAGGTGCCCTCGAGCAAGGCACCGAACCCCAACTGCTCCCCGGGCGCCGCAGCATAAAAATGGCTGCCCACTGCTCCGGGTGTGTGTTCACGGTGTGTGTGTGTTCACTGCTGTGTGTGTGCACTTTGGATGGGTAAATGCAGAGCACTAATTCCAAGTATGGGTCACCATACTTGGCCACATGTCACGTCACGTCACATCTCTATTCACATGAGTTTAGCTCCACTGTCAAGGTTCGACGATTTCTCGTCACAGTGTATTTTAAATTCAAATCTTTGTTTGTTTTACTTCTGCTTGAGTGATAAATGAAGGACCTGTAGGGACTCTTTGATTTAAATGCTTGTGTGCTTCGTAGATGCCCGTGTCTATCCGACTTTATTGTACCCACTGAAATGGCAAATACCCATGTCACTAAACAATTTGTTTACGCTAAAGAAATTAATTCCATTAAACCCTATTACCCCCAGCAAGAACTGAGCGTACCACAAAAGGAACCAATTAACATTTCAGAAAGAGTGTAAAAAGGTGAAGCGTTTTCCTTAACACTCCATAATGGCACTGTACGATGACGTTTTTAAAAGCCTGTTGAGTGCTAAGAAGTAAGATTTTTAGCAGCTGAGACAGTTACATGGATTACAGTTTTTTAAATGTGATATGTTACACCTTTTCTATCATTTAAGAGAGCACATGAGTCATGACACTTAAAGGCTTCATTATTTGTATAACCAGTCAGGACATAAATAAGGCACTTACTCTGTACTATACACTCATATCATTCATAACATATCTTTGGCGATGGTCTTGAACCTCTACATGAATTTTTCATGATGCCAGATGAGTTTTGCGGTGACATTAATGAAAAAGACAGGTGCTCCAGTTTAATAGATGTTTGTTTACTTTAAGTGGGAGCAACAGGAGATGAAACCTCGGCTTTCTAAGCTCCTGCCTGAGACACAACACTCCAGTCCTTTTAAAAATATCTAAACGAAGGGCATCAAAAGTATTTTGTATGAATATAATTTCAAAACAACTGGCAATAAATAATTTGGCAAAGGCCCATCTCCAGCAAAACTCTTGTATTTCCTACAGGATTGTTGTGTAGTTTTGAATGAATTGATTTATTTTTGAATAAAATAGCGTTGCGTGAAGAACATATTATTGAGCTGATTTGTCAGGACTTGAGTTGTTTACTGAGTACTGTATTGACAGCCTCAAAATATGTGTATAAAGGTGTTTTAAAAGTGGTACAAGGTCAGTATGATATCACCATCTTTCTAAAAATACTGTATTCATAAATCATGTTGTATCATGTTTACAAGATGTCATTCAAAATCTGGCTTGCATCCTAGTAATCTAACAACCTTCTATTTTTCATAATAAACATTCCATCCATTGAATCTCAGGAAGAATATTGTCTCAGTTTGATGTAATTGTGTGTTCTGAAAAGATAATAGGTCTACTTTACCCTGCTATGACTGCCACTCTAGACTCTAGTCCTTAATCTATCTGGGCACAGTTGAGTCCGTCAGGACTCATGTTGATGTCTAGTTGGTATTCTTGGTATTCTTCAAAGTGCCCTTTATAATTATTTAATGGTGCGTGCTTCTGCTCCTAAGTGTGTCCAAATAGCATATGGCTTAGAAAGACATGCATTAAAGACCCCCCCCCCAAATAGAATATACAATCTGCATGTTCATGCAAAGTCATGCGTTTCCACAAAATAACATTTTCTTGTGGAGTAAAATAAGTACTTGTTTAAGCCTGAGCGATAACAGTTCTCTTTAAAAGGTAATCCGGCCAAATTGTTTGGTTATAAAATAAATATTGGCCTCTTGTAAACACATGCAGGTAACATGCAGATATTTCTGCCCATATTGAATATGCTCTGTGTGATATCTGAAGGATGATTCTCAAAAACATATGTGATTTCAAACGTACGCGTGTGATTGATTATGCCTCAGATAAATCAATATTGTGCGGTCCACAGTAAGAGAAAATGTGGACATTTTTCAGTTTTATTATGTAGCCACAGGTACCGACCTATAACCAGACATACTGGAGAAACTGTTTTTATGTACTACAAAGTCGGCACAAAATATTGCACAGGCCTCTGATGTGTGCAACGGCATGAAGAACAAATTAATCTTGAGAATACATCAGCACATCTCTGATGAATTGCATAGATGATTACAAGAATGTTCAACATAGACTATAGTATTACCATACAACTTGCATCTATCTCACATCAGGAAAAGCATGTAAAAGAAAAAACGGAGGGAGAAAATCAAACCAGGTCTTTTAAAACAGTTTAAATGTTGTTTGTGAGTTATTGAATGATTGATGACTGTGTGTGTCTCTTGTTCTCCAATACAATTTAGGAGATATGGCATTCAAAGTCAAGTCAATTAAATGATTGGGTTTAGGGGTCAGTCAGACTGGTAGGATTCCTAATATATCTCTGTATCCTTATATCCCTGTTGCTTTGGTCACTCCCCAGCAAGCAATAGCCGTCATTTCAACATCTCGGTAAAGTATAGACCCGATATAGTCTGGCTATGTGTAACCCACTTCTAGCCCAAATAACCTTGAATTTGGTTTCATGTCGTTTTTTGGCAAAATAACTTATGAGATGTATGATATTCCATCATGTAGGCAAAGTCAACAGCGTTTACAAGGTGTTTGGTTTCATTTCTTTGACATGTTTAATACGTAGCCTGAGCGTAGCCACGATTTAGCTCGTAGTCAGAGCGGCTATCTGTAGCCCACTTATAGTCAAACCTGATTCACTGTAGTTTTTGGCCAGACAACGCATGAGATGGTTGATATCCCATCATGTTCGCAGTGTCAATAATATCTACAAAGATATGTGTCATTTCATGACATGGTCTATATGTAGCCACGATTTAGCTCTAAATTGGACAGGCTATGTGTAGTCTGCTTTTAGCCCACCTGGCGAAATTATGGCAATCTGTGGTATATTTTTAACGGCTTGGCTATAGCCCTATACCAGTAACCAGACCAGCGATAAGCATAGACAAAATAGCCTTAAAATTGTTTACATGTAATTTTCGCCCACGCATCTTCTTATCAAATACAAGTAAACTTTTGAAACATTTAAATTAGCATTATTTTATATTTTATTAAATTTTACAGCATTATGAAATATAGCATTATTATGCCAAAAATAATGCTAATTTCGATGTTTTAAAAGTTTACTTGCATTTGATAATATGATGTCATGCATCCCACAAGCTGTTTTTTACATTCATACACATTATATGATATTATTGATATTCGGCTGTCTTTCATTTTATAAATAAAAATGCAATTACAATTCCCAACCGCTAGATGGCAATTGTAGCCCTACTGAGACGACTGGCAAGGCGAGACATGAGAGTTAGTAGAGAGCACTGTTTTGTTTTGAATTTTGTTTTTACACGAGAGAGCACTAAGTTTACCTTTCGGAGAGCAGCGGGCAAACAACAAACGATAAAAGGACGTTCCTACTTGGTTTTGTAAGTATCTGTGTTTTCGTTTTGACGTGTTCATTATTTATCTATATTATTTGTTATCATGTTTAGGAACCGTGACATTTTAGTGAAGAGAGCAAATCGTAGTTGATAGTGATCTGTGACTAACCCACGGTTCAGCACGCATGTGTTCAGAGGATTAATTGCAAAATTGAATAGAGTACAAGTTTTATCATTTGTACGTGTTTACAGACTCAAGCGATTTTAAAACAGAGCAAATAACAGAACAAACACAGCTCTGACAAAGATTAATCCATATCCATATTAATGTATACAGTGAACACACTCTGTAGAAGTGAGAAACTGAGGAGGAGTTTCAACATCTGGAAGAGCGGCTGGAAATGGAAAAGATCCAGGCAGCAATGGTAAAAAAAAAAAAAAACTCCCCAAAACAACATTTCCTCCCT
>NW_015539876.1:1433550-1438075 GCF_001515605.1 Sinocyclocheilus anshuiensis
TTTAAAGGGTTAGTGATGGAAAACTTGCAGGTCAATGGGCATCAGTGTTTAAGGTTGGTAAACACTTGTACACGGACGCATATAATACTACCCGCCTGACATTGGCATGTGTTATTCAGGTGTCAAAGTTGTGCAGAGTTGATGGAAGAAACCTCAAAGACAGTGCCAGAAGGATGCTGGACAGGTAAAGCCTACAAATCTTGCCACATTAATCAAACATTGTGGTGTCAATACTCAATAAGTTACAACGCAAATCAGAAATTTAAAAAATAATTCCTTTACTGGTCATTTTGAAATTTCAAACTTTGTCTGCAATTGTTAACCACCTCAGTCTGTATTATATTTTAGGGTTTTTAAAAAATTCCCTCATGTCCAAATTCAACATGAAGAGGGGTGGTCCGCTGCAGAAAGAGGCATTTGAAAAGAGTGCACTGTTCTCGGTCATTAGAGGTATGTGTATAAAACACACAACATTTACCAGAGAGCTTCTCTCTTTTTTTTAACACACTGAATGGTGATACACTATATATATCTCGTTTTTGTTTTTAGTTGGCATCCAAGCAAAAGAGAATGACTCCCTGTTACAATTAGTGTAATTAAAGTAAAAAAATCATGTCAAGCTTTTCTTGTGCTTTTTTTTTTTTTTTCTTATTTGGCAGATGCTGTGATGACAAACTTCCCGGCAGCAACAGAGTTGGACTTGAGGAATGCAGTTGGGAATCATTTTAAACAAGAAATAAAAACAAAAATGAATAATTTCCTTTAAGTGCAATGTTGGTTGTTTTATTTGTTAAAATAAATAAACCAGAAAAATAAAAGGAAAAAAAATGAGAGAGACTGATAACGTCAGTCAGAAGAGAGAACGATGTCAAAATTATCGTCCCTCCCATAGACGCTGCATTAGAAACACCCTCGCATTAAGCTTTAACTGTTTTTTTGTAATTTGATGCAAAGGTGATATAATACAAAGAATAGTGTTATAAACGTACATACATTTAAAAAAAAAAATACAAATATGAAAAACTTTCAAGGACTTACGATGCTGATGACTGTTAAACGCGTCATCACAGTTTTGTGAAAAGGGTCCATGTTTTAATGTTAAGTGTGATAACATGCTCTTGATTTGTATTATATATGTTTTTCTTTTAAATATCTTAAGTTATTTAAAATATTACATTTTTCCATTTTTATATCTTAAGTTGTTAAAAATTTGTCCAAGTTGTTACATTTTTTTTTTTCTTAATAAAAGCTGTATATTTAGTTTGTTTTGATGGATTGCCATTTTGTTGTCTATTAGATGTATATATGTAGGCATTCATTAGCTGTCTATTTGATGACTAGTCTATTCTTGGGCTATGGTTAGACGTCTATTAAATTTTCACTGACAGCCCAAATTTAGCCTTGTTTTAGCCTAGACGTCTGGGGTGTGTTTAGATTGCTAATAGACGTCTTTTAAACGCAAAATTGCTTGCTGGGTCATTTGTCCTCTAATTATCTTTTCTTAAAACTCGCACTGATAAAGGCACTGACCAATAAACACACGCTGCTATCTCTCCTTTCAATTACCCTGATCATTTGATGAGGTGCAAAGAGAGTCTTGATAAGAGTTGTTTTATTTTCTTCAAGAAAATATTACTTGTGTATTTTGTTCTTACATTGATTATAAGAAGTGAATGTTGCAGCTATACCATACAATAGGCTGTAAAATAGGATTAGATACTACCACAAAAAATACAATTAAGCAACAGTTTAGAGTTAATCAATTTCTTAAAATAAATAACAAGAAGTTTGTAAGGATATTCCTAAATACTGTTCTTATATAAAGTGTTTTGTGAATCTAGTCCCTGATTATATGGCAGTTAGAAGAGTCGCTGACTTCTGATTCCGACAGCAAGAATGATCCTGAACTAAGTGAAGATTAATGTCTTGGGTATGATGTGTTTATTGAACCAATCAGATAAGAGTAACTGGAGAGTCAGCGAGAGGCTCATGTGATTGGCTACAAGAAGAAGGTCGCCCGCCCTCCCCCTCACGCTCGCAAAACTCAGAGAGAATCGTGCCAAAATTGTAAGCGCAGAGAAAAGAAAGACGGAGCTGTACATATCGGTTCATTTCAAAAACTGAATGAAACTAAATTTGCAAAGCAGCCAGAGAGTCTAACACAGCCTGCCCCATTGACACAGAGGCACTGACATCAAAGTAAACATATCTAACGCAGAATATTCCCTCTTTGGCAGACCAAGTATTCATAAGGCTGAGCATCTGGGTCTGTGTTAATTAACCTGGCATTATCCACGTTCATTTTGTTTAGCACCAGGCTCATGGGTTTGTTTTAGAACTGTTAATTTAGGCCTGAGAAACATGGGGATGCCCATGCCTGATTTGAGGAGAATGCAGTCAGTCCTCCCAAGTGGCTTAGGCTCTCCAGGAATTTCACAGTAATTTAACAGTGCTGTCAATCACGGTTTGCTCAACGTCCCTCCATGTCTCTGCAGTAACAGGAAAAGAGAATAACAGAGATGGGGAAGAGGAAACAATGGTCATTGCTCACATTTTCCAATAGCAGAACAGGTGTCTGCCTCCTAATGCCAACAAATTACTAATGAATTGGATGAAATGCAATTGTATCCTGATGTGGTATTTTAAACACCAACATATTTGGAAAACTCCTGTAGAGTGCTTATGTTGATTATGAAAACATGTCTGGAATCTATGTTTCTATATTACAATTCCGAAACAAAGATATGTATTTTAAAAATTACAATATTAAATAATTGATACGGAGATGTAAAGGCCAGTTGTTTAGCAACAAACAACCAATCATACACTGAACTGTGCTTGCCTCATTAAATATTCATATGCTTTATATAGTGACAGAAACTTTCACACACAATATTTGGTTTCAGCACTTCAGGGGGAAAGAAAAATATTTAAAACAGTGATGGAAATGAGTTAACTGAAGTTTAGAAAAGACTGATGAACCCAATCTACAAGATGGTGATTTCATATGAATTTGTAACTGTTACTGGGAAGTAAGCTTACAGCAAGAAACCCCAGTTAAAGACTGAACCGTTTTACCATGGAAAAAATATAGCATAGGATTATTTTAACGCAGGTTTTAGAATGACCCATCCAGGGTTTAATAATCTTAAAGGAATAGTTCACCTAAAAATTAAAATTTTCTCAAAATGTACTCACCCAAGATCCAATATGTAAATGAGTTTGTTTCATCATCGGAACAGATTTGGAGAAATTTAGCATTACATCACTTGCCCATCAATGGATCCTCTGCAGTGAATGGGTGCCGTCAGAATGAGAGTCCAAACAGCTGATAGAAGCATCACAATAATCCACAAGTAATCAAAATAACTCCAGTCCATCAATTAATGTCTTGTAATGTGAAAAGCTGTTTGTTTGTTTGTAAGAAACAAATCCATCACGGTGTTTTAACTTTAAAACGTCATTTCTCATCTACTCATCTACATCAAACTCATCTGCTCATCTTGGATGGGATATTCTTTTAAGTGTGAAAAGCACTGAAATCCCTAACTATTCAAGAACATTTTGAACATTCAGGTAATAATGATTAATAAACGTATTTCATCTTTTCAGCATGCTGCATTTCCCGATCTATTATTGCTACTGCAAAGATGTACTTCACAAGTCCTGGCAGGTTTACCTGTCAATGTCACATCTTACCCTTTCTTAGAGACATGCATACTTTTGAATTTAAAGATGCAGCCAAGCTATTTTCTAAAAATTTCACTTTCATTTCAGCAGCTGACAATGCTGACCAGGTCTCCACGCTGGAAGAGCATTTTTAAGAAAGTTCAAGCAGTGATAATGTTAATAAATAGCTCCACAGCACTGAAATGCCATTTCAATTGCCAATGTCTGACACATCTTCAACTTGGAAGGTGAGCAGCCTTCATGTTGCTTGAAAGTAGAGGCAATGCCTGAAACTGGCTGTAAATTGAATTTTAAATGGCACCATATAATATGCTGAGCCATGCACTTTTTTTGCCAGCTCTCTTCTCAACGTTGTCACAAAGTAGTCATTCTTATGACCCTGAATTATACCCGTCATCGCAGTCTTCGAAGATTTATCCAAACAACCTCTGAAGCGCACAGCACTGGATTTCCGTGTGCAATATGTGGATTTCGTTTTAATTTAGCAAATAATTTTGTGTCGATCGTTGTCTGGGTAAAACCAATGGATTTTCGGGAACCATTAGTAGGGGGTGTGTTTTGACTGTATAAATCTAGAATAACATTTGTTTGTTCAGTTGTCAGGCTACCACTCAGACTATTGATCATGTGTGTGTTTGAGAGAAGGCAGTTAACTGTGTTATGTTTTTTGCTTGTTTCTTTCTTTCTTTCTTTTTTCTCTCTAACATAAAAATCCTTCTAACCAAGATCAGATCATATTCTCAAGCTGTATATGCATCAGAATTTCTTTTTTGTTGCTCTGCCATTACCAATACATCTATATTCTGTATTTATATATATATATATATATATATAT
>NW_015539876.1:1439426-1470235 GCF_001515605.1 Sinocyclocheilus anshuiensis
CAATACATCTATATTCTGTATTTATATATATATATATATATATATATATATAATTTTTAATTTATATAATTAAAAAAGTCTAAATAAATAAATAAATACGTAGATTTTACAGACTTTATGTTTTTACTTTATGTAAAATAATTCATTATGAAATAAACAATATTATATTTTTTGGACATCATCATGAGGTACAGAAAATGACAGCTTACCTTTTTCAAATGCATTTAAATTAGTTGGCACACCACAGAACAATGAGATTAATATCTTGGAGATTTTGCTTGTTTTGAAATCTTTATTGGTTTCATTTTCTCACATTTTTAGTATATCTAACAAACATCCACGGGGACATTTTACAGTAATAAGCAGAGGTCTGAAGGCAGTAAGTCGGTGTACAAGGAGATGAGCTTTTATGATGTTAAAGAAGAAAAAAAAAAACTTTACAACCAACGTGTCTGCAGATTTTTCTCAGCAAGGACAACTCAATGCCAAAATCAATAGTAACATCTCCTTTGAGGTAATAATAAAAACAGTATGAGCACATAAAAGTAGGGAGACTTATAATGCTAAAAAATAAATAATAAATACTAAAACCTTCAAAGTAATAGGAACAGATAACATTGTGCTGTAATTCACCATATGATATCATAATGACCAGAATGTGCTTTTCGTTTCAATACTCTACCCAGTAGAGTAGATGAGTCTATCATAAAATAAATAGCATGTGTTAATCAGTGGGAGTTATTGTGTGTTTCTCATCAGCTCAGAGGGTACAGACTAATTATGCCTGTTTAAATGTAGAGTAGATAACAGCTCTGGATGGTGGTATTCTAGAAGGTGATAAACCAGGATGAACAGACCTGGGGTGAAACAGCGCTTAGTCCAACAGAGCTAAATTAATTTTGCTAGCTCACGAAATGGAGTTATCTGAATCAACTGTCCTCTATATTTACTACAGGATATTGAGGAAGGCCAAGGTCAAATTACATCAAAATCTAAGAGCATTAGACTCCATTGCCAGAGAAAGTTTTCCAACTCAGTCAGAGATAATCTTAATCTCCAACTGCGCTCAGCAGGGACTAAAAAGCTTAAGAACTGATAGGATCGTCAGACCACGTAAAAATGGTGCTGTAAGCAAGAAAAACGATGATTTGATTAACCATAGAAATCCAATGGGTTCAATGAGAGCCTCAAATAATTTGCTTTTAAGATGCGATGCCACGGCTGTCTGTAGCATTTAGGGTCTATCAGCACACGAACAGAACATGTTATTTACCTAAATAAGTTACTACCACCTTCTCATGAGTTTGATCAGTCATATTACATTTTATTTTTGACTTGAACAAAACCAGTTCATATTAATGTCACCATACAAGGACCTTTTTTAGATTAACTAATAAAACAATTTACATTGCAATACTAACATTCCATGCTCTTGTAGGAATAGTTCACCCAAAAATGAATATTTGCTGAAAATGTACCCACCATCAGTCCATTCAGAATGTAGATTAATTTGTTTCTTCATCAGAACAGATTTAGAGAAATTTAGCATTACATCACTTTCTCACCAATGAAGTGAATGAGAGTTCATACAGCTGACAAAAACATCACAGTAATCCATAAGTAATTAACACAACTCAAGTCCATCAATTAACGTCTTGTGAAGCAAAAAGCTGTGTGTTTGTACTAAAGAAGTCCATGATTAATGCATTTTTAAACTTCAAACTATTGCTTCTGGCAAAAATATGAGTCCTCTTTCTCCACTGAAAAAGTCATCCCGTCTGCATCAGAAGAGAAATATGCACAGATAAAGCAAGCAGAAACAGTCAGAAACAGTTCTAATCAAACATGCTGGTGGATTTTGATGTGAGGACAACAGGGGATTAACTTTTTCACTGGAGGAAGAGCTATTATGGATTATGGACTGTTATTTTGGCCAGAAGCAACAGTTTAAAGTTAAAATGCCTTAATGATGGAATTGTTACTTACAAACACAAAGCTTTTAACTTCACACAACTTTAATGGATGGACTGCTGGATTACTTGTGGATTATTGTGATGCTTTTATCAGCTGTTTCAATTCTCATTCTGATGTCACACATTCACTGCAGAGGATCCATTGGTGAGCAAGTTGTAACAGAGACGCTGGAGCTTGGTTAGAATCCATGAGCGGAAGTTTATTAAAGGTCAAGGCTTTAAACAGATGTCGATAATCAGGCAGAGGGTCAAAGTCAGAGAAGCAAGCAGATCATTCGTCATACACAAGGGCAGAAGCAGAGACAATAGTGGAGAGGCAGGCAATGAGTCCAAGCACAAACATCAGTCCTATCAGGCGTCAGAACAACAGGGGCAGAGTACAAAGACCGTGAGTCAAGAAGTCAGGCAGAATCATACACAGGAGATCAATCAGGAACAGAGGAAGAATAACGCTTGGTAAGGCAGGTAAACTGGCAATACTTCGCAATCAGCACATGGACTGGTCTCAGTTTATATGAGAGTCAAACAGGAAGTGAAAGCAGAGGAAGCAGAGGGAGTGGAGCACGGTCAGTACTCTGAAGCAGAGGGAGTGGAGCACAGTCAGTACTCGGGCGAGGGCTCCGTCTGCTGGCTTGGCGTTACACAAGTGATGTATGCTAAATTTCTCCATATCTGTTATTCTGAAGAAATAAACTCATCTACACCTTGGATGGCCAGAGATGAGTACATTTTAAGCAAATTTTCATTTTGGGGTTATGGATAGTTTAAACCTGTGTGCATTTCTTTCTTCAGAAAAACACATAAAAAAGTTTCCTTTTAATATACCAACATACCCAAACAATTTTGGGTTTAATATGCCAACAAACATAAGTGCACGCCCACCAGTTTTACTGAGACATAGTAGACATATTTCAGCCACTTGTGACACTACTTTTAATAATTTGCATATTAGGATATCATAGTTGGTACTATAGTACAAACATTCTTGAGAAGCCATTTGCACTTGATTATGCTTGAAAATGTAAGAACACCACTAAGGGTTTGGCCTGCGAATGATGGTTTGGTAGATGTATACAGGCCATCTGTTACATGTGTAGCGTCTGGACCAACCAGACACACAATTTTCTTTAGTTATATTTAACAAATACTCTGTAACACCCCTCAGTCAACAAACCAACTATGAGGGTCGATGGACCCTTCTAGACTAGTGTTTATGTAGTTAATAAAGTCTTACTTGTATCACACTTGACATTGTTCATTGTTTGCTCATAACTGGAGTCCCTAATCATGCAGATTTATGCTACATGCTCTGAGTAGTATTGTACAGTAAGAAAGTTATTTTCCTTAACCAGGAAATGAACGTTCTTAGAATTAACAGACAGTTGACACTGAGAGGTCAAATGAATGCTTACAGCGGATCTAAATATTTATAATTAATTATAACTAGTTATGATTAATTATTCGTATTTCCCCTTTGAGCAAGAGCTATGACTCTAATCCTTGAAGTCCACACATGTCTTTATGTACTGTACATGCAGAATCAATGATTGGGGCAGTAGCAATATTAGTTTTGGTTAATTATCTATGCTAATTATCTATACACCTAGGCTAATACAACTATACACAATACAATGAATATGTCAAAAGCTACAGTGTACAGTCCAATGGCTCTGTAGCAGTTCAGCACCACGGACAGTTCCAGTGCAGCGTTGCATTCAGAGAATGTCCACTCTGGACGTTGTCCATGTATCTAATCCATCACAATCAGTTCCCCGATAACACACACACGACTGATGCGTGTTCCAGCAGATTGCCAGAAGACAAACAGTCACACTTTGCCAACCGCTGTAATGGATTTGTGCTGAACTTTTCCATGGTCAGAGAGCTATTTTGACTGTAAGAATTGGTTTAAACAATACTTTAACACCAATGAAAAATAAGTTATTCCTGGTCTGAAATCCTATCAGCTACCCATCAAAGCATGACTGTAGTGAACTCCTGCTGCTTGAATGTCTCTTGTCTTTTTCTGATTTATACTGATAGTAAAATTTGGACATTGATACAATGGACCGAAATCAGAGGTATTATTTTTATTAGCTGCCACTGCTGTCTGAATCACTCCTACTGCACAGATGTACAGAGGCTTAGGCCACACTGTAAAAAATGACCGTGAATTTAACGGTAAAAGACTGTAAAAATGCTACAGTAAAAACCTGTTAAATGGTAAACGTTAAATTCCCCTACTATATACGGTGAAAAACTGTATTGGACATTACATGTATTGGACATAAATTTTACGGTAGTATACCGTTTTTGGAAGTGAAAATACCATATAATTTACAGTGAATAACCGTAAATTGACATTCCCAGAATTCCCTTTTTTACCGTAAATTTTACGGATTTTTTTTTACAGTGCAGGGATAGAGACTTCAGCACCCACACAGCACTGCTCACATTTCGGAATAAACTCAAATGAATCAGGTGATACATTTAAATGTCACACTGTAAAAATGTTGCAATGTAAATGCTACAACAAAATCATGTTAATTTGCTGACTGTTACCTTACCATATGGTAAATACATTTATTATATTTTAAAAGACAATATATTAAATTTTAATGTAAAATATTTGTAGAGGTTTTTTTAGAAGGTATGACATGCCTTACAAATTATAGATAACAATGTATTTTATATTAATCAATGCAATAAATATATTATAGTGATAGTTTATAGTGAAATATGATCTAATAAAATATATATTAATTTAAAATTACTCATTCAAAGCCTCACAGATATACTAACTATATACTACACAGATACTATATACATTAGATTGTTTTATGCTGCATGTTATTTTATTTTAATATGTTTCTGTCAGGACCACTATCGTCAAAGATGATTGACAATTAGCATACAGTTTGGATTGGCGGTATGGTTCTGTTCTGGGCAAGAACTCCCTGCGCGTCCATGCAGCCTAGCATGGATGAGAGCATGGAGAGCAGCAATAACCCCCCAGGGTAAACAGAACAGAACTAACATAAATGTATTGCAGATATTGTTAAAGTTCAATCATGTTATGTACACATTTTAGAATTAGTCTGATTCAAGGAGATCAGAAGGCTGAATCCCGACAGAGGAGGAGTTGAGGATGGAGGAGGGTAATTAGCTATTGAGCAATGCGAAAACTGCTGATAATACTGAGGGACCTTATATATGAATGCTTAGATAGGTGTCGTAGTCCCATAGGTAGATGGGGATCAGCTGAAGGTCAGCTGATGCGAGCTTGACTAACGTGACCTGCCAGAACTAATGCTACGCTTGATTATTATATATTATTAGTTTAGTTGTTTTATTTAGGAGATGCCAATTTCGGTTAACTTTAAAGGTATTATGTGGTTTTCTGTTAGACCAGTTGTGTTATAAAAGTACATTTCACAATACTACTACTACTACTACTAATAATAATAAACACATTTAATAGCTCATATAGGCTATTTTATTAACATTATATGATTTAATGATTAATAGCTTTAAAATATACCGTCACCAAAATGTCATCTCATAATACTTGTAACATTGCCACTGTATTTTTATGGCAAATGCAACCACAGGTGGCGCTTTTAATCTTTACAAGAACATTTTACAGTGCATTCGAATTTATACTGTTGTAACAATTCTTATAATAATAACGCCATACTATTATTAATTCAGAAAAGGTGAAGTGGTAGTAACACACCAACGCTGCTTGAACAAATAGATAACATTTGGGTTCTGACCTGCTGACCAGTGGACAAGAGCATAACTCTTTGTAATAGAAGTAGCCTAGCTTACATTATTCTAAACTTATTCAGAAAAAAAATCAGGAAAGCATTTTCTTTAAGCACTTATAGAGATCTCTACATTTGGTAACAGAGCCTGCTTATAATTCCACCCTCGTTTCGGGTTTTATGCATATCCTCCGAAATGCCATTACAGAGGGCTACTTGTGTTTTAAACATGTGACTTGGGTGAGAGAGGGCGCGCGCCCGCGTCTGCCAGCGTCTATCCATTGAAAGTCACTCTCACACACACATACACACGGACAAGATGCAGAGTAGGAGGGTCAAGCAGAGCTATGTGATGGCGCTGACTTTATAGAGGAATATCCACAGGCACTACCAAAAGAGACTGAAAAGCCTCAGTGTCGCAGTCCGTTGGCGGATGTTAAACTGAACCACGCACTTTAACTGATAGCACGGTCTGTTTCTAACTGTCTGTACTGCTAGAGGATTTATCTATTCGACATTGTTTGACTAAATGCGGTTATTTATTCTTCAAGGAAAAATCCAGAGCACACGGATAACCGTACCTTCGCGCATTATAATGGGAGCGCCGTTGTTTCCGAAGTTGGACTATAGTGAAGTAGCACCAATGTAAACATTTAGGTGCTGCCCGTGCGACCTTTCGTCCATTTTGTCTTTACGCCAAACAATTTTTTATTACTTCCGTGGGTTTTAAGCTGATGACCGTTAAATAATCGTGTAAGGAAGAAAAAAACTGATTCAGTGAAGAATGGGACCTTATCGGATGAAGTTCGAGCTACGTTGAGGTTAGTTGTATTTTTAAATCTTGTTCGTTTTGACATGGTTTAAGTTTTTGTCAGTTGTCTGTGCTTTGCAAATATAATCGTTGCCTCTTGCTGCAGCGGGACAACTTTGAACAAATGCAACCTGATCGTCACATCGTTCTCATGAATGATGAGTAGCTATACAGCAGCCCATCAAGACTACACAGCTCCTTACACGAGTTACAACTGTGATCCCTCAAGACCATTCATGTATTTATGCCATGTGGTGTTTGATACAGAGGCTCTCTCTCTCTCTCTCTCTCTCTCTCTCTCTCTCGTGCGCACAAACACCAAGTTGTTATTTCTGTAAAACTGCTAAACTAATTTTTAAAAATTCCCAAAACAAAATAAATGTATTTCAGAAGCAGACTTTTTTTGTAGAGAATATATCTTAAATTTTGAATTTAATGTTTTAATCAAAAAGCTTTCTATTTTTGTCAAATTTATGCATAAAGCAAGAAAAACATCTAATTCAAGATACATTCTCTGAAAACAAGTCTTCTTCTCAAGTAAATTTATCTTGTTTTAAAGGTGTTCAGATATTTTACTGGGAAAGAAGACAAAAATATGATGATGATGATTTTGCATTTGACCTGTGATGGAGGTTACAGGTTATGAGGGTTATACTAACTTCACAATTAATTTTATTCACATTAATGATTGCAACACTGATTTTCTAACTGCCAGTGATGCATAAAATACCCATGATTTTTCCCCCTTTTTTTTCTTCTCTCAAACAGTTAAAAATATGGGATTCTAATATCACTGTGTGAAAACCAAGCAAGCTTACTATATGTTACACAGCTGTATGCTTGCAGAAAATCTATAAAATCAGGCATAAAAGTTTGCTGCCCATTGAATCAGCTGCTAATATATTTTGCTATAATTGGTGTCACAATATAAACTGTACCATCTGTTCGTAAAGTAGCTTATAGCTTACTTGGAATTGCTTTAAATCTAAATGACATTTAATTACAGCAAAATCCAGTACCATAATGTGAGGAAAAATAAACGATTCAGCTCCTTACATGACACCAGTGAGGTAGTGAAGGCTCTGATGAAGAAATATTGTATCGCTGGCCAGTGGAGAAAGCACAGAAAAAGCCAATGATTTTTGCAGGATAGTGTTACATGACTCTTCATTACCCACAACAATCATGCTGTGAATCATCTTTCTGATACAGCATGCATAATAAATGTTTAGTGCAATGCTCTATGGATGGGTCACCCAAAAATGTTTTTTTTTTTTTTTCCATCCTTTACTCGCTCTCATTTGTTCTAATGACTTTCTTCTGCGGAACACTAAAGATGATTTATGATTTATGATTTAAAAAAATGTTTATAACCAAACCACTCTTCTGGTGACCATTCACTGCCATTGTAAGGGCAAAAAAAATCACTGAGATATTTCTCAAAAATATATTTTTATGATCCACAAAATAAGTCATACAGGTTTGGAATGACGTTAGTGTAAGTAAATGATGACAACATTTGAATTGTTGGGTGAACTTTAAGATATTTATGCATACAATTACTAAGCAGATAAATATAAGATTATTCAATTGATTATTTTTAACTTAACTTTAACTGTCTAATTGCAGTGTCACTAGTGGCACCAAAGGGAATTGCATTCTTTTCAGTCTTTTTTGTTTATTTGGGTCAGAAAGTACTAACCTGGTAACCGTACATTTGGAAACTACATTTCGTATTGTGGTTGACAGGGGCACACAAACCTTATGTGTTAGTTAATGCAGAGTTTATTCTCTGTTACCCCTGCACAGTGGATGTCTTTTCAAAAGAATAACTGGCACCACAACGCTGACAATCTGAATGCCACATTCACATTTCCCTGTGTGAAGGGTCTAACTAAGTGTGTGTGTGCGCCTTTGTATCCCAGCTGTCTCTCATCATTGCGATCTGCTGGCACAGTGTTTGCCATTTTCCAAAAACACCATTTAGAGCTTTTGGCGGCCACATAAAAGACAAAAATACCTTTTAGCACAGGCACACAGACAATTACACAAATATCAGCATCCAGAAGTGTTCTAGCTCAATGGCTCATTCATCCTATGCTGATGTGCGATATAGCCATGGATGAGAGCCCGAGAGAGTCAGCGAAATACCTTTCCTAGTCTTGTGAATTTGCCTCAATGGGGCATTTTTTCTTCAAATGGCTCTCTGCAGGTAAAGAGGCTCCCTAACAAGTCCTCAAATTAATGAATGACTCATGCGTGAAGGCCCTTCTGCAGCAATTCTAGCACATCAGAAATTTCACAGAGACGACTGATTGGTTGAACATGCAGGAAGCAGACAGGCCCGAGTAGGAGGGAAGCTTTATGATGGTGAGCCGTAGCCCATTATTTTATGATAATGAGCTGGATCACCGAATCCATACTGATGCTGAGATTTCAGCAAGACAAACGTGTGAAAAGACAGGCGCAGGAACATTGGCTTCTTGATTAGAGCTTGCAAACAAAGAGACCCTTGGGAGTACGCAGTTGAAAAGAAGGTAAAGATGTGACATGACACCTTTCAACTAGGCAAACAAAAACCTTGATGCGTGTACGAAATGACAAGGAATAAGAGATATGCATGAAAGCGATGCTTCTAAAAGGTTTCGGGTGTCATTTTGAATTCCTTGACACATAGAATTGGTTTGATTTTTACAAAACTATGTCTTTTAAACCTCAATGTCACATTGTGTCCTAACCAAAAGTGACACAATAAAGCAACAAGCAGACTCTTTTTTGTTCTAACCAGCGACAGGACATTTTGTTGATCGGTTTCTATTTCTGTGTCATCCATAATGACATATCATTGGCCCAAAATCCTGCAAAAGCAAATAATTATTGTGCTGCATCACAATGCATTTTCATTTTCAATGTGGACAGACAATCTTGTAGTTTTACGGTTAGGACATTGATTTATCATAACTCATAAGATGATAACACAACTTTATCTGTGAAGCAACACTGAGATAATTTAAATTCTGTAGGTTTCCATAAATATTTTAGTTAATTTATGGCTTCAAATTATTTTGGAAGGAATTTGTTAGATATATTTATATAATGTGAAGGCCAACCCGTAATGGCCTATGTTTGAAGAGCAGACTCTATGTCTGGCTGGATTTAGAAAAGAAGACCATGGGTTGTTTTCTGAGATTAATTGCTGCTTTTTTCCCCTGTATTGCTCTGAGCATTTCACTGATATGTGGCCAAATAAAAAATGTAAAAGTGAAAACATTACGATCAAAAAGGCAATAAGTAAAGCAGCAATTAAATCAGCATCTTGTGCATTGCCATTCGCTCTGTGCACTATTACTGTGACTTTTATTTCTAACCTGTAATCAATTATTTGTTGGGTTTTATCCATAACCAACAGACATTTTAATGGAACGCAGCCCTCTGTTTAATTGTCATGGTTAACTGATTTACTATAAACCTTTTACTCTTTGCATACATGTCCTGACCATAGCAATTTAAACTAGATGACTGATCCAAACCATAAGTTATAGCCTTTTATTTCATGGATCATCCAAACAAATGATTATATTCATGATCAAAAGAATGGCTACCTTGTTGTTCATGCTCCCTCAAAGATCAAAGGCTTTATTAATATAGATTTGTATTGCAATTAGTCTTTTTATATAAAAAGAGCAATTATTGCACCCTAGAGACATGAACTGAGTGTTTTCAAACCCTCATATTAAAATGTGTGCCATGTCCATAGAGACATTATGCTCTCAGAGACATGTGATATTAAATGTGGCTACCAGAGTGTTGGTGAACAAACAACACTACATTTATTATTTCCTTTTCATTCTTTGTGTTCTTTATCTCTTTGTTTGCTTTTTCCACAATACTTTGGGTACTCCATTCTCCTTTTAAGCAATGCTCTGACTAATGTGCAAAGGCATGCAAATTTATAAGATTGTCATTTATGGATCTGGATGATGCAACAAGATAGCATATGAAATATACATTTGCTGTAGTGTATTATGGGTGTTTTTTTTAATTTGCATATGGACACACAAGGTCGTCAGTTGTATCAGCAGTATGCTAAAATGAACATTCACTGCAAATTGATATTATTTTGTCTGATGCTCAGTGTTTCATCTAGACAAATCTGACAAATATTTTAGTTTCATGGCTTGTCTGCTCCTAGAGGTCCATTTCTCAAAGTGACAGCAAGATTAGAGGGAATATTTGATTTGCATTTAACACTCAACACAATGGCTGTCATTCCTTTTCCTCCTTTTGGTTCCATGCACTGATATAAGCTAGTATTTCATATTTCTTTTATTGCCGTATCTGCTGGGATATTCTCTTTGATACATTACACTGCAAATATCTTTGTACACATCCTTTTGTTCTCAAACGAAACACGGATTAATAATTATGACTTCCAGACACATTATTTCGCTAAGCAACCTTTCTACCCTCAGGCACACAATGAAAGACACTATTGATTGTCATGGGTTAGAGAATAACATAGCTAATTAAGAGTAAAAGCTCATTAGTCAGCGGAGAGAGGAGGATTTGAAGCTTATCGGTTCCTGTTTCAGACTTTGAAGGTGGTTTCAGGGATGACTTGAAGTCAAGCCTGAAAGAAACAGAATTACAAATAGTGGGATCCTACTGTAGAAATTGCAATACAACCCTGTAATCAACTTTCACTTAAGATACACATTTTTTCAAACAGTCAGACAACCCTCCATCCACCCTGCGGTCACAAATTTAGAGCAGGACATATCTCAGAGAATGTATCTTCATTTACATGCTTCCAGCAGAGACAGCCAAAACTCATTGCAATTGCACAGGTTGTAAATGATAGAACTGAACAGATACCCTGAGTCCAAAGTGCACACTTGAGTCTATCCTCTGAACATGGTTGACTCAAATGCCATTGAGAACTCGAGAGATCCCAGATCTCATCATCTCAACCTTTCAAAAGTACTTTGATAATACTTCACTTTGAGCTTGGTTTTACTTTTAGTTCTTGTACTTGATTGTAATTTAAGGTTACGTGCCCAGAGTTGTATGGAGTTGTAGATTACAGTGGAGCATTAATGGAATATGTTTTAAAGGAATATTCAGGGTTCAATACTGGCTTAAGAAGTTAAGTTGGTCAACAGCATTTGTGGCATAATGTTGATTTGCAAAATAAAATAAAATAAAAAATTCAAGGTTACTTGCAGTGAGGGATTCACTTCCATTATATGTAAATGCATTGGAAGTATGTAAATGCAGTTTTTTTTTAAGGAATGACAATTGGAAATTAATTTTACAATTTGCCACAAAAAAACTGTTAATTGAGCTGAACTTATATGGTAACTGTCAGACTTGTGTTCCTGTTTTGTTGTTTTCCTCCCCATGTGTTCCTTTTCCCTCTTGTCTTTCCATGCCCTTATTTGGTTTTCCTGTTCCTGCTCCCTGGTTGTTTCCAATTTGATTCCAGGTGTGTCTCATCTTCCCCTGATTGTGTTGTATTCTTAAGGAGTGTTTTGTTCTAAGTTCTTTGTCTGGTTTTGTTCATCCTTGTGCTACATGTGTGTCTGCCTGCCCTGTATTTCCCCGAAGTAGAAGATTAAAGACTGTGTTTTGAGTTTACTCCTGTGTCTCCTCGTCTCCTCGTTCCTCCACAGTAGCCGATATGTGACAGTAACAGTTTACAATAAGGTTCTATTTGTTAACATTAGTTAACATTAACTAGCAATGAAAAATAATTTTAAATCATTTATTAATCTGAGAGTTAATGTTGATTCCAACATTTACTAATACATGATTAAAACCAAAAGTTGTATCTATTAATGTTATTAATGTTAATGGACCTGAGCTAACATGGATTAACAATGTTACCACTCATATATTCCTTTATTAATTTGTTTTTAACAAGCTAACTAGCTGGGTTACTCTTTTGTTGAACTGTGTAAAACTAGATCTGGAGAAACAAAATTTGAAACAGATGAAAAAGTTCACAATGTCCTTTGTGATGCATGACTAATATTTGTTGACTATTAAGTACCTCATTGTTAGATGCATTTTCCCAACAGATTGTGAAAGATGTTTGTTCAGTTAGTTCTGAACACCTGTAGTCATTTCATTTTAAAGATTCCCATTTCAGCGACCTTGCAGAGTTCATCTTCACTGTATACAACAAAGGGAAGGAAATAGCCTTTTCAATACCTAAAACAAGAATTTCTCTATTCATTTCTTGCTAAATGGATATTATTTGTATTATCTGTTTGGTTTGAGTCCGTTATTTATTTAGAATCTGTCCACAATCACATTATAAGCATAAACTAAAATGACCGAGTCGCAATGCCGCTTAATGAATATAACTCAATGTGCTTAAGCAAAATGGTATACCGTTTAAAACAGATTGGCTTTTTGTCATTCAGACAGCTATTTGTCTAGTCTGTTTCTCTCTTATTACCAGGCATGGCTGTAGTTTTAAAATGATTCGTCCCTCTAGGTAAATACACAGGACCTTGTCATAGTCACCATTTACATGACAAATTACAATACGAAAATTTTTATATTGCTATTGCAGACCCTGCAGGTTATGATACAAATACTCTTGCAACATCTAGTTTAAATGAAAAATTGCATGTCATGTAGCAAGGCTAAGATGATCGTGCAAAACTGTATACATAATTTTCTCCCCATAAAGAGCTTAAAACACCTCTTTATGAGTTCTACGGTGGCATAACACAATTTTTAATCCACCATAACTCTGAATAATAATTTTCTCCATTTCCAAGAAAACTAGCTAATGTTTTGATCTTCTCTCCCACCAGACCTTTGCTTAATTTGGCTCATGCAGATACTTATTTCATTTCTTAATTATCCTCATTTATGTGTTTACACTTTCTCCTCCATCATTTATTTCTCTGTTCATCCCACACATTTTATACATCAATTTTCTTTTAGTCCTCCACACGTCACACTTGTCAAGTCAAGTCAAGTCAGTTATATTTGTGAATGCGCTGTTCCCAATACATATGATGTCAGAGCCTCTTTACAGAAAAGTGAAAGTGAAAGTGACGTGACATGTGGCCAAGTATGGTGACCCATACTCGGAATTAGTGCTCTGCATTTATCCCATCCAAAGTGCACACACACAGCAGTGAACACACACACACACACACACACACACACACACAGACACACACACAGACACACAGACACACACACAGACACAAAAGCTGCTCTCTGCCCTTGTGACTTACATTACACGTCTTTTAATCGTCTTTTTTTTTTCCTTCCACATTGCCACCTGCCAAGCAGAGCTACCATCCCCCCAAAAAAGGGGGAAAAAAGAACTGGAACACATATAACAATGCTTTGCTCTCGGGAGAAATGTAAACAGTGATTTTACACAAAAGCAAAGCGCTTGTTACTCAAGGCAGAAAAATAGCAAGTCAAAAGAATTGCTGATGGAAATGTGGAGATTGCGGCATTTGAAAGGGCCTTTTTTTGTGGTGCACTGTTTCGCTGAAGTGTAGCACATTGTAGGATCCCTACTGAGTGGTTACTGTGTTCCACCGAGACTTCCTCATCAATATGCATGGAGAAGTACAGATGTCTGCATTGAAGAATTAGATGTCATGCAGCAAAAGTCTTGCTTTTAAATCTGCTGTAATCACAGCAGAAAGCATTGTAGCCCAGATCGGGGCTGTATTCACACCGTTACGGATGTGCTTATCAGTGTGCTACATACATTATATAGTTCTGTGGGAGATGAGGGTGCAGATACATCATCCAAGAAAATCCTCCCATAAGAATAAATGCCAAAGATGGACAACTTATGATAGCGATTTGAAATATTACGCTTAAAGATATTTAATGAACTGATATGCTGACCAACAGCTATGCAATTTTTATCCCATCGGTTTCTGCACTGCAATAAATGTGTAGGCATAGTAGAGCTTCTGTTTTGATGTGCACGTCTTCGTAATTAGAGGTTGTACTAAGCAATGATTTACAAGCCAATGTGGTGCATTTATATTGCATGTTATCTCAAGGTCTGTATTTTAATCTGTACGTTCTACAAAAGTATGATGATTGTTGAAAGTCGCCCACACATATGGTCACATGGCACACATGACTTGACAGACTGTCATCAGAATACAGTAATGAGACTCTTTTCCAACATCTGGTTTGGTCACGGCCGTGAAGAATGATTGACAGCACTTGGTGGAAATATGGAAATAATAACAGGGTTAGAACAAGGGGCGGGACTGCGGGAGACACTGAGAACTAACTGAAAGAGATGTCCAAAATGTGCTCATTATATCTGTTTACCATGGGACTGAATTACAGCGCTTGGATTTAAACCGTATCTGGTGCTTTTGCCTTTTTATACAGTTTGCACTTGAAGCAAAAAGCTTGTTCAGAGTTAGAAATAATTTGGATTAATATAAGCAGTTTTAGAGAGAACTTCTCCATTTAATGTACTTGTGCAGTTGCACAGAGGATGCTAAAATTGGAAGCGTGTGCACAGAAGGTTATTATCATTTCACTTACATTCTTTTATTGTTAATTTGGTGATACTTTGTTCCTCTGAAGTACTAAAACACTCATTACCATGCAGAGAAAATTTTTTTTGTGAATACATTACACTTCTCACTTACAGAAAATTTGTAGATTATTCCCACAAAGAATCATCGTACTTTTCTCCCCTTTCTATGTTGACAAGATCTCTCCGGAGTCCTAAATAGTTTTTGCCTCAAGGAAACAGAATTTCCTGTTAATTGCCTGTCTTTTTGTCTGTATGTGTGCACTTTTCACTTACAGGAACAGTTGTTTTGGTGAGTTTGTCTGAGTGGAGGTGAAGGTGACTGAGTGTTTACTAATGCATCTTTGTTCTTTCTGTGTGAATCTGTGTGTTGTGTGTGTGTTTAGGCAAGCGTTTGTGGGGCTGAAGCCATGCTGATCTTCAGTGTCGGGTGGTGGATTGTGGTCTTGCACCAGAGCCTGTGCTTCTGAAGCCTTGTGCCACTCCCCCATGGCTCTATGGGAGCTGCTGTTGCTGACTTTCAGCCTCCGCTGCTGGCTGACAAGCTCTGCCAGTTTAGCTGTAGAAGGCCCTGCAGGCCCCCTGGACTGGCTTCTTTCTGACAAGGGCCCATTTCACCACACACAAGAGTACACTGAATTTGTGGAGAGGAACCGTCAGGGATTTTCCACAAGATACAAGATCTACAGGTTAGTTGTAAATGAACTGAGGCCTGCATAATTTTCACGCAGCATTTTCACTTGCCATGGTTTTTGATTGTACCAATTTATACATTATTGAGTCAGAAGGTCAGTGGGTCATGATCCAATTAAACTATATTTAAACACTCTAGCCGCATTTAGAAGCCTTGAACATTATCAGAATGACCGAACGCTATTTAGATAGAATTTTGTTTCCTAAAATGTGTTCCATAAAACCTGTGTTGAATTTATTTGAATCCGAACAATACAGTAAATTCCTTTTCTGTTCTGTCACTCCAATTCAAATTCCAACTCATGAATTGGAAGAAAGGCTATTCTTTGATACTGATTCTAACCCTGTTGCTGTTGACTGACAGCAAATAACCTTTTGAAAGGATAATGGGAAACTTGATAAAATTTACAACAAATAATTATCTATATCATGTACTAAACATATCAGATCTGAATATATCAAAATATATATTTTATCACCAGAGTGTGACATATTTTGCCATGTAATATGATAGACGTTATGTGTATATGAAGTTCTGTGTATTGTCTGTTGCTATGTAACTGATCAGTCAACAGATGAATAATTTCTTTGTATTCCCTGAGTTTATGAATAATAAATGAATGTGCTTGCAGTAAAATATATATATTTTTTTATTTTTATTTTTTTCAATACATGAATAATCTGGCAACTGAAACACTGCTGTTCAAAAGTTTTAGGTCAGTAAGATTTTTTATATAAAAAAAAAAAAAGAAATTTAGAGAAGAAATGAAAAGAAATTAATAGTTTTTTTTTCCAGCAAGGATGCATTTAATTAATCAAAAGTGACAGTCAAGACATTTACATTCTCTCTCTCTCTCTCTCTCTCGGTGCATGCTGGGAGTTTGGGGAATGTGAGCGTCTCACTGGTGAGAGGAGCATTTCTGGGGGTAGTTTTCTTTACTATTCTTGTTTCTTTTTTTTTTTTTTCTTCTTTTTTTCTAAATGTTTATGTAGGTTATAGATATAGGGTTAATTTAAATATTTTAACATTTTTGAGGAGTAATAGGTTGCTAGGTAGAAGTTTTTTTTGGCCTCGTGGCGGAGGACTGGGATGGAGGTTTCCTCTCTGTCACTCCGCCATGGAGTCAGGTGCGTGCCTGACGCCGGTGCGACGGTCGAGGACGTGCTCGTGGCGATTGGAGAACAAACAGGATTTGAAAATATTGTATCCGCATCCAAAATGAACAAGGCCGTGGTGGTTTTTCTAAAGGATCAAAGTTTTGTGAGTAAACTCATCGTGAGCGGCGTTTGGGTAAGTGGAGCATTTGGTACTGTTTCTCCGTTGGTATCGCAGTCGACAAGGGTGAACATTTCTAATTGTCCACCATATATACCTAATGCATGCATTGAAAATGAACTGCAGAGGTTTGGGAAAATAGTAAGTGGAATGACATTAATTCCACTCGGGTGTAAAAATGAAGCCCTAAAACACGTGTTGTCTTTTAGGCGGCAGTTGTTTATGGTTTTAGAATCACCGACGCTAGATAACTCGTTTCGGGTAAAACATGAAGATAAATCATATATGATCTATGCGAGTACCAATCATTTGAAATGCTTTGAGTGTGGTAATTTTGGGCATAAAAAAATTGAATGCCCGCAAAAAACACAAACAGAAGGAAATACCAACAAAACAAATGAAGGTGAACATGCGGTCGTTGGTGAAGCGGAGAATGCAGATAAAAGTAAAGAAATAGAGATAGAAAATGGAACTGACAAAGAGCAGAGTGCAAATAATAAACTGAGTACTCATGAACAAAGTGAATCTACTGAAGATATAGGACAGAAGGAATCGAGTGAAAAGAAATTAGGGAAACAAAAGGAAAAAAAAAAATAATTGTGATGGAGAAAACAAAAGGATGCATTGTGAAGAGGCATAAACACTCTTCTTTTAAATGTTTAATTCATCAAAGAATTCACTGTTTCCACAAAAATATTAAGCAGTACAATTGTTTTCAACATTGATAACTATAAGAAACATTTCTTGAGCACTTATTTAAAATCTTACCAGTCCCAAACATATTCTAGTGGCCTTAATTTTGCTGAAATTAACTTGGCAGAAGTAACATAACACACATTTTTTGTTGAACTGCAGTTGGTAGAATTTAGCCTGGTAGAAGGTGAGCAGAAATTCCAGCTCTTAAATTACTGCGGATTTCTCATACATCATCATTTCCATCATTGCAGGGACAGTTATCGAATATTCCTCTGTTCTCAGAAGCCACAGTTGACATCTTCTAATTTGTAGGAGCTACTTCATGGGTGCTCTGATTGGCCTTTCATCAAGACATTGGAGATTATTTTAGTCTGTTGGCTAAACCTGGTGCATCAGAGGCTCAGCGCTCCCTCTGCAAGATTAATAGTCTTATCATGTGGCTAACTGATTAGTGGGCTCTTAATTCTTATTACGCGGCATCATCACCTGTTCCCCTTGAGATGGCTACTGTTGGCAGCAAGGCTGTGTTAGGGGAAGATTACAACCATTAAATAAGTGTGTTATGTCAAAATACTAATTGAAAAAGAGCAGCTTTCACATGCATGCCAGAATTTAGGTAAAACATTAAATATAGCAATTTCTTATTAAACAGACAGACTGATTATAAGCTCCTAAAAGTTTTAAGGCATATTATATTATATTATATTATATTATATTATATTATATTATATTATATTATATTATATTATATTATATTTATTATTTGTAACAACTTATATAGGACCAAGTAAAGCATCTAAATGTAGACTTTCTATTATGATATACTTTCTTGCTCAAGTAGGCTAGCCTAAAAATTTTCCAGTTCAGTCCCATTCACCTCTTTCCCAATATTCACTGGGCCTTGAATAATTACAGTTGCATTGTTTGACAGTTTGCCACTTTTATTTACACAGTTGTTGTTTATCTTGTTGTCAGTTGTCACGTTTAGTTATTTGTTGTCTTGTGATGTTGAGATGAGTTTGTTCGTCTTCTAAAAAGATTGCTTTGTTTGATAATTACTCTAGTCGTGTTTCATGTACCAAGTGTTTTATGAAGGCTTCAACATTCATTTAATGTTGTCTTTTGATTTAGAAAAAGAAAAAGCATTTTGCTCTACATTTCTTACAGAAAATAGGAGATTATCATATTATTGCGTGATTTAAAAAAAAAATATTAAGCATAAAGGCCAAGTTAAAGTAAGTCAACCTAACATTTTCAGTACAGAGAATACATTTACTTAAAATGATCAGTTAACCCTATAAAGCCTACTGTATCATATTTGATAATTTCTAAGATCTCTAAATTATCAACATGGTCAAAACTTTGCTAAAACACCTGTTGAACACTATATACTACACGCCTTTTGTCATCTGATATACTTTTTAGCAAGTGAAAGGCCTTTTAGTATGCAGTAATTATAAAAAAAACCTCTTCAGGTCATTACATGTGGCTTTTTGATGTGAAATCTACTGATTTTTATAAAGTAAACACAAAAACAACTTTTATATTGTTAGTAATATTTCAAGATGAACATTAACTGGACTAAAGAAACTTTGGTTTACTTCACACATACATCATTTTTAGAACAAGTGGTTTAAAATGTGCGTATCAAATATGATACATCAGGCTTGTGTTATTGACTCTTAATGAGAAATTGCTTGTATTCCTAATTTCTAAGTCAATTTGGTTAAAAGCATCTGCTATTTAAATAAATATAAATGTACTAAGATGTAAATGTAAATGTACAATATGATACTCCAAAAAAACACATGCAAACAGATAGTGCTGTGTTCGATACATCGATGTATCGTCACAGAGATTTGACGATACGAGTATCGATACAACTGTCCCAGTATCGATATTGTGGCACATGTGCAGCAGTGGACCACGCTTAATTTGAATACAAGAACAACGTTTAAAACGGAGTAGAAAAGTGCAAGGTTTCTAAAAAATAATGAATAGAGCATAATATATAGGCTACAACAAGGTTTAATCTGGCCGCAGAGGAACACAACCGGGGTTGCCTGATATAAAGAGACGTAATCCCCAAAACAGTACTTCCCACTTGCGCAATACGGAAATATCTGCTAAGCGTGCTACATATCTTTGTCAACCTAGCAACCATGTGCACGCGCTCTCTCTCCACTGAGGATAAACGTGCTTGCTTTCTGAAAACACTGGTTAGCTTGCAGTTTAGCGATCTCCACTTCAATATTCTATTCTCAGAAAAGTGTAATTCATCAAGTGTTCATTTATGAGAGAGAGAGAGAGAGAGAGAGGTGGTGTATGTATGAATTACCACCGTTTTGCCGCGTTTCTCTATTAACAGTGAAGCTGTGGCTTTAATTAGAGGCTGTGTATGTATGAATTACCACCGTTTTGCCGCGTTTCTCTATTAACAGTGAAGCTGTGTCTTTAATTCCTTTAGAAACAATGATGCTACCAGCTCCTTGTTGAGAAAGTTAATGTAGATCTTGAGCGATTAAGCTATTTACTTGATAAAATTGCAGGGCAGCGCTAAAAAGTTTGTTCTTGAATGTCTGAGTGCGGCCGCAGCGTGTTCTGTGTGAGTGAATGAGCGTGTGTGCGTTAGATACAGTGAAGACAGCTCATTAGTTTAGAAATCTTCTAATTTTTAGTTTTTTAAACGTAGGGAGTGTGTTAATTTGTGCAATGATAACCTACCAGCAATGTAAATATGATTTTTTAATATATTAGAATGAGTACATTACAATATAAATTTATTAGAACGAGTACATTATTATTTATGGGCTTAAAAACAAGATGCAAACAATCAGAATATTGTACCTGGTGGGGAGTGCCCAATGTAAACATGAAACATATGCCATTACCTATATTGTAGGCTACTGTGGTACAGTTATGGAGGCCCTTCATAATGCAGAGGTCAACTGCCTGCTCTGCCAATAGTTAGAAATGGCACTATAGTATGCAGTGTTTAATAAACAGCTGTTTTACTAAACTCTTCTGAGGTGAAATTCAATGCAGTCCCGTATTGTGATATGTATCGTATTGTGACATCTGTATCGTGATATGTATCGTATCGTGACTTTGCTGGTGATACACAGCCCTACAAACAGATCATTTATACGTTTTTAAAGTAAGTACCTAATAGTTATGTTGTTTTGGATATCAATTGCTTGTTCTTTTGAGTGTGATATATGTGCATAATACATGAAAAATATGATAAATTCAGCTTGCTTTCTTTATGAAAAATCTCATATTGTGTTTGTGATATCCTTAGATCAGATCACATCTTTTAATGCTAATGCAGATTCTTTGTAATATGTTGCACAGCCTGGAGCCTTTTACTCAAACAATCTCTTTTTCAGTGTATTTTCTTGCCAATAACAAACAACGTATGCATGTAGCAGACCTAGAGAGATTAAAAGTGGCAATATTATATTGGATAGCTTTTTCTCCTTCAAGCACAGCTTTGTTACCTTGCTCAATTCAAATAATCCGCAATGACAGGTAGAAGATGAATTACCAGAAGTGGTTCTCCTCCTACTTACAGTGGTGTGTAACACTGTCATCTGGGTAATGAAAGTGCACCATCTCATCCCTCCTTCAATTCTCCACTTTCTTCTTGATTGAATTTGAAATAATTTTAATGAGCTCTTTGTTGGAAATAGTGCTTATTTTATTCGGGAGATTTCACTTTGTAGAATATTGGGGAAATGCCATGTCATAATATTCAAAGACGGGCTCCAAATATACCAACTGCTTTACTGAACCACTGCCACGGGATAGTTTCCAGAGATGCTGATGTGTTCACAGACTAAGACAATTCTCTCTCTCTCTCGCAATCTTAATAATGTAAGTGGGAAAATCAGTTTGAAATTGCTTGCAAAAGGTCATTTCATAAAATGCTATTTCGTTTTATGGTGACAGCTGCCCTTATTTAAAGTTTTCTCTTTTTAGGGCCACTTCCTTCTGTATGATATTCAAATAATCGTTTTAATACATATCTTAAAGGGAGAGATAAAAGCTTATGACAAACGCCTTGAGTACTTTTTGTTCTGCAATAAAAAGCTGAGAAACAAAGCACCGAAAGTCGGTTTCAGTGCACATTCAGTGCTGTTGTGAAGACTGATGATGACTACGGTCGTAATGAGCATTTCATATAGCACAGCAGAAGTCCCATAGAGTGCTTCCTAGAGAAGCCTTTAAACTACTCTCACACAAAGCCTCACCTGATAAGACAATCCAAGCTTATCGTGCTCAGCTGTGATGGGAAAAAGAATGACAGGGAGGATTTTCCGTCTTTACTTTCCTCTTTGTGGGGAACCTTTGAACTCCTGAAGACTAGCTCATCACAGCTCCCAAAGAACTGTCCAGTTTAAAAAGTGGCTTGAAATTGAGATAAATCATCTAACTTCAAGTAAGCAATCATCATCCCAGTTGTTGGTATAGCACATGCCAAATGCAATATTACTGTGTTTTACAGCAGCTGAGGGTGTAGTTTATGAAATTACCGAAAATTATATTCTGACATAAATCCAACAACAGCTTCGACCATACATTAATAATGTGTGTTTTTGTGACATAATTTCGACATAATTCTATCACTTTTGCCCCTTATGAATTGCAAAACAGCAGATGGAATTAAGGGTGTTTGCTGGAATTAATCAATCAAACATATGGGTCGGGAGGCCTCTGTCATTACTCCTGATTTAATGTGATAGATCCCCTTTCAGAAGACCACCCCAGCTCCATCCATCACCTGTGCATGAGGTTACTCACTATTTCTCGGCTAACTGAGAGGACAGGCTCTTATAGAAGAGAGGCGTGCAGTGATTGGAGGGTGTTTTGAGATGTATTGAGTGTGAGATTGTGCCAATGCCTTTTGTAGAGGCATGTACCTATTTTAGCGTATGCATAATTGCATAACGCAGAGCTTAAAATAAGGACCGGAAGTTGAAAGAATTATAGAGAGAAAAGGCCTAAATACTTAATTGCCTGTTACTGCATGAATTAAATTTGTTATTTTTGTATGCATTGTGAGTTGCTGCAGGTAAGACAAAGAAGAGCATTAGTCTTGACCTTCGCTTAAGAAACAAAATAGTTTCTGTCGGGGCTGATTATAAAGTATTTTAATTGCTTCATCAGCTACTCATCTTGCAATAAATGGCACAAATGCTTTTAGTATTTTGTTCTAAGGAAGATCCATTGGTCTACTAGGCGGTGTTTATGTCAACTACTCAGTTCCAGTTTATAAGCCCACATGCTATTTTTCTAACAATTAATTTCTACTTTAAAGGGTGACTTGGTGCTCTATTGTATGTCTATACATTAAAAATACCCAGCTAAAGTTTTAAATTTGTAAAATAAATGTATTTTAAAGTTTAGAATTAGACAGCCCTTTATGCTGGTAACTCATCATCAGTAGACTTTCCTCGTCGACATAGGCTATATTTCTTCACACTTTTTTTCATTCTCACTGATTCAAGTTTTTATATGAATGAATCTCTGAAGGGAACCGACTGTCTTCAGAAACGTTTCGATGGCATTTTCATTTTATCTGAAAAAAAAAGACAGCTGTTACTGGGGAAACTGCTATATATCTGTCGTTCCAAAAGTGTCTTGAATGAATGTGCATTTTCAATAATCCCGTCTGCAGTTTTTGTTCAGATCAAGGCGAAAATCCACCCATATAACCCCGTTTTAAATTAATATAATAAAGTATACTTCTGACTCATCCCTTTTCTTAAAAAAATGTTTTAAAGGCTCAGTTGTGAGGTTTATTATTTCATAATTTATTTTGTTTTTGTGAAAACCCATATCTCACCTCTAAATCAATTGCTATTTCGTGGTCTACAACATGAAAGAAAGCCATTATAACATGTACATGAAACATTTAGAAACATTAGAAGCAACTATGGGGCACCATAGCATCACAACAAAAAAAGGTACCTCAAGGTTGATCTAGACCAGTGATGGGCAAACTTTGCCCTTCCAGGCCACTTTCCTGCAGAGATTTGATCCAACCCTGATATGACTCACCTGCCTGTAGCCTTCTAGTAGTCTTGAAGACAATGATTAGCTGGTTCAGGTGTGTTTGATTAGGGTTGGAGCTAACCTCTGAAGGAAAGTGGCCTGGAAGGGCCAAGTTTGCCCACCCCTGATCTAGACAAATGAATGCAAATGTATAGGACCCCATTCCTATATTTTGTCTGGGGCCCCAATTCACTAAATCTGCCTATGTCTGATAATAATAGCTTTGTAGGACTATACATTATTTGGAAAATTAGTCCAAAAAAAAATCTGTATCTGTCTGTTGCATAGAATTGAATAAAAATAATATATTGATATTTAAAGGGGTCATGTGACGTTGCTAAAAAGAACATTATTTTGTGTATTTGGTGTAATGCAACATGTTTCAGGTTAAAAATGATTTTCCACATACTGTACACTATTGTTTCTCCTCTATGCCCTGCCATTCTGAAACTCACTGAATTTTACAAAGATCATCGTTCTGAAAAGTGTGTGCTCTGATTGGCCAGCTATCTTGTGTTGTGATTGGCTGAATACCTCAGCGTTTGACGGAAATGTTATGCCCCTTACCAGGTTCAGGAAACTTTCCTCCATAAAATGCGCTGCACACACTCGAATATTTGGGTTGTACTGTTCTGCAACAGTGTTGTAAATAAAACTTAACCACTGATTTCTAGTTGTGTCCTCTTTTGGAAGACCAAACAAAGTAGTTTGACTTTCGCAGCATCTCCACGACATGGCGGCGACGGCAACAATACTACAGCGAGAATAAAAGTTACGCCTTCTTTCTTTGCATATACATTTGGGCGGTGTTATGCAAATCTTCCCACAGAGTGACGTAGATATGTGGGGGCGTGTTTGAATGAGGCGTTTTTAGGTAAGCGTTATTGAGCGTTCACTTTTATAAAGAATATCTCTTTGGGTTTGAGATTTTAATCTTTGTGACTTTACGGATCTTCTGTATGCACAAACAGCTTTTAACACTCCAAAGACAAAGGAAAACATAAAATCGCATAATATGACAACTTTAATATTAATATATTTTCTGTCCAATTTTATTGTGTTACTTTCAATAAAAGTGTGGTTATTTTATTGACTTGTGTTTTTTTTTTTATATTCAGTATAATTCAAATTAATGAGTTAAATTAAAAAGTCTTACAAAATTACTAGAGCCCGACCGATATATCGTTTTGCCAATATTATCGGCCGATATGAGCCTGTCGCCGATATATCGGTATCTGCGAATATGCCGCCGATATGAAATTTTTTTTTTACAGAACATATAATGCAGATAAAATGCTTGAAATGGTGTAATTACTTAGTTTGTCCAGCAGAGCGCGCTCCATTGTTTGCTACTGGCGACCTGGATGAAACGCTTTAAAGCTTAAGTCTATGGAAAACCATCGAAACTTTGAACGGCCATATCTACATAACGGCGTGGCGAATCCGCACCAAATTTGGGGGATCCCTTCAGCTCGAGGAACCCTCTCGAACGCGAATCGAGTGTACGTCTCGAGGCCCTCTTTCCAATGAGACCACCCCCGCGTGGATAGCCCGTCCGGCGCCGACCGATCAAGCGATCCCGGGGGGCTACTGACGCGTGGAGGGTGGCGTTCGAGAGGGCTCCTCAATCTGAAGGGATCCCCCGAATTTGGAGCAGATCCGCCGGCGCGTTCGCAAGATAGTGACACCAGTCAACACTCTCACTTCAGTAAGGAGGTTTCTTATTCTTATTCGACCGCAAGTGCCCTGCGAAGTGGACTTCACATGATATTCCGCCATGATTCCAGTTCCACCCCAAAAAAACCCATATCGGTCGGGCTCTAAAAATTACTTTATATTATTTAATAAAGAAAATAAATAATTATTACAAAGCATTTTCAGTTTAGGTTTTCGGCCAAGTGCAACCAGAATTTTTGGTTTTGGCCTGTAATTTTCATTTCGGTGCATCCCTACTAAACACAAATACATATTAGCACCTAAAGTGTACATATTAGCAGGGAACCGGCTCAGTGACAGTTTTGTACCTTTTGTCTGAGAGTGTATTTAGACTTTCATATGTCAGCTGTTCATTTGTATCTGACTGACATTTGTATCTGATTATATAAATACCATTCCTATAGATTTAGAAACATTAATTTTTTTCATATGTATGATATATTGTCAACTATATGTCATGTGGTGCTGTGGAGGAAGCCTAGGAGGAGCAAAAATTGCAAAAATGCATGAGTCAACAAAGCCTGGAGCATTGTTTCTCTGTTTTTAGCTTTGAAGGATTCCAGGGCTTTGTGGTGGTATTTTATTTTATTTTTTTTTCATTTAGCTTTCTTTCTCCTCCCCACTTTTATGAAAGGTATTGGTTGTCACCACAGGGCGGACTTCTATGAGTCTTTCTGTTGGGGCAGATTTCTGTCACAAAGTGTTTATTGTGCATAGCACCTGTCAGCTGCACATTCGAAGGCAGCTCCCTACGCATGGTATTCATCCCCCAAATGAAACATGCTCTGAGAACCTGAGGCTAGAGATGTAGCTTGGCAGGAGCGTTGGTTGCCCCGCAGGCCTCCTTCTATCAGGTCCAAAACAGTTGAGAAATGTTAATGAAAAAAGATCATTAGGGACAGGCCTGTTTACTGTCTCTGTTTTTCTCATGCAGGGAATTTGGCCGGTGGAAAGTGAATAACTTGGCTGTAGAGCGACGGGATTTCCTGAACTCCCCTTTGCCTCTCACCCCGGAATTTATAAGAAACATTCGATTCCTGGGACGAAGGCCCACTGCCCAGCTAATTACTGACAACCTGATCAAGAAATATGGGACCCATTTTCTACTGTCAGCTACACTAGGAGGTAGAAAAATATATTCCTGTGAAACATCCTCATGGTGGTTTTGCACAAAGGTCATAATACCTACTGTGAGCGAACTTGAAAACCAACTTGTGTTGTTTATGCAGAAGAAACACAGATAGATCTCATGCATATTTACATCTCAATTTCCACTCTATCAAGCCAAGGAAAATCACTTGTGACATGCTTTGCTGCATAATGTATTACTTGTTCCACTGTGTGGTTGTAAGGGGGAGGCAGGTGTAAACAGATGGCAACATGTCCAGGATGGGTTGCCTTTCAGAAATCTACAAGCATTATTTCGCTCAGTTCTCAAACTCGGAGCAGCCTGTGCTTACAAGTTACTTCACGTAATGCAAAAGTATAGGCTGTAAACAACTGATGTGGCCTTCACTGTTCTGGAAAACAAGCAATATTGTGTAAGGTTAGAGCATGAAAATGGAGATGCAAGTCTTGGCTTTGCAGCAGATCTGCCTGGAATACAAACTGTCAGAGCGAGTTTCAGAGCATTTACAGTATAAGTATAAACTGTCACACTGATCTGCTTTACCTGATAAGGCTGGATATTGATACAGATTTCCTGATTAAGTTCTGCTTTACATGCTCTCGATTCGATTCCAGTTTATTTATAAAACAGTTATAATGTTGATTCTGCTAACATTAAATTGTGAAGGTCAGGGTTTCGTGCTAAACCGGTAACTCGTCTTTTTGAACTATTCATTAAAATAACCAGCTGATTAGAGTAACTTGTTTTGGGAATCAGGCTACACTGGATAAGATGTTTGTATGTTTTTGATTCACTGAGAGTAATTTGTTTGTTCAAATTTTGATTGCATTCGGTACAGACATTCAGTTCAGCGAACTCGGATTTCTATCTCAGATAAAATATTGTTTATTTTGCTGAAGATTCAACAGGAGTCTCCATTCCTGAAAACCTGATTTCCTGATTATGGAAACACTGAAACTTGATACATGACATTACATACACAGCCACTGAAAATAGTCAGGGAAAAAAATGTATCTTGGAATCTTAAGAATCAACATAACGAAATAATAAAAGATTGTTCAAATGATGATCATGGTTAATCAGAAAATCAGTATTTTTACTGTAATTGTTATCAATCTTATATAAAACTGCTTTCATCAGAATCCTTAATACATTCTGCAGGTGCACAGAATACATCAGTTCTTACAGTAAAACATTTCTACATCAATAAGCATGGTCTCTTTTGTTTCCGCTAGGAGAGGAGGCTCTGACTATATTTGTGGACAAGAGGAAGTTGAGTAAGAAAGCAGAGGCGAGCGACTACACCAGTAACAGCACGGCTGTGACTCTGGAGGCCCTGCACCAGCTGGCTGCCTCCTATTTCATAGACAGGGAGAGTACTCTGCGAAAACTGCATCACATCCAAATTGCTTCCACTGCCATCAAGGTATGTCATTAGTCAAGTCAGAGCCCACAGCGTCCTCCTTTCAACTCCTCAAGAATAATCATGTTTGGTATAACAAAGTTAATTTTTTTTCACTATCCCTGTTGCCATTATCCTGCTATGAAAAGTGTCATATGCTGTGAGTGGGTATCTAGAGATATCCATTCACCGATATATATGAAAGGTTCTGCATTGTGAGAAAATAAAACTAGCTCTGGTTGTACATGTTGTTCAAGAATGAGATTTATGAATGGCCTATTATGCTGAGTAATAAAAAAATGTGGTTGTTTATATATATAAAAGCTTAAAGGGATAGTTCACCCAAAAATGAAAATTCTGTCATTAATTACTCACCCTCACTTTCACTTTCACTTTCACTTTCACTCATGTCGTTCCAAACCTATAAGACCTTCGTTCATTTTCGGAACACAAATTAAGATATTTTTGATGAAACGTGAGAGCTCTCAGACTCTGCATAGACAGCAATGCAACTGTAATGTTCCCAGGTCCAGAAACGTAGTAAGGACATCGGTAAAACAAACAGTCCATGTGACATCAGTGGCTCAACTTCAGTTTTGCGAAGCTATGAGAATACTTTTTGAGCGCAAAGAAAACAAAAATAATATAATTTATTCAACAATTCTTCTCCCCCAAGTTACGTCTTCTGCCATTTTGGAGAGTATCACAACACATACGCACGCTTTCCCCTAAGCGTAAACAATGCTGATTATGCAGATTACGTTCATGCGCGCGCTTTCTCCTCCGAACGTAAACAACGCTGATTACGTTGATTATGCTCTTGGGTACTCTCCAAAATGGCGGAAGACATAACTCGGGGGAGAAGAATTGTTAAATAAATTGTTATTTTTGTTTTCTTTGCGCTCAAAAAGTATTCTCGTAGCTTCGCAAAACTGAAGTTGAGCCACTGATGTCACATGGACTGTTTTACCGATGTCCTTACTACGTTTCTGGACCTGGGAACATTACAGTTGCGTTGCTGTCTATGCAGGGTCTGAGAGCTCTCACATTTAATCAAACATATCTTAATTCGTGTTCCGAAGATGAACGAAGGTCTTACGGGCTTGGAACAACATGAGGGTGAGTAATTAATGACAGAATTTTCATTTTGGTGTGAACTAAACCTTTAATTTGGGGAAGTATCAAAAATCAAACAGCAACAAAAACATAGTGTATCTCCACAATCTTGCTGTTTTGCACCTTGACAGCCTAATGTATGGTGACACAGAACAAAACATCCCATTTTTAATATATTTTTCTTTAGAATGTCTTAATATCATGTTTGCCATATGCCATTCCTTACTTTCTTAATATTTCTCTTTAATCCTCACAGATCAACTCAAACTAATTTTAATAGCCAAAACACTTTGTGCTTCATATTTGTCACAATTAGGGATTCAGTCAATGCACTATTTGAAGTAGCTGTTACACTTTTGCTGACAGCCATTAAAATTGGTCACACAAAGCTGTACAAATCCCCCAAACAGACATTTATTCTGTCACAGCAGCACACAGTTTGACACATATATTCCAGTCCACACTTTGATGATCCCTCCCCATCCCATTATATACAACAGCGCTTTCCCTCAGCACACAACTGCTGCAGTGCTTAGACGGTTTTATTACAGTTGGGAGGGCAGATCTCAGGTGTCAAGGCTGTGTTTGTCTATTGCTGGTGAGAAAAGCAAAAGAGCCTGTGAGTGACGGAAGCAGCCTGCCAGGCAGGACGGTGCAGCTCCAACAGCGCAAGAGAATGAATCGCAGAAGCAGCAGGGGCCTCTGACACATGCATCATTTCCACAGGCCGTTGACCCATGTCTACATTTCACGGGACAGACTGAGGCAAATGTTCCTCCATATGAATTCCAGATTAAAAAGAGCTGGAGTACAGAATGAGGTTTCTAGCTCCCCCCACTGGGCGCTGTGGAGGGGAAATTTTGCTATTTCCTTTCATAGGAAAAGCTTATTAGTGTGGCGGTGTGCTGGGACTGTGAGAGGAAAACACTGGAGCGAAGCTCTTTACAAAATCAGGCTTCATCCCACCTTTGTGGTTTTGGTCAGGTTGTTTGTCTAATGCGTGAAAACCCGAGCCATTCTACAATCGGCGGGATCATTTTGCTCATGATTTGACAATTTCTTCATACCAGATCAGCTTTAAGCCAAGCCAGAATTGAATTTACAGCCACGATACCTTCGGAAACACACATCGCGTCAGAATTGTAACCGCAGGGAGACAACGCCAACTCTTTTGCAGAGAATTGAGTGTTGTGTTCTGTTATAAGTAACATTTTTCAAGCAAAACCCTCCATGCTAGTCTCAGCTGACATGCCCTATTCTGTCCAGTTCTTTGAGACCCCCGCACCACTTTTTTGATATTTTTTTTCTGGTCTGTTTTTGTTTGTTTGAACACAGCATATTGGTCATTCAGTTGTTCATAACCAAAGTAAACTGCACTGAGGACCACAATTTTGCTGCAGGTCAAAACTCTGGCTGTGCGAGACCATCCATGAAAAATCTGGATGTGTAGACTTGTCTAATGGTGCTTTCAAAAAGAAATGCTGAAGCTGAGGTATTTGTCCAGCTGTGAAATTGGAGAAAAGCTTCTAAACTTGGTGGCTAATATCTCCTGACCCAGTCAACAATTTGATCTCACAATGATGTCACCATGAGCTCACATGATTCTCATGGTGTGGTTACAATGT
>NW_015539876.1:1470428-1499163 GCF_001515605.1 Sinocyclocheilus anshuiensis
GAACCTGATCTTCATTTCATTACGCTTGTCTATAGTCTCGTATTTCAAGTGTGCAACACTGCTCACATAATCCTTTTGGATGTTTATTTATTCATTTTAAAGTTTTATTCCACATGTGACCAACCCTTAAACTTGATACAATTTTGATATCCTCACTACTCCCACTTCTCGCTGTATTTTATAAAGATGACGTCCTGTGTTTCCCGTATCCCATTTCTCACCTATTACTCACACTGTGAGGATCACAATATGAGGATCGTTTGATTTCATAATGAGCTCAAATACTACTCACACCGTGAGGATCACAGTATGAGGATCGATTGAACTCACAATGAGCTCATATACTACTCACACCGTGAGGCTCACAGTATGAGGATCGTGTGATGTCACTGTGATCATCGCATGATCTCACGTGTTGACTGGGGACGGAATATTGTTTTCAGGCTATAATTGAGATATTTGACTGATCCATAATAGCTGCTCACTATGCAGAGTGAGAATCAACAGCAGACTGTTGATGTTTCACATTAGGCCGAACATCAGAGGATCACGCAAGTCCAGGTGGCCTATAATTTGCAATTACAAGGTATTTTGTGACATGCAAAGTATTTGCTTTGAATAACAGTTGTTGTCTGTAAAGGAAATCTAATATCATGCTCCACTTGTTCATCAATCAGTAGCCCTTTACCATATGGCACATCATATGGTGCATTAAATAATAAAGCATATAGATGTATCATCTGATTGCATCAGGTATGGTCGTTATAAAAAAATCAATTGCTGCTGAGCTAAGCTTAGTGTTTTATTGCAGTTCAAGCTTTTGCTTGATTCAGGCCATATGTTCTGTGGTAACTAGGGATGGGTCAGGATGGAAAACTAGTTGTCTATATATTTATTTCTATATAATTATTTATTTGCTTGCTTAAAACTGCATCTTGAGAAGAAAAAAAAAAAACTACTGTTCAAAACTTTTGGGTTGGTAAAATGATTATGCTCACCAAGGCTGCATTTATTTGATCCAAAAATACAATTAAAAACCATAATACTGTGAAATATTAGTACAATTTGAATAACTGTTTTCTAGTTTAGTATATTTTAAAATGCAATGTATTCCTTTCATGGCAAAGCTAAATTTTCAGCAGCCATTACTCCAGTCTTTAGTATCACATGCTTCTTCAGAAATCATTTTAATATACAGATCTGGTGCTAAAGAAACATCTCTTATTATTATCACAGTTTAAAACAGCTGCGCTATTTCATATGTTTTGTGGAAAACATGGTGCATTCCCTTTTCAGGATTCTTTGATGAATAGAAAGCTCAAAAGAACAGCATTTATTTCAAATAAAATTGACCAATTTAATGTGTCCCTGCTGAATAAAAGGATTTTATCCAGGATAACCAAAAAAAAAAAAAAAACTGCAACATTGAAGGTCAAGATTGAAAAAAAAAACAAAAAAACCCAAAACACTCATATAGTGCAAATCTTCATGCTGCAGAGTTCCCTGTTACCAATGCTGGACTCTTCAGTGGGTTTGTGATGGAGTGGCAGAAGACAACCTTGTCTTACCTTATCTAACTGTCAGCCTGGAAAAGATATTGTCTGACAGGCCGAATCGAAAGAGATCACTGAATTGATGAAGGTTCACTGGCACCATAAGAGAGAAAAGTGTGAATCAATTATGCGTGCTTCTCCGTGTCATGAGGAGAGAAGGATGACTAGAAAAGAGAAGGAAAAAATCAAGTGTGATCTCTGATTGCAAATGCGGATAATAGTGGGGCTAGCTTGCAGTAAAGGTCAATTGAGATGCCTGAGTCAATATGGCTACACAGAGTCTGACCATCATTAAGTACTCTGCTAAAGTTAGACAACATTCTGCATTGTAGAGAGAAATGGACTTCTGTTTTCTTTGTGGGTGTGAAAGAATACGGAAGCTAATCAATTAAATACATTTCATAACGGAGCAGAGGAAAAAACATTGTGCAACAGCCTGCTCGGCTCTTTCAATAAGATGAGAAGAATAGTAAGTGATTATCTGTGAAAGGACCACCACTGCATGCGCATTAGCACCATGTCTGGGACAAGTGACTCACACCAAGCACAGGAAGTTCTTATAACGCATCTGTTCACAGCCAGGCTGCTTATTATCCCTTTTAACAAGGAAAACATGGGAAAAGAGTTTGTTACACGCTGTTTTCCATGTAAAATACTATGGTACAGTAACCGTATGGTGAAACTAATAATTTTGTGGTCTGAATTTTGTTTCCCAGGTAACTGAAACGAGGACTGGCCCTCTCGGCTGCAGTAACTATGACAACCTTGATTCGGTCAGTTCTGTGCTGGTTCAGAGTCCCGAAAACAAAGTCCATTTGCAAGGTATAAAATGTTGTTCGAATCTAGTATGTCAAGTTTTGAAACTGTGATGGGCATTTTTTTTATGTGAAACACAAAAGGCTCATTATCACACCACTTTATACAGGTAACCCAGTATTCTTAAAGCAATCTTTCTTTTCTCTGTAACTGAAGGCTTGCAGGTCATTTTGCCAGATTATCTCAGAGACACTTTCGTCCAAGCTGCTCTTAGTTACATTGCCTGCAATGGAGAGGGATCTTTTGTCTGTCGAGACAATGACTGCTGGTGCAAATGTGACCCTAAGTTCCCAGAATGCAACTGCCCCTACATGGATATTCAGGCCATGGAGGAAAGCCTTTTGCGAATCTCTGAATCATGGGCTCTTACCTACAAAGAGTTTGAAGATTCAGGTAGGAGAGTGAATTCAATCATATTTCAGCTGAACACTTTTACTTTTTATTATTCATGTACCCTTCTAAAGAAACATCTCAATCACCATTCATTTATAGCCTATTTTGGAATTTTATTGTATAATTATTTGTAGTTATTATAGTAGTTTAGAAAGTTATGTAGTTATGTATTTAATACTGTTCATTCATTCCTGAAGATGCACAAACTTAAATCATTTAACTCTCTTAACTAACTAACACTACAGGCAAAACCATTTTTTCACGTACTAGTCAGATTTTGAGATTTCAGGCTATTTTGCTTCTATAACAAATCTTTTTTCCAGACTAGTGGAAAGAAAACATCCAAAATACAAATTTAAGTGTTTATTTTATTAAATCTTATCTATTTGCAACTGCAGATTTCAATTACAGTACATTTCTTTAAAGCCATTTTCTCAAAATTAGTTTTTATTTTATTTATTTTTTTCCCCTGCACTGAGCCAAAAACCTCCACTTCAGTACTTACACACACACACACACACACACACACACACACACACACACACACACACACACACACACACTTTACAGTTTCATTCCTATCTATATTTCAAAAGTTTTTACAGAAGGATTGTTCATATATCTTCATTCACATTATTTATATAATATTTTATTCCTATAAACATGGTGAAAAAAATCTGGCTGTTCTCAGTATTTTCAGATTTATGTAGTGGCAAAAAATGATATCCAAAATCTCCTGTGAAAGAACCTTCAACTTTAACAGGTCAATAAAAATTAAACAAGAATTTTGAACCTGGCTTTATCAGATTTTTCAGATTTGTGTTGTGGAAATCAATGCAAATTAGTCCATATTTAATTAGATATTGCATGATTTGCATATTTGAATGTAACATTTCTGAAAACTTGTAATACACAAAAATGTACTGTGATTAATCAACTTTTTACCCTGTTGACCTGTGGTGTCTTGTCTAATGTACTTTTGTCTAATGTACACTGGTCAATCGTCGGAATAAATATGAACACCTTTCAGTGAATCCTGACATTCCCCACACAATGTCCTTCAGAGACAGTGTGGGATTAGAAAAAAAGATCCTGCTCAACATATTGCATTACAGTATGTTGAGCAGAATTAATCACCCATAAAATGCTTTATTGCCCATCCAGCATATTTCATCAAGCATATGAATGAGAGCACTTAGCATAATGTTTAGGTACTGTATTACTGCCTGTCGAGGTCACCCACAGTGACCATTACCGCATGGATTTTTTTTTTCTTCCACAGTCATCCTTTTCCCCCCTTCCCAAAATATCCCAGAGTTCAATTACTTTCAAAGTTTATGTTGTTAGAGCTATCAGGAAGTGCCAGATATACATACTCTCTCAGGTATCATTCAGCTTCTGTTAGGAGCATCAAAGGCATTCAGCGTTCTGCCTCATTAACTAAAATGGAGTACTCTGTAGGAACTGCTTGAGAAAAAAAATGTGTCTTCAGTGAAATGATTCCTTCTTATTGTCAAGGAGAGTGAAGTATAAAGGTAGTGCATTCAGGCATTTACCCACTATTCAGTCAAGTTTACATGACAACACTCCTATATCTGAGAGAACGTATTCTTTCTTCTACAGATGAGTTCAAAACATTTCTGATGAGGCTGCAGCAGAATTTCTTCCTCAACTCCTCAATGATCCAACATTTGTGGTCGCTGGATGGTGTATTTCAGCGGCGCTATGAGCAGCTGGAAAGCAGCATGAAAAGTCTCTTCAAGCGAGCTCAGCGAGTGGTTTACAAGCTCTTCAGCCTCAGCAAGAGGTGCCAAAAGCAGCCCCACATCAACTTACCGCGTGAAAGGTGAGCACAACAGACTCATTATCTCCTCATTGTTGTGGTGATAAATACACTGATACTTAATTCCGAAATGGAATAATGCCCCCAATTACTGTATCCAGAGAGGAAACTCTTCACATAGTGTTTATCATCATTATTACTTGTGTTCATGAGTGGCCCGCATTTCAGACTCCATGGGCTGCCAAGAGGAATGTTTGTCAGCATGCTTCAGAGTGAAAGGGAGCACTAGTGTTCTTGTCTCCAGGGAGACAACTTTGTGTTTAACCACAATCAATAAGACTAAAGTTGGTATAGTGGTTCTCAACTGGTTTTGCTTCAGGCCCTAGATTTTACATTGGCTACCAAGCACGAACAAAGTTGCTGTATCTGTTGCAGCAGTAGAGATGGGCGATATGGGCTTAAAAATATATATCACGATATTTCTGGTGTTTATTGCGATAACGATATCAATGATGATAATTCAGGGAATCCTGTTTCTTTAGAGAAAAGTATTATCTTTCCTATTTTTACTCAAAATAGGGTGTTGTGAGCATTACTGACACACACATAACGTAATGACTGTTTTATTCATACTGGAAGCCGGAGGGTGCCCTTGCGCAGTTTAATTCATACTGGAAGCCGGAGGGCGCTCTTGCACAGATACTCCTCATATCCGTAGCAGAAGTGATACTACTGACGACGCTCCAGGAAGGTATCCAGTTATCGCTGAATAAAAGAGACATTTTAACTGATGAAACTTAAAATAAATATACGATTTCACAAAATATATGTTTTATCTGTGTTGTTCAATCTTGGGTATTTTTATAAGGAAAGTATATTTATAATGCAAAGTTAATCGACATGGTCTTTATCACTGTATATAATACTATCATTCTGTAATATGAAACCACGTCTGGTCACAAAAATAAGTATTACAAAACACTCTATATGTTATTAAGTTAATTTGGAGAAAAAGCATGTCAATAAATGATATCTTTGTTGGACAACAGGTTTGTAAACAGGCTCATACACATGCAAAACTGTATCGCACATGTGCTACTGTAGTACATTTATTCAGACCGATTGTTTGTGCACTGTACAGCCCTAACCAAACCAGTTACAGATTGTAAAAGGAGCTCGAGCTCCTCATTTAGCGATATAGGCTGCTACTCCTCAATTTCACGTCCGCCTTCCGCGATGTCGCTCCGCACTTTCGCACAAAGAAATATGTCAACAACTATACTTTATTGTTATTATCGCGGGGAGAATTTTTACCGGTATATCGCAAACGATAAGATATTGCCCATCCCTACTCAGCAGTCATTGTTTAGGCAGTCTAACTGATATTAATATTTATCTTATCTTTTCTACAATATAGGCCACAGTCGTACTGGCTGAATTACTTTCAGTCTTTATTATACTGCTCAGAGAACAACCAGCTAGGATCCTTCTCAGAAGAGCTGCACACCTGCATTTGTGCATATGACCATAGTTACTGCCAGGTACCCACACCATGCTCTGTGGGTGATGGTGCCGCCTGCACGGCTTGTGCTAGCGACAACCACACTCGCTGTGGAAGTTGCAACATCGGCTACATGTTAAGTCAAGGGACCTGTCGACCAATGGTGGCAGATTCCACCGAAAACTACCTGGGCTTTGAGACTGATCTTCAAGATCTGGAGCTACGCTACCTCCTACAGAGAGCCGATCGACGCTTAGAGGTCCATGCTATCTTCATCAGCAATGACATGCGTTTGAATAGCTGGTTTGATCCTTCATGGAGGAAGAGGATGTTGCTTACGCTAAAGAGTAACAAATATAAATCCAACCTGGTCCATATGCTCTTAGGAATCTCCCTTCAAATATGCCTTACTAAAAACAGCACTCTGGAACCTGCGCTCACGCTCTTCATCAATCCCTTCGGAGGGAGCCACTCAGAAAGCTGGTTAATTCCTGTGAACGAGAACAATTTTCCAGACTGGAAGTCTGCTAAGCTGGATCTTCCACTAGAATGCTTTAACTGGACCTTGACTTTGGGCAACAAGTGGAAGACCTTCTTTGAGACCATCCATATTTACCTGAGGAGCCGCATCAAAACTCTAGGCACCGGGGCCAATGACAGCGTTTACCTGGAGCCGTTGGAAATGGCTGACCCTACTAGAAATCTGGGGTATATGAAGATTAACAGCATTCAAGTGTTCGGTTACAGTATGCATTTCGACCCGGAAGCAATCCGGGACTTGATCCTGCAGCTGGACTATCCATACACGCAGGGCTCACAGGACTCAGCCTTGCTCCAGCTGCTGGAGATCCGAGACCGGGTCAACCGACTCTCTCCACCAGGCCAGCAACCTCTGGACCTGTTCTCCTGCTTATTACGGCACCGTCTCAAACTGACAGCTAATGAGGTAGTGCGCATTCATGCCTCGCTCCAGTCCTTTAATGCCCGTCTCCCCAATTCTCTGGATTATGAGACCACTAAACTCTGTAGCTAACGGTTAAAGCATCATAGCAGACAGCAATAGAACAACTGTAAAAATGCAGAATAGACTGTTAAAGTCAAAGCTGCAATGACTTTCAGTGATAGAGAAACTTTTGGACACTGATTTTTGTGACTTTGCTTTCACTAGTAGATCATCTTGCTCAAAACAGACTGATTTTTATTGTATAGTACACTGAGTTCAAAGAAGAGATTTAAAAAAATATATGGAGTGTTTGTTTGTAATTTTTATATGTTTTTTTTTCTTTTGCTTCAGTGACTGTGCTTTCCTTGTAAAGAATACAGTGATGTCAGTCAATTTTGTAGATAAATTGTTATTAAAACATCATGGTTGTAATGGAGTAATGGTTGCATTATTTATCAGCATATTTTTTATTGCTACAGTATGTGACAGTTTAGTTTATTGGAAAATTAAACACATTTTATATTCGCAACTGAGTTTACTTAATGAGGAATTAAATACATTGAACATGATATACGACTTTGATAAAATAATAATGAAACAATTGTATCATATGCTTGTTGGGTTAATGTTTATTTGTTTTTAATCACATGTCATTGGAAGAGAGAGTGTGGTGTTGTTGTTGTTTTTTTGTTACTATAAGCATTGCAAAGTCTTGTACATTATCAGTACATTGGAGTATTATCATTTACTCATGTTTCTATGCTGATGTTACATGTGTCCCCTGTATTAAGGTCAATTCTGAACCACTCTGGCACAGTTACTCTAGGCTTATAAGCCATTTTTATCAAAAAGTTGAACAAAACACATGGTATACCATTTAATGTACTTCAGCCCCTTCAGTGTTTTTTTTTTATTTTATTTTTTAAACCCAGTTAGGGTCATTAATGAAAGCACAGGTGTTGGTTTAACAATGTAAAGGGGGCTGTGAATATAATATTGAATATATATATATGAATGGAGCCACATATATGCAATGTTTTGGGCTGAATGTTTTCTATTGATATTCTGGATTAATCTAAACATTGTTTATTTTCAGTATTTGGAATTCAGGGTTTGTATTTGTCTAATCATGTTTTCATTATTATTATTATTGTTTTATATCTTTCTTTTGAACATTGGTTTATTTTAATCACACTTTGTTACATCAGAACAAAGCAGTTTATCTGAACTATAAAATATACAGTATATGATTACAAATGAGCCTTATATTAGAATGTAACATTGATGCCAAAATGGGGCAAAGATTGCGGAATCCAGTGTGCCTTTGTGAATACAGTATACAGTTTTGCTTTACTTATTTTGTGCACCTCAGTATATAATGCATTTTTTATTTGTTATTTATTTATTTATTGCTGTTCATGCTTGTCAGAATTTATTTTTTCCCAGTTCAGCTATTTCTCACTTTTTTCTTGCATTACAGTACATTAATTTAGACAGTGTGAATGCTAATTAGTTAGAATCAACACATGATGACCGATTACGTTAATGCCAACAAAAAAGTTTCAATCACCTCTTCATAATCTGTTTGCACCTTTTACCTAGAGAACTAGCACAATAAAATGAGCCTTACCTAACTCTTAGCTACATTCTCTTTCAACGTTTACATATTTGCTTTGCAGTATAATAAAGTGTTTCAAGATGCAAAAAAAAAAAAAAAACAAGATTATAAATTGCAAACAATATTTTTAAACATTTCTAGGAAAAAAAGGAAAGAGTTTTGCCTGCAATGACTGGGAGAGTCCAGATCAAAAAGAAAGCATTTTCTTCTGAGAGATGTTAACATTTAAACTGTGAATTGCAAGTAAAATGACGATGCTTTTCCAGGCTGGTTTCTTCTCATTCAAGGCATATTCTGAACAAGGCTGTTTTACATCTGTAGTAAATCTACCTGCGGTTTACACAGATTGCATAATGTAAAGGTCAAAGGATTGTACGTCAAAGGAAACTGTACATGTTTGAAGAGACATTGCACATTCATAAGATATTAGAGACACTTTTAAAATCCCAAAATTCTCTACATTTGTGCCTCGTGAGAAAAGGAAGCTTCTTAGAGGGAAGATCACTACTTTTATGTCTTCGAGCATCTATCCGCATTGCAGCTACTGCAACATTTTCACATGTGAAACACCCCACGCTGTAGGAATTACTCTGCGAACACAAATGATCAAGGGAGCAGTTACTGCCAGAATGCATACACAAATCACCTGTGCGTTGCAATGAGAGCCTGTAAAATGAGAGCTTGTCAGTTGTGCTGAAATGAGTTGACACGTTGTTGTAATGACAAATATGACAATAAGAAATGGCAAAACATTACATAGGCAATCGGTCTTTCTCGCAGCCTGACAAACAATTTATCATTCTGCTGTAATTGTACAGAAAGAGCTGTGGAAAAGAAACGACTGAGTATTGCATGGTATTTACTGTACAGCTCCTCTGATGAAGATGGAAAACTCACCAGCACAGACAGAGATTAAAGAAAGAGTATACATCAACTTAGTAGGTTAGACCTTTAGTCACTAGGCACTCTAAGGCAGTGCGCCAACGCTTGATCAATAGTGTCCGTGTTGCCTCTTTGATCTCTTCATTGTAAACATTGTAATGTTCTTGTGATTCACAATGAAGATGCATTGCTAACTTGACACTAACTTTATCTTGGACTTCACTGTAGGTTTCTAGAGGGCCAGATACTGCAGTGAACAGGAGGAAGGCAAAAGGTAGCTGGCTACTGCCAATAAATCAATGTGCAGCTTTATTACCTGAGAGAACAAAAGGATCCGCAGGGAGATCAATGCCATTCAAGAACCACCGACTCACAAACCAGTGGCATTTTGTTGTCCAGGGCCAGAACCGTATCAACATCAATTTATTACTCACACTGTCCTTTCCACTTGATGTGGTTTGTATGAGCACAAATCAATCACTATTTTACATCCAATTAGAATTTACCATTGAATCGCACCATTGTACTCCCTTTGCTGTCGATGTTGCAGAATTTTCTATGCACACACTAAACATAATATTTAATTAAGAATTGTATCATAATTAAGCAATACCAGAACAGTTAATATGGAGTAATTTGCATTTTGCTGAATGAATTAAAGGAATAGTTCACCCAAAAATGCGAATTTGCTGAAAATGTAATCATCCTCAGTCCATCCAAGATGTAGATGACATATTTGGAGAAATTTAGCATTGCATCACTTGCTCATCAATGGATCCTCTGCAGTGAATGGGTGCCGTCAAAATGAGTTTAAACGGCTGGTAAAAATATCACAATAATCAAGTAATCAACACGACTTCTTTAATTAATGTCTTGTGAAATGAAAAGCTGCATAAAGACGTTTTTCACTTCAAAACATTTGCCTTGTCTGAATCAGGAGAGAAACATGCACAGATCAAGCACCATTTACAAGCAAAAACAGTCCAAACTAGATGAAAGTGATGGTTTAAAGTTAAAACGCCTTACTGATGGATTTGTTTCTTATAAACATACAGCTTTTCACTTTAGAGAACATTAACTGATGGACTGGAGTCATGTGGCTTACTTGTGAATTCTGACGGCACCCATTCACTGCAAAGGATCCATTGGTGAGCAAGTGATGTGATGCTAAATTTCTCCAAATCTATTCCAATGAAGAAACAAACTCATCTACATCTTGGATGGCCTGAGGGTGAGTACATTTTCAGCAAATTTTCATTTTTGGGTGAACTATTCTTTAAACATCTCTGAGCAACACTAGACTGTTGTTTCAGTTCTGAATTAATTAACGTTTGTAAACATTTCTTGGTTAAGAAAATTATTCAAATGACTCATTCATGAAGACAGCCACTTGTTTATTTTCTATTTTGAAGGAATCAGTTGTGTGAATGATTCAAATGACTCACCCATAAAGTCACTTGTCTCCACCTACTTACAGAGATGGGCAGTATTTTAATTAAATGTATTTAAAATACATATTTAATTACTTTAGAGTATTTTGTCATTTGTATTTTGCTGGACAAAAAAAACAATCAATGTAATTTGTAATTAAATACTTTGTATTTGAAATACTTAAAATAATGAATAAAGTAGGACATTTTATTATCGGATAATATAATATTTTTCTTCACCTATGTTAATAGTACTGCCAAATAGCCTATCAGTTTTTGGCTAGATGCAAGTGAATCATATGACATCCTGTTGGATCCATAGGCAGAGTCTTAAAGGGATAGTTCACCCAGAAATGAAAATTATTTTGTTAATTACTCACCTTCATGTCGTTCCACACCTGTAAGACCTTTGCTTATCTTCAGAACATAAATTACGTTATTTTTTTATGAAATCCAAGAGCTTTCTGTCCTTCTACACTCTCTTACTTACACATTCAAGGCCCATAACAGTAGGAAAGACATCATCAAGTAATCCAAATTTATGAAGTGTCGTGAGTGCGTTATTTGCTCAAAAAACAAAACAAAACATAATTTACCACTTTATTTACGAAAATATCCAAAAACATGCGTCTTGGTACTCTAGTGAACACTCACTCATGTGCTTTGTGTTGACGTGTGAGTCTTCTATCGCGAGAAACACAACACAAATGCGTTGTGATGCTCTCATGAATGCACAATGCAGATCAATATTTTCATAAATAATGTTGCAAATTATGTTTTTTTTTTTTGTGCAAACAAAGCACTTGTGTCGCTTAATAAAATTGAGGTTAAACCACTGGAGTCACATGGAGTACTTTAACGATGTCTTTCCTACTGTTCTGGGCTCTGAATGTGTAAGTTGCGTTGCTGCCTAAGGAACAGAAAGCTCTTGGATTTCATCAAAAATATCTTCATTTGTTTTCGAAAGATGAAAGGAAGGTCTTACGGGTGTGAAACGACATGAGGGTGAGTCATTAATGACAGAATCTCCGTTTTTGGGTGAACTATCCCTTTAATTCATCCATAGTTCCATCTTCCAACTGGAAAAAAAAAATAAATAAAATAAATGTATGTACTAAAATATATACTATCAGATATTGTTCACTGAATGTTATTACAGGACAGAAGGAAAAGCTGTGCTGCTCTACAACTTTGCTTGCTAGCTGACAAGTGACGTTAGCTTGCTAGCTAAAGTTAGCTACTTGTTTCTATGGACAAAATGAAATTTGTAAAGTATTAATCACTTTGTATTGCCAATTTGTGAACAGCATGTAACGAAACTTGAATGAAAAATGAGAGCCTGTAATTTTTATGTGAAGGACTCCAAATCCAAGGGAAACTATCATAACAGTGTCATTTTAATGAACCTCATCTGTTGACCTGATGTCAGTGAATCGCACTGGCCGTCACTCGCTCACATTACTATGGAGTGTGTGCAAGAGCATGAGCAATAAGTTGCTGGCCACAGCTCACTTAATGGCCACCAGTGTTGCTAATAACTAATGGTTTCTGGTTTCTACATAGAGCCCTTTAACAGCTACATATCAGCATTTTTAAGAGTTCATCTTTACTGTTGACAGCGAAATAGCTTGAGTCATCCTCTTGAGTAGGACTAGGCATTATGACAATACAGTTTCACAGGACTGCTTAAATTTTGACACGGTGATAAAGAAACGATAAAGGAGTGATAAAGAATCATGAAAAAATAAAGTGTATACATGCTTGATGGTATTCAAGTAAACACAGTCAGTTGTGTCTTAAGTGAACATAAGAAATTGGAAGAAATATGGATCAATATATTGGATATATTGTCTAGTGTTAGGGTTAAAGACTATGTTGTTTGTAAGTTGTTAAGAAAGAGTTGCTGAAACATCCCCACGACAATCATGAACAATCAGAAAGTTTGTCTGGAAGTATATATTAGTATGTCTTATAAATGTGTATATCTGCTAAAGGTTAGTCAACTTCTAGGAGTAGCAACAAACTCCTACTTACAGTAGATTCGATGTATTATAAAATATTACTATCTGATATTATCCAGTTACATCTGTGAAGCATGTTACTAAAGCAATTTTTACATTTTCACACACCAAAGATTTAAATATATAAACATGACTAATTAAAATATCAAATACAAAATACTTGAAGTTATTAAACAAGACATTCTTAAGAATCCAAGGACAGAGGAAAAACTAAGTATAAGTTTATAAGCACATAAGGTTAAGGAAATAAATCATAGAGGTCACTGATCTTAGATACACTGAATAGATGTATTGCCTCCAAAAACAGCCCTTGTGGGAATCCAGGGCACTCTGCTGGCTGACATAAACAAGTTCAAGAAATGGAAGAGGACACTGCTGTGCTAAAAGCTGCATGTGGTCTGTTGGACTTGAGAAAATAAGTGACTCTGACAACCTTCCCACTTTCAAAATTAAAATCCTGCTACATACGCGGCACCCCTTCAGCTCCAAATAGATATATAAAACTATTCCCAACTTGCACATTTTTTTCTTTAAATTACATCCTCACTAGTTTCTCTATAGTAAGCTAAAATGTTACAATCCTGAAGGATTATGTAGTCCTACATTATCCCTCTTGATCACAACAAGTGGAAGCATTCCCTTAGGGGAAGGCCTACACCTGCTTCAAACTGAACTGTTTGATGAGCTTTGCTGTAATGAAGAGTCGGAAGAATTCGAAAATTTGCCTCCAGTTCCCAGAATGCAACTACTTCACAAATTAATTAAGCATGACCTACAGAGCCAGGCAGACTACTTTTACTTAACGTATATTAATGCAATCAACAACAAGTTGCTTTATGGATTTATCCAACATGGTTTAAAGGAATCTGCATTTCAACTTCAGGAAATCATTGAATCGATTATAGAAACACAAATTTATTTGCATTTTCATTTATTTGAGTTCTCCTGACACTATGGTTATGATCTCACCTCATAGAGCCAGACAAATTTGAGGGCGCAAAAGCATGGGAGATTGATGTCTGATCCATTGTGTTGATATCAGTGAGTCTTGATCTCCTGGTTCTGGTATCTGAGGAGATGATTATAAGACAAGTTCAAACTGACAGAAACAAATAGGACCCAATCAGTCCCAGCTCACAAGAACCAATTTATGCCACATTTCAAATTGCCAACGAATTGCTTTTGGGGATCCCTTAGCTGGGTTCTAAATGCATCTCTTAGATAATCCCCTTGTACAGCAAATACTCATCCGGGATTTTTAGTGGTCAGAGCAGGAGTCGTTTATGACCTAACTGGACTAAAGGCACATTCTACAAAAGTCTTTTTATCAGGGTGCCTGTTTGAGACTACTCTGTGTCATTGTGCATGTGCATTAGTGTATAAAAATGTCATTCAATGAAGAACTTTGGTTGGGCCGTGAAAGGAAATCGACTTTAAAAGGCAAACCCATTAGCCCGACCAAGCATACTATTTTGTGCATATTTTAATGGTGGGTTGGAACAATAAATGCGTAAACACAATATGTTGATGGCTTTATAAATTCAGTGAAACATCAGCAGAGTCTGTGTGAATACTACAAATGAATAGACAAGTAAATACTATTACAGAACAAAATGTTCTTGAATTTCTGTGATTTACACTCACCACAGAAAGAAATACAAAAGTCTAAATTGATAACTGATTGTATTCCCACATGTAACATCATTTGATAATGACACCAGAGGCGCTTTGGCAAAAAAATCGCATTATTGTTTATTTCACTGATTTTCAGGCTACAGGCTGAATGACATTTCAAAAAGATATTTGTTAATTTATTGTTATACTCAACAGGATACAAGAAGCACATTGTCTTACATTCAGCTTTTTATGGGCTGCTTCACGGGCATTTAAAATCAAGTAAAGGATAATGTTTTGTGAAAAGACGATTTAATGCGGTATAAACGGAAAAGATTATAAAAGAAAATTATGAATCAAAAGGCCTTTGAAAGATTTTGTGAAAATACTGTTCAGATTACTGATATTACAGAAGTTTCAAAGATGCCAACAATCACGTACAACTATTGCTGAGAGATCAACCACGCTGACTCAACCGTGATGGTTATGAATTATTTTGACATGCAAAACTAAACAGACAATTAACAGAGCATGTTTAACAGAGATATAAATCTCAGTTTCATCAAACTTAGAGTGTAATATTAGAATTAGTACTGTCAAAATTATTGCATTAACAAATGCAGTAAAAATTTTTAACACCATTTTGTTTTTTATTTATTGTAAACACCGTAATTTGGTTAATTTAACATTATGAATGTTTTTATTCTTTTCTGTGTGACTAAAAACCAATCCATGCTCCATGTTCACAAACACACACAAAAGTCCCTAGAGGAGAATACATTTATCAGGGAGAAAGACATTATTTATGGACAATTTATTCAAAGCTGTTTTCGAACTTTCCAATTGCGGACAGTGGTTTTTCATGTTAGACATGACTGCTTCATGACTCTTTAAAACCTTTCAAATCACTGGTTCAAAACATAAATTAAAATTGCCATGTCATGTAATCTCAGCAAATGAGTCTTTGTTGTGATGTTTCAAGCACATTTTGTGAAGCAAGTGGTTGCAGATTAAAGGATTCAAAAAGATCTGTTCCTCCAAACTAGTTCACTATTAGTTATAAGTAGCACACACTCACAAAACAATAAATAATAAATAAACAATTGAAAGAGAGCAAAAGAAAATATATTTTTTTAGCATGATGGTAACCCCCCAAATGCCAAAAATAATAGAACACTACCAGGTTTCCTGCCATTTCATCTTGCTCAGATCACATAAAATAACACCTCATTTTAACAGTTCCTCTCCTATCCAGTTCTGTGCAAAGCATGCTGGGAACTATAAATCTCCTTTTCAGGTTCAGTTAATGGCAACTAAAATTTAACCCAACACAAATAAATTAAGCAAACTTCTGTAAAAAAAAAAAAAAAAAGTAACTGAATTGCACTCAATAAATGTTCAAAAATGTTGATGTATTGCTGCATTCAGTTAGTTAAAAAAATGAAGTGTTAACCAAGAGTTTGATCCCAAGGTAGAAAACACTATACAATTTATCCACAAATTTGAGTAATTTTGCAACAGTTAAAAGCAAGTGTCCCTAGCATGCGCCATATTATGAACTTGTTGATGTTTTTTTTATTTTATTTATTTATTTATTTTTAATCAAGTTTGGGAACTTGTTTTGCGATGTCTGGAGTTTTACTCAGAATGATTCATTTAAAGCAAATATAAGCCACTGATTGTTACCATTATCATGCCTGAATGATACTATTATTTCCTGAACATGCATTTTTAAACAAGAAAAGAAGACTTCAGATAATACTTTAGCTTCAAACCCGCTAAATCCAGCCTCAGCCTATTCAGAAATACTGGTTCGATGGCAGAAACCTCTAAACGCCATTAAACGTCCACAGAACCAATCAGAAGACGCGAATCGAATCATATGATTTAGCAGTTATATTTGTTACAGTTACATATGATTTTGCAGTTATGCCCCTAAAATTCAAGAGATTTAGGGCAAAAATGCCCCTGTATGAGTTTTTGTCTCATAGGCAATTATATCATGTGATAAGTTAAGCAATATCAAACGAGCAAGGAGTGCCGTATCAGTGCTGGTTTTGTCCCGAATAGCACGAGTGCAAATGTGATACTGATTTTATATAACAGTTCAATAAATAATAAGTAATTGCCTAAATAAATAATAAATTAATCTGTGTTCTGAAGGAATTGGGTGAACCAATGATTCAATGGCCCATTCATAACGACAGCCATTTACTTCATTCCTGAATGAATCAGCCGATTGAACAAATTGAATGAATGAATGATTGAATGAATGAATGAATGAATGAATGACTTACTAAGACATTTACCACCATCTACTGGCTGTTTTTGTTTCTTATTGAATGAATTAATGAATATCCCATATTATTAATAATAATAATTATAATAATAATAATAATAATAGTGAAGGGATAAGTCACCCAAAAGCGTATTATTTATTTACTTACTTACGTACTTACTTACTCATTTATTTATTTATATGTTTGTTTTATTTGAGTGATTTTGCAAATGTTTACTATGTCTTGTCCAAAGAGGTGGACTTGACAAAAAAACACACAAGGACTATTGAAAATAAGGAATTGCAATAACTGACTAATAACCTTTTATTTGCCATTAAAGTGAAATTACTGAACCTAAACATAGAAAAAAGTGGTCATTTAAAAGAAAAAATGTCAGATGGAAACCCTTCATTTTAATATATATATATATATTTTTTTATAAAAAAATAATAAGATTGATCATAATTAAATGTTTTAAGCATTTGACAGCTCTACTAAGAATACTGTTTTTGTTGCAATGTATAAAGCTTTCATTAAATTTATAAGTCGTGCTGTAAAGTGGTGCCAGCGGTCTGCTGAACGGTGTTAAAATGTTCCCATGTGGTGAGTCATCGGCAACTCACACTCTCAAACTGCACGTACGTGTATATTTAGGGAATGTCAACATTAAATCTACAGGCTTTCTTGGCAAGAGAGTGCATTCTCCTGACGTTAGTGTTTCTCATTATCTTTCCTAACTAAACAAACCAAAAAGTCTTGACTTAGACTATTAGAGAAAACATTTTCTAGTTTGATGCTTTTTTTTTTTCAAATTATATTATGAGCATAACAAATTGACTTCCGTTTCAGAGTGTCTTCGAATTTGGTTTGTTGCTCTTTTGCTTTAATGATAGCATCACTCAAGCTGCAAGTAAGCAAGTAAGTACATTTTATTTATAGAGCACATTTAAATTTAGCTTACACTGACCAAAGTGCTGTACAAAACAATCATAAAATACAGTAAAGTATAAAATAAAATACAAATTAAAATCCAAGATAACAATACTAATCCATAAATTAAAAGGAATCAGGAAAGGCCATAGAATAAAGATGTGTTTTAAGTCTAGACTTAAAAACCGAAATAGACAGAGCACTCTTAATGTCAGGTGGCAACTGATTCCATAACCGTGGAGCAGCTACCGCAAAGGTTCTGTCACCTTTAAACTTAAGTTGTGACCGTGGGACATATAAAAGAGCTTTATTAGCAGATCTGAGGGACTTAGGAGCAGAATTAAATGAGATAAGATCAGAAATGTATGATGGGGCTTGTCCATTAAGTGCTTTAAAAGTCTGTATCCAGATCAGATGCTCACTGCAGTCACCCGGATCCAGTACGCATTCAGACCAGATGGTGGATCAGCACCTAGAAAGGACCTCCACGGCCCTGAAAGACAGCGGAGACCAGGACAACTAGATGAGCCCCAGATACAGATCCCCTGTAAAGACCTTGTCTGTTAAAAGCACTATATAAATATAAATAAAGGTGACTTGACTTGACTTGACTTTAAAATTTTAATTGAATTCTGAAGGAGACCGGAAGCCAGTGGAGCGACGCTAAAATTGGAGTGATATGATCACATTTTTTTGCACCGGTTAACAATCTGGCCGCTGCATTCTGGACCATCTGCAAACGAGCCAGTGAAGATTGAGGAAGACCTAGGTATAAGGAATTACAGTAGTCCAATCGTGATGTGATAAATCAATGAATAATTTTTTTCAAGTCTTGAAAGGAAAGTGTTGATTTAAGTCTAGAAATGATTCTCAATTGATAATAGCTATTTTTAACAACTGAGGTAATTTGCTTTTCAAGGCAAAGCTCAGAGTCAAAAATAACACCTACATTTTTTGCATGTGACTTAACATATGGAGTGAGACTGTCTAAGTTACTAACTATAGAGTTTCTGGTTTTAGAGGGACCAAAAATAATCACCTCAGTTTTTTCATTATTTAGCTGGAGGAAATTATTCGCCATCCAGATTTCAATGTTTTTCACACAGTCCATAAGAGGCTGCAGAGAATGTCTAGATTTTAATGGAACGTATAACTGAGAATCATCAGCGTAGAAATTAAAAGAGATTTTATATTTCCTAATTATATTACCAAGTGGAAGCATGTACAGATTAAAAAGTAATGGCCCCAGAATGGACCCTTGAGGAACCCCACAAGGGAGAGAAACTGATGATGAGGAAAACTGTCCAATAGCCACTGAAAGTGTCCTGGATTTAAGATATGACTTAAACCACAATAATGCCGTATCCTTAATACCTACCCAATGTTCAAGGCGTGACAAAAGGATGTTGTGATCAACTGTGTCAAAAGCTGCACTTAAATCCAATAAAATCAAAACTGCATTTTCACCAGAGTCAACCGCAAGTAGCAAATCATTCATCACTTTTAGCAAAGCCGTTTCAGTGCTATGATAGGTTGTAAAACCTGATTGAAATGGTTCAAATACCAGAGTCAAATTTAAAAATGGAAGTAACTGTGATTGGACAACTTTTTCCATAACTTTTGAAAGAAAAGGCAATTTTGAGATAATTATTAATAATATTTCATACATTTTACATCAGCATTGGGCTTTTTAAGCAGCGGGTGGACAACTGCAAACCTGATTGAAATGGTTAAAATACCAGAGTCGAATTTAAAAATGGAAGTAACTGTGATTGGATAACTTTTTCCATAACTTTTGAAAGAAAAGGCAATTTTGGACAAAAATTATTTTTTATATATGTAAAATGATGTAAAATATTTTTATAAAACATTTTACATCAGCATTGGGCTTTTTAAGCAGCGGGTGGACAACTGCATTATTTAAAAATGCAGGAATTGATAACTATTTGGATGCTAGGACCAATTATATCAAAAGAACCTTTAATGATATCAGAAGGAACAACATCCTGTGGCGAGGTTGTAGATTTCATCTGCATCACTAAGTTCCTCAGATCAAACAAAGACACCGGATGAAAGCTATTATAATTGTCTGTATTAACTGGACATTCTAGCAGAGTGTTAGAATAAGAAGGATTAAGGGGGGATCTAATGCTATCAATCTTTTCAATGAAAAACCTAAAAAATCTCTCACATGTCAGCATGTGCAAACTCTATATACAGTATAAACCCAATAATCACGCTATCCAGCATGATTTGAGAATCTACAGAGCATCCTGAGCTTCAGTGAAAGCAATAATATCTGATGTCTGTACAAAGAAGTTAACAAGCTCCATGTCACAAATATGCTTATTTGGTTAGTGACCTAGAAATAGTGCCGCATCAAAACTCTTATTCATATTTGTTTGTTTTCAGTGTTTCAGAATCCTCAAACCTCACTGTATACAGTATGATCTTACCAGTCGGCTCACTTTGATTAATTAAACAACATGAGTATCTCTGCATGACATTGATTTGATGAGAAAAATACATGAGGAAAGTGTTCTATTTCATGTAAAGAAAAAAAAAAGGCTCGAGGCTTTATAGGCTTTTTAGAAACATACCTTTATTTTCGTAAATCGAACAATTCTTCATGTATAATTCTTCAACAAGTCTTCATGTACACATTCACAATTATAATTTGAGACTGTTTCATAAAATGTCAAATTTTAATGGCTTTGTTTTTGTTCTTGCTGTCACAGCCCACATTTCCTGTTGATGTTCTACAGCCTGTGCTGAATATGGAGATTTTTTTTTTTTTTTTTTTTGGGATAAGTCTCTTATGCTCACCCAGGCTGCATTTATTTGATCAAAAATACAGTAAAAACAGTAATATTGTGAAATATTAATTACACCAAATACACAAAATAATGTTCTTTTTAGCAGCATCATATGACCCCTTTAACATTCTCTTTGTATGTCTCTATGTGTGTGACACATTTAGTCTCTCTTGGGAGCATTGCAATAGCTGCTATGTTGAGTCCAAATGGAGGAGATGGTGTGATAGTCCCTGGTGAGAGCAATATGACATCTCAATATGTAGGAGAATATACTAAGGACTTTACATAATAAATGAAAGCAGTGAAACTCTGTTAATAAATGCAGAGTCTGGTGCTAAATTATGCCAATGAGAATACTTATTATAGGTGTAGCCCCTCTCTTTAATAGTCAGCAAGAACAAATTATTAAAAGAGCCTGTCAGAAGTGCTGAAATTTTGTGTGTTATGTTTGTAGAAGTGACAGAGTGAGACAAATCTCATTTCAATGGGAAAATGGCCTGATATACAGTAAATCTGCTAAAAGACACAAGACAAGCATCCATTACAGCAAGTGCCAAAGATATAACTATTATGACAAGGACTTAATGCTTGTGAAAACCAAATTTTGCAAATCTGTCTGCCATTGTTTGACTAAAAGGTTTAGCTGGTTAGCATAGCCCATTTAGTTCTGCTGGTAACTGCACCATGTAGTATCAAGAAGTGCATCTTTCTATTTTGATGGACATTCAAAATTTAATGTGTATTTTGATAGAATACATTTTTTTATGCAAAGGATCCAAAAATATGATAATGATGAATAATAAACAAAATATAAAATATAAAGGCAGCTATATACAGTATGTTCATGTAAAGAGCCATTTAGTGTGTCAGATTGTGATATTAGTGTGTCAGACAGTGATATTACAAATTTCCAATATTGAAGTTATTACATTTCTTTCAATTTCCTAATTGAATTATAGTCATTGCACTAAAGCCATAGGATTTATTTTTATTATTTATTTATTTTTATTCTTTTTTTACACTAATAGTGTACGGTTAGTTGTATAAACCTGCAGATGAACATTTTAAACTGAATTTATTTATACACTCTTAGGAAAAAAGCTGTAACTGGTGCGGTACCCTTAGCTACAAAAGCTAAAGGGTACACTTTTGTGCCTTATTTACCCCTAAATAGTACATATTAGTATCGCAATATAACTTAAAAATACATATTAGTGCTTTAAAAGTACATATTAGCACTTAAAGTGTACAGTAGTACACTTTACATTTTGAAAGGGTTTTGACAGTTCTGTACCTTTTTTTTCCCCCTCAGAGTGTGCACTTTAGCTTCTGTAAGGCCAAACAGATACTCCCAACCAAATATATGCAATTGGTTGTGGGAAAAGTTGCCGTTTGGGACCACTCAAACAAACAAGCAATGCTGGGAGAGTGAGGCAGTGTCAAAAAAAAACAAACAAAAAAAAACATTGGAGCCTCCATGGACAACCTCACCAGTTCATAGTGCTCTCTGATAAGACCATGTCTTGAGTATGGAAATGTGCTGTTAGAGTGTTTCACAACAAAAAAGCATGCAGAGGGTACAAAAGAGAGCCTTGAAAATAATCAAGAGGAACTCAGTACTGCTTCCTGATTTGCAGTCTCAGAGAGAGCAAACCATTGTGATGTTGATAATGGCAGAGATGTTCCAGACAGATCATCCACTTCACAGGCTCCAAAAAAGTGAAACTAACAACCTGATGTTAATGAAGACAAGGGCAAATGTTTCAACAACCCCACCATTCAAATAGGCTTTTTAATATTAAAATTATCTTAATCATTTAATTACCAATTTTTGTGTTTATATATATATATATATATATATATATATGATTAGGCCAGAGGCACGAGGCCACAGGCCAAGTGCCGGAGGCAACACAGCCGGTATTACTCGAGTACGAGAGCCGGTATCACTCGAGTACGAGAGTGATATTGCATTTATACAACAGTTCGACAGAACATGTGTGTAATTAAACAAGAAACAACGGAGTGCCTAATAAAACCCTCTTTTGTGCAGAACTACTTCCTTCCGCCACGGATTCAAAGCTCAAGTTGACAGTTAAACATACGTCACTTTTTGAATTCGTACCAAGGGCATGTTCTGCTTCAGTTAGATTATTAGTGAGAAATAATGAGGTTATAAGAGAGAAACAATGCGGCAAGACGTGCATCCAAATGAGAGAGAGATAGACCGCGAAGCTATACGTTTCTTCTTATATTAACTAACATACTCTACAATTAGCTCAGTGAATAATTTAAAAAAAAAACATAGACCCGGCTAGAACAAGCGGAGTGATACAAAATTGTGAAAGGGCGTTCCTGTAGCGATACCAGTACAATATCTCACGGTTCTCAACCAATCAGATTTGAGAACCAGAACGAACTGTTGTGTAAATATATATATCTGTCTTTTTGTGTGGTGATTTTTAAGCCGTTTTTGTATTTTCTGTTAGTTCAGTCACAAAGCAGATAAACATCTTCAGTGGTTACATTCAGCCTTCAAATGGTTTAGTTGTCTCTGCAAATTAAACTGAAACTGAAGAAAATTCTTTACCATCTGTAAAATTACAGACATCAGCTTTAATCTCAATGAAAATGAATGCATCCTAACAAAACAGTGAAGCTGCGGGTATATGGCAACAAAGCAATGCCCAGCTAAATCACCCAGGATGATGATTGATTGGCGAGTGGAATAATTCACACTTGCTGCCCAAAGAAAAAAAAAAAAAAGTTATTTGATGTGCTTGCCTGGGTTATAAATGTCTGTGTGCTATGTCTTTCGTCACTGGAGGGTAGATACTTCCTGTGTGCATGATCTAGGTCCAGAGTCAGGTTTCACAAATTCATCTAAAGGGAACTTTAAATATATGCTGACTCTAAAGGAGTGAAAGGGGGTTATTCAGTGCGAGAGGGTTGGCTGATTTTCGTTGGCTCCAAACATAGTGATGCATACACAATTGTCTTTAATGTCAAGTGCTTGTGACACTCAAGACAAATGATGCTCTCAGCTGAGCTGAAGAATATGAGGTTTCCAATGCAGTATAGCAGCCAGTGGCCTGCGACTCAGAAAGACCCCTAATCATCATTACTTTAACCTCTACTCTGATTTAAAATGATCCAGAATTATTAGGTGGCTATCCTTTGTGTATGTTCAGAGCCATCGGGAACCTGCAAGCATTAATTATAGGTCCATTAAAGGAAAACAATAATCAGAAATGTAGTCATTATCCTTCTCCTCTCATATTTAGTATGTGAGGGGTGTAACGACCCTTATGTCTTTATGTACTTTAGATACTTGCAGTATTTTCATGTGCCAATGCAGCTTGCATCTGAAACGCAGGATAGGATAATTAGCATGCAGCATGCGTTTTCTTTGAATGAAGATCACCTGAAGGAGTGAAATCTTCTTTATGGCAAGTCTGCATATGTACAGTATCACTTCAATTTCATCTTTTTGTTTAAATAGATTTATTGCTAGAGTAAATTTATAAACTAAATGTGAATTGTGAAATGTGATTTATTTTAAATTCGTGTCTATGTCCCTGATGCAATTTAGGATTGGGATTGTGTGTGACACATTCGAAAAGTGCACAAATGCCTTTTTAGACAGCCAATTAATTTTTGATTTCAGTAGGGCAAACTTTTGGCTTAGGCCCAAACATTACTTTGTCCATAATTAACTCAGCCCTAAGCATGAACAAGGTTGTTTTGAATGTGAAATTTAAGCAGGCTTGCTTTTCCAGGCTTCCTTTGATTGGTGTGGCAAAGCAGTTTTCACAAAACACATTTTTGCATTGTTAAACTGGGGTTTTCTTGAAGTTGAGCTTAATGCAGAATGCTTAACACTTCACACTGAAGAGCTGTTAGAGTCGTGGTTTAAAGTAATAGATTTTTTCAAGGACAAGTCCATTTTAGTCGCTATTAACAAATCACCTTTGATTAAAGTTTTTAAATAGGCTTGTAACCAGTAAGTCAAAAGTAAGCCACTTGACCTTTAAGACTGTTAACATTGCTTTTAAATAGATAATCTCTGTATTTAAGATGTATTCTTCTTCATGCTCTGATCCTTTTTGGTACAAGAGACCAAAGGGATTAAAGGTATAAAGACCCTGATGGTATCAGGCATTTATCACTGCCAAAGGCCTTGGTGTCTGCTTTTATGAGCACATTCAAAGGCTTACCTTGCTCTCAGAATATAATTAAAGTAAGGATTTTCATGTTTAAATGCACACTTTGAAATTCTTGAAATTAATGTGCTTTTTTTTTTTTTACTTAAATCATTGAATTTATGCGTGTTATCTTATTTATCACATCATATATCATATCGAGGTGTGAGAACCAGAAGGACGTCAGTGACATTTCACTAACTTTACAGGAGGGCCAAAACAAAAATTTACCATAGTTTAATATGACTTTGTGCACTGATTTCAATAGTTTATAATACAAATTTGTACACACATGGATGACAGTATACTTATTGAACACTATTTTAACATTTATTCAGGAAAAACATTTAATTATTTAACCTGATAACCCGCACCTGGACGCCGGCGCTCTGAACACTTTTTGTTTGCACGTGTCCATGTTTTCGAATATATTAAATTAAGTCACATGCGCCTTTTTGGCAATGATCCAATGTTTTATTCCATTTCGTGTATAAAAACATGGGTGCATCTGATGACAATATGAACAAAGCATTACATTGATGAGTTTAAAACAAATAACAATCTATTGTGATAAAATAAAATATCACATAATAAGTCATAATATCAAATTAGTTAATTGAATGTGATTCATTTGACTAAAATAGTCATCCCAGCCACGTAACTATTTGGCCAAATGGGTGATTGAAAAGCCTTTACAGATGCCTTCCATAGTGAAAAATAAATATACAAAAATGTATTTGAAATACATTTATTCATGCTAAGTATACTACAGATACATTTACATATTACTTAACTGGTATACTTAAAGTGTGCTAAATTGGAACAACTAATTTTGTATTTAATTAGGGTTGGGTACCGAAACCCGGTATCAACATGGCACCGGTACCTATGTAACCGGTATGTACTAGAACCGAATCAGAATGCAGATTTCGGTGCCTCATTTCGGTGCCATGCCTGAGCGATCGATTGAAATATTTGTCCTCTGGTTCTCCGAAACGGACGTAAGAAGAATCATCACTGGCCGGTGAAAAATAATTTCCCGACTGAGAAAATGCATGTAAACTCAAGTCGGAAAGCTCTAATAATACAAATCCAACAAATCTTTGTAGTAACGAGAGTGTCCATGTTGTTTTCACATTCCGACTACTTCTTGTCACAGAATGAGGCAGAATATATGATCCATAGGCTACTTGAAAAAGAATACATCGATTAGCAATGGATTATAAATATACTTAATTATTATGAAAATACCAGAGATGGCTTGAATAAAACAGATAAACTATATTGTCGCAGTCGAGTGTTTATTGTCTTTGTTTTATCATTCAAAACGTTTATATGTTGTGTTTACTCAGTTACAGCTATAATAGCGATGTCTTTGTCCATATAAGGGATTTCCTGGAGGGTCATGAGTTCCCTACTTCTGTGACTGGATATGTGGATTTTCTGTGTGAGGGCGCCCTCTGGCGTCCAGTATGAATGAAACAAACATTGTGTATTTATAGTGCTAATGGGCAATCCATCATTTTTGGGGGAATTTGTATTTATTTATTTTTTAATAAGTATCAGTTCAGGCACCATTTAGGCACCGGAACCATTTTAAAAGTATCGATTTGGCACCGGTATCGAAAAAAAAACAAACGATACCCAACCCTATATTTAATGCACTTTAATTGTAAGAAAGTAGTGCTGAAGTTCAACTAAAGATATACTGATCTATATTTGATTGTGTTAAAAGTGGAACAATTGCAAGTATACTTTAGGTACACTTTAAATATCTTGCATTTAAATATTATTCAAAGATCATACAATCCTCATCAATAGTGACATTAAAATACATTTTAGGCTTAATATTGATAAATATGCATTGTGCACAAGTAGTACTCCAAATAAAGTTTAATTATTATTTTTATATTTATATAAGTATATGTCAGTAAATAGACAATAAATAAAGCAAATGAAATGTTTCTAGATTTGAACTAGTATGAAATAAATGTATTTTCAATACAGCATATTACCACTTTACTAGGGTTTGTAATAAAAAAAAAATATGATAGCAAATACCATTAACTGAATGATACCAAAGTAATGAATTGCATAACTAATTATTATTAACAATAATAATAATAATAATAATAATCCCTTCTCTGCATACTCTCTCTTGTGGCTAAGCAGTAACTGAGTACCTATATGATATACCATTAGAATGTAAGCTATTGGTTACCTGCTAGCTAGCTACACCTCACTGACACTGAATGCTGGATATTTTAATTTTTTTTCCATCATCATCCAGCTCTTTGTCACAAAATAAGCTTCATAATACATTTTCAGTAGTTGACCTACCAGGCTTACATGTGGTGTCAGTCATTTTGACTCATGTGCTATCCACAGGCTTTTCCCTCAATACATTTCTCAATGCCAAAGTGGCATAAGTGCATTTACGCCCTTTTGGCACCAACTGGCTTAGTATTTTCAGTGTTAAGTCTTTTGGTTTCTAATGAATAACTCCAAAATTATTATGAATTCACTTGTGTCCTTTTGACAGTAGAAAGAGCTCATCATCAAGAGCTGTTATTTGATATATATATATATATACAGTATATATATATATATATACTCCATTTCACCCAAAATGTCACTTACGCCCTTCTGGTTCTCACCCCTCGATATATCATATCATATCATATCATATCATATCATATCATATCATATCATATCATATCATATCATATCATATCATATCATATCATATCATATCATATCATATCATATCATATCATATCATATCATATCATATCATATCATATCATATCATATCATATCATATCATATCATATCATATCATATCATATCATATCATATCATATCAATCAATCATATCATATTCATATGGAATATTTGAATGAAGAATAACCTGAAGGGCAGAAGCCCTGGTGTTTTCTTTTATTTAAAAGCTCATTTATCTTCAGCTTTTGATATTGTGATTCTACATGTAATGAAACATCTGAGTTAATGTTGCAAGTCTAGTGAGTCCCTTCATGTTGTTCTTTGACAGAAATCTGACACAAGGACATATGGAGTCTGAATTAATAATACGAACAGCTGGTGATTTTCAAACAATGCATAGAATCCAGCAGGGTTTATCATTACAGCACCTCTCTGTGGCAAAACTCTTGTATAACAAGGATGTGGAGCTGTTTTTCAGACCTGAATGAACCTTTCTGACTTATTTCAGAATAAACCACCCTCCCCCCATCCCCCCTCTTCAAATGTTAATAGCTGCACCCTACAATCTATATATCTACTCAAGTGTATCTTATATATAGCAGTTCAATGTGGCTTAGAAGAAAAGAGGAGGAATTGTTGCTTCCATTTTATCGATGAGGGAGGAAGCTTTTAGGCTGACAGGCCAACTCGCAGCGGAAGTGTTGGGGTGTTAGAAACTCTTGAGATGGATATGACATTTCTGAGGTGAGCTGAAAACGACGTCCCATTAAAAAGCAAAAAACAAAACAAAAAAAGCACTACCTTTAGCTCACAGCAGCACACTGCTGTTGAACATTTTTTTCTAATTTGTGAGTACTAAAATTCCATCCACAGAAAGTAGCCTATTATTTCTTTCTATTCAACCACGGACATTTATTAAAATAAATGCGTCCCTTTCAAGGGGTCATATAATGCGTTTTAAATTTTTCCTCTCTCTTTGAAGTGTTACAAGCTCTTGGTGCATAAAGAAGATCTGTAAAGTTGCAAAGACTAAAGTCTCAAATCCAAAGAGATATTCTTTATAAAAGTTAAGAGTCAACCACGCCTACCTAAAACGGCTCGTTCTACGCCGGCCTCCGCTCACTCTAGCCCTCCGGCCACCGTTCACTCTAGCCGCAGGCCTCCGCTCACTCTAGCCCTCCGGCCGCTTCGTTGTGAAAGCGAAACTACTTAGTTTGGTCTTCCAAAAGA
>NW_015539876.1:1499443-1505967 GCF_001515605.1 Sinocyclocheilus anshuiensis
TAGGTCTTGTTGTTTGTCATTTCTCCGATCACAAATGCAGACATGGTTTTATGTTTACGCGGCGCGATGCAACGGAACGCGTTAAATAGACAGTATAAGTCATTATAATCCGTAATTATGTCCCAAATGGATGCAACAAATGCCTCGTTTATAATGGGTTTTAATGTTTTTGAATCGTCGCTCTGGCCAGACAGGGCATCACAGTATGGTAGGGGCCTAACATTTCCGTCACACCGATGAGCTTTGTAAAAATCGACAAGTTTCAGAAAGGCGGGGCATAGAAGAGAAACAATAATGTATAGTATGTGGAAAATAATGTGCTTTTTTTTTACTTTAAACCGCGTAAACACATTTCATTACACCAAATACACAAAATAATGTTATTTTTAGCAACATCATATGACCTCTTTAAGGTTGTACTAAACATATTAATTGGTGGCAAATTTTAAGTGGCAGTGCTGCTCATATCCCATAATCGAGAGAATGTTGAGGGTGGTCATTCCAGGCCTTCTGTGGCGAGAGAGTGTCTGGCTACAATTTTGGACTCATTAGATGCACACCAATGCAGAGCCATGAACTCTCACTCGAGAGGGTCAAGATGAGAAAAGGGTACAATGGATTTTCCTGCCAAGGGAAAAAGAACAGATATTGTGGTTCTGTATGACACATGTATTGAATTCTGTGTTGTGGAGCTAGTGAGATACGGCATTTCTGTCTTTTATATTAGCTGATGAATAAAAGACCTGCTCTAACCCAGCTAACAGGGAACATTCTTAGAACTTGGGCTAATGTTCTGAACAAGTTCTGAACAAATTTGGGTAACACTTTTGTCACGGAGCTAACCCATGACCATTTATGAACTATGGGCACGTACCCTCATAACACACACACACACACACACACAGAGCAGGTAGCATTACACGGTCTGTTTGCCGGCATTGACATCTGTACACGGACTTATGTAATGCTTGAATTAGACGAAGCTGTGTAGGATGTGTTTGGTGTGTGTTGAGTTAATGTGTGTATTATGTTCATGGGGAACTCTGTACATGTTCAATGTGTTGTGTGATTTAGCCAGTTAACATAACGTGACAGCATGTATAAGTTCTGTTTATACCAATACTCATTGTACAAATAACCATAAGACTTATTCATGGTGTTAAAACATTTATTTGATAGAAGTTTATACAGATTAACAGATATACTTACTAGCAGTGAAACATAAGTTGCCAAATATGTGCTGTACAAACCTTGAGGTATTTAAACTTGGTATTTGTGTCACCTGAATAGTCCATGTTTTCTTGAGGTCAGTAGAAGGGTCCATACAGTTGCAGTGAAACAAATGTATTTCTGGGTGGTCTTTCATGCTTATGTCTTGTGGGTTTAAAACTGTATTGATATTCGGGTTTTGTATGTATTGTGTCTGTGTTGTATATGGTAATTGTGCCTGAGCTTACCCATAGAGTGATACGCTCCCGAGGGCGAGGTTTAGAATGTAAAATGCCGCAAGAGATGTGCTCTGGCGGCAAGGTTGGCGTGCTTGTGCTCCTGTTTGATTCACAATGGCAGTGAACGGACTTTTTAAGATTGTATAGTTTTGATTGTTTTGTTTTTTTAATATGTCTAACTTGATTCTGGGGACCTTTGTCACCGATTGCACAATAAATGCACCTGCAATGGGACTTTAGTGGACTGGTTACTTTTTTACCCCGGCCGCAAAGGCTATTCCGGACAACTTTATAATAAATTTAATTTACAAATCATTAACAAACATTATACCATGATTAACAGATCATTAGTTAATATATATTAACATAGCTAGAAATATGAGATAATGTAATTGTTAATGTTTACTAATGAACTTACTAAACATTACCTAATGATTAACATATGATTATTTAATGTAAATTGAAATGCTTACAAATGTTCATAAACTTTCAATACATATGATCTTCATTTGTTGGTCTTTGTTGTGTAGACCTCTATTTACACATCTTAACAAATAATCTATTAATTATTTGTTCATGTTTTTGCAGTACCCAATCTAAAGTGGAAACTATTCATCATTTGCAAATGTTTATAAATGTTTACTAATCAGTAATACCTTTATGAACATTCATCTCAATGGCAAAAAGTGTCCCGAAAGACCTGAATTGACCCTATTCACACATCTTTACTTTACTTTAATCATTTATTAATCATTTGTTCATGTTTTTGCAGTAGCCAATCTAAAGTTGAAACTACTCATCATTTGTAAATGTTTATAAACGATTACTAATCATTTAGTATCTTTATGGGCACTGGACTTATGTAACAAGGTTTGTGTAAAGGGTGGCTGGTTAAGTTTAGCTAAATGCTTTCTAAAGACATAACAGATTGTAATTTTGGTACAAAAACGTTTTTTATTGCCTCAACACTCACATTAGTATACTACTCTTCAGTATATCATTAAACAGGATAGCTATTCCTTGAATTATAAATAAACAGGGGAAAACAAATAATTTTTTTAAAGAAAATAATTGTTTATTTATCAAAACAGTATAATATAAACAGATTGAACCGTGTTCCCTTATAATAATCAAATTGACCCCTGTATACTGTTGACCCTTTAACCAACCCTTAAACCAACCCATAACACCAAAGCTGTCTCTAACCTTACCCGTATTACACCTCAATAGCAGCTAAAGTGTTTTTTAATCATTTTATAAAATCTGTTAAAATCATTTGTAGATTTTCAGTAAGTGCTTGATCATATGGAATTTAAAGTTTAATGACATTTGCAAGTATTTTAACTTGCATGAAATAATGATTTGTTTGAACATTATCTAATGTTTAACCCCTTAACTGTCACCCCCCATTTTCAGCATGGAAACACAAATGGCATACCCAAAATAAAAAGGTTGCTGCTCATCAGTCTTTCTTACTAGATACATAATCAACATATGTTCACAAAGCTGACACTTCAAAGTTTACTGTTCAGGAATCAGAATTACTCAGACTGTTATGACATAAATTACTAAATTACTGTCACTGCAACAATGTTTTATCAAAACAGTGGTCAAATATCGAAGCTAGAGTCTTTAATCTTTCTACTGATGCACAGTTTGTCCAGATCAAGTAAGAGTGTGATGTTTAACATGCTGTTAAAGTGAAACAACAATAATCTGGGGCCGTCGCCGATCTTTGACCGCTAAGGGGTTAATAAGTTTATTAGCAAACATTAACAAGCACATTATCTCACGTTTCTAACTCTTTGAGCATATATTAACTAATTATCCATTAAGCATTATATAATGTTTGTTAATGATTTATTAATTAAAGTTATAATAAAGTGTTACCCAAACTTTCTTCCAGTCACATTAATATAATGTTCATTCAAAGTTATCTGGTCTTTAGTAACATTCTCAAAATGTTAGCACAAAAACTTTATACAATATATTTATACATTGTTTTTCTGAAACATTTTAGTTGGACGTTCATCTAAGATGGTTGAGAACATTCAAAAATAAACTCCAATAATGCTTTCAAAATATTAAACTGGAATGTTCCCCTTAACGTTTTAAACCTTCACATAACCAAGAAAATACTTTTTTTTTCTATAAAATATATAAAACTGGACATTCTGAACATTCTCTCAACATTCAGAAATCATGTTTTCATAACTTAATGGGAATGTTAGCAAAAAGTTCTTAGAACATTTTTTGTTAGCTGGGAAAGATGGCATGGCAATTGATTTAGGATGTTTGGACATGTTTGATTTTTTTTATACCATAGTATATTAGCAAGACATTTGTCTTGGCATTTTTAGACATTTTAGAATTCTACCATCCACAGTGAGTGACCTCAATATGTATCCTGAACTGAGTAATGAGGCCATTGCTGAGTAGTGGGTCTCTGCATTTGCATTGAGGGATGTAGACGTGTTTGTGACTGATGAAGCCCCGTACGTCCACCCAGTGCATTCTGGGAGATCACTTTTCATCTCAAGAGTTGAGATATTGCATAGACCTCTCAGTCTGCAACCCAAGATTACCTTGACATCCACTGTGTGGGTCTCAGAAAGCTAATTAATCCCTGCTGACCTAAGTTTTCGAGGGACTGTTCCAAAAGTGTCCAACCTCTGACTTCTCCAATTCCCTCTGACTCCACATATCACGCCTCTGAAGTCTGAAATGTATCAGAATGACGTAAATGTAACGGACCTCATCTATAAAATAAGCTACTTATGAATGCAGTGTAAAAATTACCATTCACTGTTGTGTGAACTGCATTACAAGTAGGAGAAATGGTTCACTATCAAGGATAATTAGAGGAAGAATGACTTTCATGAGCCATTAATGGTTCACAAACATGCATCTAAGTATACAGCACCATTCTACTAGCAGTGTTTCCTGTACTAGTATTTAGCTGCACCACTACAGCACATAGTCTGATTCATCAACTAACAACTCTTATGAGCCAGATTTTTGATTAAAAAACACCAATGGAGTGGTTACAAATCTGACTCACTTTACTTAGTTTAATTTTCGACTCAAAATGAACCACAGAATGTTACGTTTTGCACATTATGTTGTCCTTAGGGCTAGTGAGACTGTGTAGTAACTGACTAGCTGTTCATATGAAAATGAGTATTCAAAGATTCACATTATAATCTGTGGTCATTTATACAAATGTGTTTTGTTGTAATCAGTAGTCATTTATAAAAATGAATGAATGAACGAACTAACGAACGAATTAATTAATTAATTATTTCTGGCATTTTTGAAATTTTCATAAACATATTTCTTCCTCCTCAAACATGTGGACAATCATTAATGGAACTGTTAAAGAACCAAAATGTAGGGATTTCTATGTATATAACAGACACTGATATGCCATGGAATCATCCCAGCACATGAATCCAATATTCGGGGGAGATTTCCTGTCAGTCTTGTTTCATCTACTCATGAGATCTAAACTAATTCAATCAGGAGACAACAAAGCTTTCATTGTATCAGGACTGGAAGGTTTGTTCACAACATATAGAAACCACGATATCTTGTGACCACCAATGAACGTAACTATTATATATCCAAACAGGAAAAGGACAGTAATTTAATCACGCCCTCAGGCCTGCAAGCACGGGATCTATACTAACTACCACATGACTTTTGACCACCTGCTTCCCTCCCTTCCTTTCTCTATTAACAGGGGAGGCGCAGACTTACACAGACAATTCAAGGGACGATCATTTAAAAGTATAAAATGGCAACTATATTCACAAATAATATGTTTTATGTCAATATTATTAATTTGCTATACTTAAGTATTTGAAATCGTTAATTTAACTTTGTAATTAACTATAGATTTGAAATTTTAATTTCATTTCACAAATTAATTACAGTTCCGGCTTTCACATAGTAACAAGACTTATTGATGAAATTTAATTATAGGCGCTATTATAATTTAAAGACAACAACATTAAAAGTTTAATCTTTAAGGATAACAAGTTACTAATACTGATTTAATAATTCATTACATATTTGGAATTTTAATTTCATTTAATAATTAATTACGGGTCCTGTTTCCATATTGCCACACTATTTGCTGATCATTTCAACTATAACTGCGTTGCTAATTTTAATGACAAACATCATCAAGATTTTAATCTTTAACTGTCAATAATGCAATACAATTTTAATTTCATGGTTAGCTCATTAGGGTTTGGGTTATCCTGCTTCAAGATATTGATTGATTAATCGTAATTTTAATTACTCTATTTCTAACCTGAAATTCTAATTTAATTTGCAATTGGCCTTCTTTCCTCTCCCTTTCAGTTATTTAATTCACTCAGCAAAATGCTTATAAGTTTGCCCGTTTGGCTCAAGCCTGTTAGTGGCAAAACCCCAAAAGGAAAATCAGGGTTTTCCTCAGCACTTAGGTTAAAGTTAGTTTTCCTGCTAACACAGCAAAACCAACCCCCTAGGGGTATCACTTTAACAGTGCCACCACCCTGTCATTTTTCTTAACATTGGAAGCAAAACTTTTCTCTCTTCTTCTCCTTCTCTTTCTCAGCTGTTTACCACTGAGTTGACTACTGCGGTTGTTTGCTGGGTTTTTGCCTGTGAAAATCACAAAGCAGACATTTTTAGCAATTGAACAGGTATCTGAAACTTGAGAACGTTGGTTCAAAATTGTCTTCCATTTACCTTCACTCTCTTGCGAAACCCTACCCAGCTAAGAAGACTGACAGGCATCCGCCAAAATTTGAACAAGCATCTAGGAACATCTAATTGGTGGACGGTGTCAATCTTAACATCTAAGAAACCAATACTTTCATTGTTATTATTTTACCTTCACCCGAAGGAATTTTGATAACAACCACAGTCCTGGTATCCAAACTTAACCCAAAAGGGGAAAAGAGAAGATAATTTAATTATGCTCATTCTGCTACCAGAACAGGGTATTTGTTGTTTTATCCTTCCCTCTCATCGTACCGTTAACTTCCTTTCTTTACAAAAGAAAAAAAAAAAATTTCTCTTACA
>NW_015539876.1:1506346-1510398 GCF_001515605.1 Sinocyclocheilus anshuiensis
AAGTATGTACAATACTCGCATTAGGAAACTTTATAAAAGTATCAACCAAATCTTCGCAAAGATTTTTCTCCACATAATAAATTGAAACCTCTTGTTAAGGTATGCACGCTCCGCCTTACAAGAAGCCAATTGGAAGGTTGCGCCATAGGTTGGACGTATGCCACGGAGAAAAACCCCACTGCAACTCAGATTCAATTGCTTCTCGCTGTTTACTCTCTCGAGTGAAGGCTTTTGCCGCTTGCTCTCCCGAACGCAGGCTCTTCGCCACTTGCTTTCTCAAGCAAGGCCTTGTCGCCGTGTGGAGAGCACTCTATCTTGTGCTCACAAGCTGAACCATCAGGCGATCGACCATCTAAGCGCAAGTACAAACAAATCTTACAGCTGCTGAAATCGGTGCCGAACTGGTGAATTGAGTTAAGTAGTAAGGATAAGAAAATATCTGCTTTGTGAATTCTCTCAGGCAGAATTTAAAACCACTCGTGGAAACGAGTTAGAACTTTGAAAACTTCATAGAACTCCATCAACTCTCATTCTAATAATCTGTATGTATGTGTGTGGTATGTGTGTTTTAGCTTAGTTTTAATGTAATCTAGAATAGCCAATAAATTCGTTTTCATTTATAAAGAATCATTGTCTGGTGTCATATAACTTTAAAGTCAAAACCTTTGCCAAAGATCCCTTGCTACATAGCTCGTAGCTTACTTATCAGAGAACGTATTACCCGTGGTCAGGGAAATACAAAGATTCAAGTTGTTAAAATATACTAAGATCACCGGCTCGCTGGACGACCGTTGATTTAAAGTGTAAACTATCAGATTTGAATTCAGTTTTAATCAGGTGGACCTCGAATTTTCAGTTTCGAGTCCTTTCAAAACCTGAGCTAGAAATAAAATTAATGATTAATTCCCTTATAGAATTAATGAGTTAAATTACAGTTAAGTCCTTACAAAACCATTTGGTGGAATCGTTAAATTTCTTATAATTCCCATCCTTAATTGCAATCCCTGGAGATCCAAATCTCTTATTTTTGATGCTGTTCAAATTAAATTATTAATAGCAAAGTGGCAACATTAAAAATGAAGAAAATATAAAATATGCACACGGTTCTCACAATGTCACCCTAAAAAGTCCCAGAGGGCTTAATGTTGCTCATGATTTTTCGTGCTTGGCATTTGTAATTCTTATTATAGGGCAAACAGAGAATCTCAGCAATATTTTTCAGGGGTACTTGTAGAATGTGTCAACTCCCAAGGTTATAGATTTATTGCAGGCTTTTGAAAACTGTGAGTATTGAAGGTATTTGCTAATTTATGGCACCTGTTTGTCCAAGTGAAGTCTGCTCTGGGCAAAATTTGTTTTTTATCATGATTCCAGTTGCAAGCTGTTCAGAAGGGACCAAAAGCCCGCTGTCATTTTAAACACACTGTCACAGTCTAGTGTGTTCAGCTGTTCTGTCTAGGGAAATCATTGAAAGTTGTCTACATACAAAATGCACCTTTTGAAGAAAGAGGGTGTGATCTTCAGGCAAACATTTGTCTGGCAATCTTCTGCTTTGGGAATTGGTTTCATCAAACCAAGAAGAAAAGGTGGGGACTTGGGTCAGAGACAAAATAATGCCCAAAACAGCATCTTTGTGGGATAGACGTGTCATTTATTGCAGGTTTTGTTGTTGTGTGTTCATTTGACAAAATGGTTTGTCTTGAAGGAAAACAACTATATTGTTGCAAAAATTTCAGATGAAACCCTTTAAAACGTCACATTCAGATTCAAGTGACTAATTTTAGACACAGTATTGTTTCACCGACAAATATAGTTCCAAACAATGTCATAGCAGAATGGACACATTTAGAGCCTGTGATAACACATTTATGCAAGGATTAATCATAAATTAGTAACAGTGACTGTAAAGATGATATCTCCGCACTTTACAATATGACCCCATTAGTTAACCTTAGTTAATGCATTAACTAAAATGTACTTACAATAAACATTTAATTGGTTACATTATTAATTTAATGTTAGTTATTAAAATACAACTGTTCATTGCTAGTCGGCTCAGGTCCATGAAATAATACTAATAGACACAACTTTTGATTTAAAAAATGTATTAGTGAATGTTTAAATTAACATCATCTAAGATTAATAAATGCTTTAGAATTATTTTCCATTGTTAGTTCATGTTAACTAATGTACTTAACCAACAAATCGAGCCTTAAAGTGTTACTGACATCTATTCTGACTGCCAAAATCCATCTTTCTATATTTTTTCCCTCCTCTTTTGGAAAGTCGTGGAAACACAGTAGTGCATTATTTTTCCTTTAGAACAAATGAGAACGGAAAAATTGTATTTGCAATGGTCTCCCATATACATCTATAGAAGTTTAACAGTGTTTCGAACTAATCAGTTGAGTGAATGATTCAATGATTCGCTCATAAAGACAAGCAGTTGTTTAGTTCCTGAATGAATCAGTGTTATGAACGAATCATGTTCAGTAAATGAACATTGACTCACTCATCGTAGTCACTTGTTGCCACCTACTGGCCTAACTATGTAACATACCAAAAGAGTCTGAGTGATGTGCTGTATAGCATCACTATTTTATTCACATACATATGAAATTTAATATAATGAAATAATGAAATCCAAATGAAATCAGATTCCAAACACAAATGTGAACACAACCTGAAGCTTCAAGCTTGCAGAAAGGAAAATACCTTAAGTCCTGTCCCTAAAATAACTGCCTATATTTCACTATCATTTGCACTACGCTCTACTGACATCAGCATCTAAATCTGTTAGGTAAAAATAAATGGCTAGCGCACTCTTTCAGCACCTGCTCTACCATTCCACGACCCTATAATGATCCTCAATACTCTGAGGAAACACATGTAAGCAAGGTCAACCCCTTAACCTCCAGTCTCCACTGTGACCTTTCACCCATATCCAGCTCTTTTCATCATTACATTTCCCAAGAGCTCAGTCCTTCCTGCTCTCCCCTACCCTACCTTTCCTGTGATCCCTCCATCTCCCTGCCCTCCACCTCACCCCATCTATTCCCTGCAGCGGTGCTTTCTCCCCCCAAAGCAAACCTCCTTTCTTCTACTTTCGTTCTATCACCTGCACCCCACCACCACTCTCTGATTAATGGAGCTTTGATCTAGCCCTTCTCAAATGACAGAAGGGAAATTTTCCTTCTGTCATCTATGCCTGTACCTTTCCATTATCTCGCCAGTCGACCTGCCATGTTTACCAGCCTTGACTGCTTTCTTTCACCACACCAGCCAGCGGCTGCAGGTTTTTACTGTGACACGAATATGTGAGAGGTTAATCTTTCGTAAAGGAAAATATTTATTTCAGCATTTTCTTAATCCCTATCTGATTTTGCAGATGAGCAGATTCATTTGCATTACATTACAAAAATGCTATTAGCACTGAACCCATTCATGCATGCGCAAAATGATAATAAATGTACCATGGTGACTTAGAATGTGTGTTCCTTGCAGACTGATGATCTGCTAAATAACATTAGGTCACTGTAATGAACAATATTGTATATACTTTAACTCTTGTGCTGTGCTGAAAATCCTTTACCTAATTTGATGTTCCCGGTCAAAGATTACCAGCCTTTTAAAAATGGATTGTTAATCTCTCACTATTTTCACCTAATCTCTAATCAGTCTTTTTGTAAACTTGTTTTATTTCGATTAGCACAGGTTTTGTATTTCTTTTTGGAACTGACTGGTCGTAGACCTCATTGATCTGAATTTATGCACCTCAGGTTTTGAGTGAAAAAAAGCATTATTTGTGGATAGTTTTGGCAATGTTCACACAAAACTTAAATTAATGAGGCCTACATTCAATCAGTTCCAAAAAATAAATCAATAAATCAATAAAAATAAAAATCCAAAACCTCAGGTAATTGAAAGTAAACACGTTGATTTATTAAAAAGAAAAAAAAATCCAATATTTGGTAATAATTTGGTAACATCGTGGTAATTACATTTGGTAATATGTTTTGTAGGTCTGTCATTTTTTGCCAAGGAACACCACA
>NW_015539876.1:1510408-1512973 GCF_001515605.1 Sinocyclocheilus anshuiensis
AATTCAGTATGTTTTAGTCCAATGCAATAACATTAACTAGCATTTTGAGAAAAATAAATTCCTCACTGGAACATATGGGTTAAAAAACACTTACAATACAAAAGATATCAGTCTTCCTTTGCATGCCAGGGTGATCAGTGTGTATGATATTCTTTGTATTCATTATTATTATTTGTAATATTATGCACCAGACTCAAGAAATGAGAACAGTGTCAACATGCTATTACAATTACATGCATGAGCAGCACTCACTATGAAATGCTTCATGCAATATGCTAATGTCAGTGTCTACCAGATATAATCACACTGTGCCTTTTTATTCTTGAGATAACACAAGGCAAAACAGTTACAATTTTAAATGCTTGCTCCAAATAAATTTATTTTTGTAGTTTCCACAACAGCTATGCTCCTTGAGACATGCCATGGGAATTAAAATGAAGATTATCATTGCACGAAACATCTCCAACTGTGTTATCTTGATGAGGTGGGTGTCACAATACAAAGCAAGGGTAATGTTCCTGGCCATGCTCGTTCACTACAAGCTCTAATACACAAACAGAGCATAGAGTAATAACGCTTTGGGCTTTACAGCAAATTACTGTTTTGATGCATCCCCACAATGAAGACTAATTACATTTGATTAGCTATATCAGATATGGGCTCTCAATAGTTCTAAATGCACTGGGCCTTTATTGAAGATCTTTCAGTTCTATATATATTGAGCACACAACCGTACTGGAATTTCAAACCCGCAAACCACATAAAATGCATTGATGTTATTCATCCGTAATTGTGAGTGGTGGCACTTTGCAGATGCCCTGCCTGCATATCTTATATCATCAAGAGGTCAAGCCTCGCAAGACAGTGGTGTTAAATTACTGCTCAATCATTTTGATAAATTGTTAAATAATGGCAGGCTCAGCTAATGGAACACAATGTTTCAAGAGCCTTTTCACAGCCTCAAAATGAAAAGCTTTCATTTATCATGTACATACCTATCTCATTAAAATTCAGTAGGAGCATGTCCATTACAGAGGTTAACCAACATCTTGCAGGTTAAAGACACACTGCTATTTTGTAGTCTCTATTTTAATGGCAATAGCTTGGTATTTAGAAATTGAATCCTAAGTGATTAATGTTGTAATTTCAGCTTTTAAAGTCAACATGAACAAGGTTTCTGCAGATTTTTTAAAGACGCTTAAGACATCCTATTTAAGACCAAGTAAACAAAATTAAAGGAATAAATAGAATAGAACACAATACATCAGTATGGTCTCTAAATGTAAATGTCTTGAATCAACACTTCAAAGTTTAAAAATACGACTTCCAACAGATTTTTTTTTTTTTTTAAATAGCTGTATATTTTGATGAAATAAAAGTATTTGCAAGTAACATTATATTAGTACTTCATAAAAGATGTTTCACAAGTGCCCAATTCTTTTTTGGAGAGCTCATTGAGAATTAATGGGAATGCAATATAACATGTAGTGTATAGCCCTCCTTGTTTTTGAATGTTGTTTCATGTTGACTGTAATGCTTACAATATTTTTTTATGCCATAGCATGAACGTTGTCTCCCTTGTCATATGCAGCTAGATCATTTGACAAATCCCAACTCTATACAGACTGTCAAGCAGCTCTGTATTCAGCCGAGAAAAAAAAGGAAAAAAAAAGAAATGTAATGCAACCAGGGTCCCCACATGAATAATGCTTCAGTATGAAATACATCACTTTCTTCTTGGATGGAAATAATAAGGGGACGGAACAGGAAATATTTGCATAATAACAGATGGATCGGCAAGCATCAGCTTGCCCAGAACAGCAAAATAATAATCACAGTTGGTCTCAAACATTCCATGACAGTTCCATTCCAAGGCTCAATCTATGGAGGTGCCTGATGTAATATCAAAGGCAAAAGGTGTGTCGGAACAGAGGATGACAAGTTCTCTTTGCCAGTTGTTGAACACAGCATGACATATGGATTAATAAACTCTGGTAGTGTAGCTTTCAAAAGCATGTTCAGATAGCTTGTTCTCATTTCTTGTTCACACTTATGTGTGCACCAGTGTTGTGGGGTGGACTTGGGAATTTCCAGTTTAGTGTAAATTCATGTTCCAGTTTAATTTGATGTTTACTTGATGGATACTGTGTTAAAGCTATGGAACACCATTTACTTTAGATTCTGTCATTTTTGTTCATGCTGTGCTGGTTGATTTTGATGATAAGCCAATGTAAATTCAACTACAAATTATATAATAATAATAATAATAAATTTTAAAGACTTTTTTTAAGAACTGAGTATAATACTATATATATATATATATATATATATGTGTGTGTATGTGTGTGTGTCACGATACGCTGGGAACGATACGACGTGAACGAGGAAACGAGGAGACGTGGAGATTTTACAAAACGAGAGTCTTTAATAATCCAGCAGGAGACACGGAACACAAGGAAGATGTTCAAGACCCGAAAAAGAAAAAAAAAACTGAACAGACTGGGACTTTTAAACACAGGGCAATCACTTAACACAGGTGCACAGAATGACTAATTAACTAAACGA
>NW_015539876.1:1513177-1517735 GCF_001515605.1 Sinocyclocheilus anshuiensis
AGGGCGGTGCAGACGGAGGGAGGAGCCAGGGAGAAGACAGGAGGGAGCAGGAGGAGCCAGGGCGGATCAGATGGAGGGAGGAGCCAGCTTGGAAACAGGAAGAACTTGGAGCAGGAGGAGCCAAGCAGGACCCAGGCCACAGCCATGAGGGCGACCCACGGTGGAGCCGATGGAGGGAGGAGCCATGAAGGAGAAATGGCCGCCGACTCCAGGGGGCTGACCAACGGTGGCGGAGCAGGTGGTGGAGGAGCCTGAGGCAGAGACGGAGAGCAGATGAGCCAGGGCGACGGGGAGGATCCAGAGGTCCTAGGTGGAGCAGATGGCGCCGGCGACCAACGCGAAGGCGTGGATCCGGGAGGCTGCGGTGGAGCCGGAGCGACAGAGGACTGAGGAGGAGCCGAGGGGATGAAGGAGCCTGACGGAGCCGGAGGAACGAAGGGACGAGGCAAAGCCTGAGGAGTGGAGTCCCAAGGCGCAGGATGGTCGACACCAGACCAAGGCGGAGCTGGAGGGACGAGGGAGCCCGGCGGAGCTAGTGGACTGCCGGGCCATGGCGGAGAGGAGGGAGCTAGGAGCCATGGTGGAGCCGACGGGTCCACGGGCCGAGGCGGAGTCCGAGGCTTAGAAGCTGGAGGCGGAGTCATGGGAAACTCCAGCCACGGCGACGCTGGAGGATGGCAGTCCCGCGGAGCTCGCACCGCATAGATGGTGGGTGCGCTCACACCGTCCACGGCTTTCTCCCACGTGGCGGGCATTGTTGCCGGCTCACACACCTTGACTGATGTCATTTGCAGCTCCGCCTCCATGGCAATCCTCAGCACTGTTGTGTCCACTCCACAAAGGTGGTGAAATTCGCTCAAGGACCATTTTCGGACGACAACGCTCTGCAAGAGATGTTCAAACTGGCGTCGTAGAACGCACAGAGCGCGTCGTCCGGGTAGCTGGTTAGAGCAGCGATGACCAGGAAAAGTCTGGTATTATAATCAGAAAAGGAATATTAAATGAATGTAGGCTGATATGCAGAATGAGAACACAAAGCAGTATATGCCATTATATATTTTTAGATGTGTTTGTATGAAATGTGTTGTCTTCTGGAATCAAAACTTGTACACACACTTGTCTGTATGAAAACAGAATACATTTGCATAGATGTGACATAGTTTATCAGAATGTTTTCCCCAAAGTAGTTTCAGCAGTAAGTGAAAAAGAAAGAAAGAAAGAAAGAAAGAAAGAAAGAAAGAAAGAAAGAAAGAAAGAAAGAAGAGATCACCATCATAATAGAAGAAAAAAATATATTTTTTAATTCTGTCTAAGAATAGATACAGTACTAGTTACAATGTGATATTTTATTACACCTTGTTTTTACTTGAGACTTGATTTCATGTGTTTATTAACTTTGAACCTCTGGTCGAGTTTCAAGACTATGAAAGTAGGAAATTGACTCACGGGTCATTACGATGCAAATGTCCCAATTAAACCGGCTACTCCAGGCAGGTTTGTTCTTCTGAGAGTATCTGCAGAAATTAACCCAAGCAAATTAGACAGCCATTAATGGGCCCATAATACCACTGACCATAATTTCCGCACCATTTTGAGGAATATATAGAAGTTATTTGTTTCCGTTTATGTTCATGTCCCTCTTATCTATTTTGATTATCATTTACTATCAGTCCGATCATGCACCACTGATGGAACAATATGACACCATAATTTGCATCAAAGCTGTTAGGTGAGTATATAACACTGACTGTTACTTAACACTAAAAATTCCTCGAACTCTCAGCCTCTGAGGTAAAATGTTTCAATTTGGAAATTTTACACTGTGTAAAAAAAAATGATAAAAAATTATATATACATTTATACAGTATCAGTTTTATACATTTTCTACTTTTAAGTGGCTTTTGACAGAGTGCATTCATCTCATGGTATTTGTAAGAGAATAGAAAGACAGATATTACCTTGGTAAATACCTTTTGAAAAATATAAGTTATGCATACATACTATGCACTGAAGTTGTGTTGGCAGTGTAACTGTTCAGCCAGAAAGAAAACCCAATGAAGGTTCTAACTGCTGCAGTGTAAGGAGTTTGAAATTGCTTATAAAATTAAATGTTTAGTTCAGTCCAGTACAGAATGCAATCAGAAGCTTGGGAAAAAGTGACAATCACAGACTTTTATGAGAGGAACAGTGATTTGAAGAAAATTTGGGAACAATGTTCTTTATGACATAGGTTGAGAATTGATTAGCCTCTCTCTTTTTTCTCTTTACTTTTTTTTTTTCTTTCTTTGCTTAGAATAGCCTCACAAAAGTGCTTGTCAGGCTTATCAGCCAGGAGTTGCCTTCTCTGCCAGATTGAACATCTCTAATGCACTAATTATGGGAGAGCGAGAAAGTGTGAGACAGAGCACCCAGTAATGACCTTTGAATGCTCTGGTCTGACTTTTTGAGACAGCCGTTTTGAGACACAACAGGTGGTCCTCTCTTTTAAAAGGAAAAAAATTATATTGCACAACAAATTCATATTGGAAAAAGCTATTTGTCAGTGGACAAAGCAAGAGCGCATAAGTGTTTTGCTTAATACCAGTTTTCTGTTTCTGTTGTTTAGAATAAATATCTGCTAGTAGAGAGGATTAATTTGTAATACTGCTTATTTTATTTAAAACTTTATGCTGATTGTTCATGTTGTTTGCCATTAGCTGTAATTAGTTTCTACAAAAAGACTATTTGCTACCTGTTAATTTGCACTTAATTGGCAAACTGTACCACAGTAGTTTCGATTTCAAGCAATTTGCATACTATAGGCTTTGCTATTTAGAAAGGCGTGAACAGCTATATTCACTCAAGAGGGTTAAGCTGTGTATTTACATGGTGGCGGTGCGCTGGCGTGGAATCGTTAGCCCTCCTGTGAACTAGACAGATGAGGTAAAGACCTGTGACTCTACCTGCGCGAATCAACAGAGCAACGACACCGACACAGTAGTATCTTTTCATTATTCTACCTTCTTTCCTTTCCTCTCTCAACCGCTTTCAGCATGTGCTTCCATTATATTCCTACTGTCTCTCAATGGAAACACTCTTACACAACACACAGGAGACAGCACAATCATGGTAACCTGCGTCCTATCCACACCTCTTGCACTCCTTTCTTTTTCTATGGGCCTCTGGAATTGTCAGTCAGCTGTCAACAAAGCTGACTTTATTCCAGCCTTTGCTACTCAGTCAGCTCTCAGTCTCCAAGGCTTTACTGAGGTCTGGATTAAACCTGAAGACACAGCTACCCCTGATGCTCTTTCCAACGACTTAATTTTCACCCACACCCCCCGTCAGGTTGGGAGAGGTGGGGTTACTGGTCTCCTCATTTCCAAAAGCTGGAAATACCTCACATGCTCTTATAACTTCAACAATTCTTCCTTTGAATTTCATGCCATACAGTCACACTTCCTGTAAAAATCCACATTGTAGTTATTTATCGTCCTCCAGGTTGGCTAGGCAACTTTCTAAAAGTACTGGATATGCTGATGTCTTCATTCCCAGAGGATGGCAGCCCTCTGGTACTTTTTTGTGACTTCGACATCCACCTTGAGAAGCCACATGCTGCTGACTTCCACTCTCTCCTAGCCTTTTTCGATGGCTCAACACCACAGGTACCCATGAAATCAGGTAACCAACTCAATCTCATCTTTACATGCAACTGTATCACAGATAACATCTTGGTCAAACCCTTGCAAGTCTCAAATCATTTCATTATTATTTTTAATCTACACCTACCTTCTTCCACACCACCAACACTTCTGCCAGTTTTGTTTAGATGAAACCTAAGGTCTTGTAGCAAATCAGCTCAAAAGGGAAATGCATATAAATAATTACAATTAATTATGATTAATTACAATTATTTATATCAGCTGCCAGTAGTAACTGTAGCAGAATTAAATTGCCCTCAACTAATCGGTTCGTCCAGCGAACATTCAGTGTAAGTCCATATCAACTCTAGGAAAGGATATTTTCGTGGCCACAGAAAATACTTCCATACAGTATTAATGCATTAGAGCATGTAGCAAGGATCAAAATTGTAAAGGGACATTAATTTGCAAGGCAGAATCAGAAACTCATGTAATTTGTGCACAAGAGTTTTATTAACTAAACACTAACACAAACTATTCTAACAAACAAACAAACATACATACACTCACGAGGACATACAAAAAGGGAACTAAAGTGGATGAATTAAGCCATTAGTGAAACCAGAGAATGCAGTTATGGAAAATTAGTCAAAACCACCTGAATTAAAAACCATCAGTGCCGTTTTACAACGGGGTCTACAATGGGGTCTTATACCAAACCTCTGTTTCGTTTAGTTAAATGTACGATACTTGCATTGCCTTGGTTGTTGACGAGTGTCCAGATGCAGTCATGGATGAAAGTCTTGATGGTTTCAAGGTTTTGGATTTGCGATCACGTTCTTCCGGGTTTGAAGAGTGATGAATTCCAAAGACGTTCTGACTCGATGGTGAATGGGAGTTTCTTGCCAGTGGAAAGTGAAAAAGAGCTAAGAGAGACA
>NW_015539876.1:1519426-1533020 GCF_001515605.1 Sinocyclocheilus anshuiensis
AAAGCATTAGAGCATGTCGTACGGATCAAAATCGTAAAAGAAACATTAATTTGCAAGGCAGAATCAGAAACTCTTGTAATTTGTGCACAAGAGTTTTATTAACTAAACACTAACACAAACTATTCTAACAAACAAACAAACATACATACACTCACGAGGACATACAAAAAGGGAACTAAAGTGGATGAATTAAGCCATTAGTGAAACCAGAGAATGCAGTTATGGAAAATTAGTCAAAACCACCTGAATTAAAAACCATCAGTGCCGTTTTACAACGGGGTCTACAATGGGGTCTTATACCAAACCTCTGTTTCGTTTAGTTAAATGTACGATACTTGCATTGCCTTGGTTGTTGACGAGTGTCCAGATGCAGTCATGGATGAAAGTCTTGATGGTTTCAAGGTTTTGGATTTGCGATCACGTTCTTCCGGGTTTGAAGAGTGATGAATTCCAAAGACGTTCTGACTCGATGGTGATTGGGAGTTTCTTGCCAGTGGAAAGTGAAAAAGAGCTAAGAGAGACAACATCCTAGGATCTTTGGTGAATGGAAAGTCAAGGCCGAGGCCTGGCACGGACTTAGTGAAGACTAGCTCAGCATCCCCATCTTCTCAGAATCTAACAGAACTGCAGCAATCAGAAGATTTAGCAGAATCTGTGCGTGAGCCCTTTAAAGTATGGGAAGAGTCACACCTCTCAGGATGGGCTTGACCAATGAGAAAGGCTTAATTTCCAGGCGGGAGGTTGGCCCCTGGAATTGTCAGTCAGCTCTCAACAAAGCTGATTTTATTCCAGCCTTTTCTACTCAGTCAGCTCTTAGTCTCCAAGGCTTGACTGAGATCTGGATTAAACCTGAAGACACAGCTACCCCTACTGCTCTTTCCAACAACTTATTTTTCACCCACACCCCCCGTCAGGTTGGGAGAGGTGGGGTACTGGTCTCCTCATTTCCAAATGCTGGAAATACCTCACATCACCTTTGAATACCTTTGAATGTCATGCCATTACAGTCACACTTCCTGTAAAAATCCACATTGTAGTTATTGGGGGGGGGGGTTATGACCCTTTGTCTGAGAGCATGGTAATTTGCATATGTAATTTGACTGGGTGTTGATGCAAAAACTACAAAAGATTCTTAGAACACTAATATGTTGCCTATGTATCAACATGTAATATAAACTCTCGATTAGATCATCCGAAGACGAATTCATAGATATGAAACATGGTATAGGTAAGGTTGTTTGAACGAGTGGTTCTATCGTAAGCATGCATAAAACAGTATCCAATACAAAAGACAATATACAAGAACAGTAACAATATACACAATGACCTGAAAGATATGTGTGTTCATTCAAAGAAAGGTTTTTCTATTAATTAATTTGAGAAGAGTCCATTTTTATGGGCATTATGTGTCTTTCCTTAGGAGAAATGGAGTGAGAGTTGCTCTGCCCGCATTCCTTTGAGCAATAAAACTAGTGTTATCAGATGGTTTATCTTTGGTTGCCATGGAACCAGAGGCCTGTTCCGCCCTTTTGAGGTGTTAGTTGCATTTCGGGGGAAGGGTCCATAGACCCTCATAGTTGACCTTTTGGTTAGGTGAGGGGGCGTTAGATATTATTTGTTAAATATAACAAATAGTTGTGTGTCTGATTGGTCCAAATGCTACAGTCTCTTTCTCCTTCTCGACTTTCCTCTGTGGTATCATCCTCTTTTCCCACCCCCATATAGTTCTCATCATTAGATGTGAATTGTGACACAGATATGCTATTTTCTACCCTAACTATCTGCCTAGATAATATCTGTCCTATTATCTCCAGACCTGCACAAGCTAGTGCCTCCAACCCCTGGTTAGCCGATGTCCTCCGCGAGCATCGGACTAAACTCAGGGCAGCGAAGAGAAAATTGCGCAAATCAAAAGATTCAGATGATCTCAGCGGGTATCAGTCACTGCCATCTTTATTTTCAAAAAAAGTTCACGCTGCCATAACTACCTACTTCCATAACAAGATCAACAGCGCATCAGACACACGCAAACTCTTCAAAACATTCAATAGTCTCCTTTGTCGCCCTTCGCCATCTCCCACCTCATCTTTTACTACTGATGATTTTGCTGATTACTTCACAAACAAAACCACATCCATCAGCAGTCAGTTATTGGGTCCACTCACCCAAGATCTCTCAGCAAACACTCACACAGCTGACCATCTTCTCTCCTCTTACAGAAGATGTGAAGTCTCTAAACTTATTCTCTCCAGCCACCCTACCACCTGTCCTCTAGACACATCTCCTACAAGCTATTTCTCCTGAACTTCTGCCTTCACTCACAGACATCATCAACACATCTCTTCTCTCAGACATTTTTACCACCGTATTGAAGCCGGCTCGGGTAACCCCACTGCTTAAAAAACCTTCACTAGACATCTCACTTGTTGAAAGCTACAGGCCCGTGTTCACTTGAACGTGTTTTTTTTTTTTCAACCAAGTGTCTTCCTCTTACAGAACAACCAGCTGGGGCCCGTTCTTCGTATGTCGCTAACTCAGTTAGCTGGATTTGATTGTTGACGATTTCAACTTAATCCAGATATGAACGGGGCCCTGGACAATAACCAATCTGGATTTAAAAGTGTCCATTCAACAAAAACCGCCTTGCCATCAGTCACTGAAGTGCTACGGAGTGCAAGAGCCGAGTCCAAATGTTCAATTATCATTCTGCTGGATCTGTCTACTGCATTCGACACGGTTAATCATCAAATCCTTCTGTCCACACTCTCATTGCTGAGCATCACCGGAACTGCACTCCACTGGTTTGAGTCTTACCTCACAGGTAGGTCCTTCAAGGTGGCTTGGGGAGAAGAGGTATCCAAATCACATCAACTGGTCAATGGGGTTCCTCAGGGATCAGTTCTTGGACCCCTCCTCTTCTCTATATACACTACATCACTGGGACCCATCATTCAGGCACATGGTTTTTCCTACGTTTGCTATGCTGATGGCATACAGCTCTACCTCTCATTTGATCCAACGGTACCTGCTGTGATCTCAGACTGTCTGATGGACATCTCGGCATGGATGAAAGAACATCACCTGCAGATCAACCTGGCAAAGAGAGCGCTTATCATCTTCCCAGCCACCCCATCAGTACAGCACCAGTTTACCATTCAACTGGGTTCATCAACGATAATTCCATCGTGATCAGTCAGGAATCTTGGGGTGATTCTTGAAGATCAGCTGACCTTTAAAGATCATATTGCAAAAACAGCATGATCATTCAGGTCCACACTACACAGCATCAGGAAGATCCGACCTTTCCTAACAGAGCATGCAACACAGCTTTGTGTCCAGGCTCTTGCCATTTCTAGACTGGACTATTGCAATGTTCTTCTGGCTGGACTTCCAACATGTGCAATCAGACCTCTGCAAATGATTCAGAATGCAGCAGCATGTCTTGTTTTCAGTAAACCCATTAGAGCCCATATCACACCTCTTCTCATCACTCTGCACTGGCTTCCAATCACGGCTTGCATCAAGTTCAAGACATTGGTGCTGGCCTATAGAATAGCCATGGACTCTGTACGCTCCTACCTCCGCTCTCTCCTATGCGTCTACATCCCCTCCAGAAGCCTGCTTTCGGTAAACGAGTGGTGGCTCGTAGTCCTATCGTGGAGAGGCACAAAGTCACTCTCAAGAACATTTTCTTTCACCGTACCCTGTTGATGGAATGACCGAACTCCATCCGAACAGCCAAAAACCCTCATAATCTTCAAGAAACAAATGAAAACGCATCTCTTCCGTGAGCATCTAACTGCATCCTCCTAAAAAAAATACTATCCCTTCACTTTTTCTATTTTATTATTATCCTTTATCCCTTCCTGTCCAAGCTTTTACTATTTTGAATGAAGACTGAAACCTTGTATAATGGGCACTTCTTGAGTTCTTATGATAAATTGCTTAGTCATATTCCTCAACTGTAAGTCCCTTGGATAAAAGTGTCTGCCAAATGAATAAATGTAATGTAAATGTAAATATAACATCCAATTTAAATAAGAAACTTTAAGCAATGTATACACTTTTATGCACAGGTTTATTCACCAGCCACTGGCAATCCAGTTTAATTTCCCTAATTCCCCTGAACATTTTTGTCATACCCTCAAGATGTACAATATGGGTTTGTTTCTTCAACGGAGCAGATTTGGAGAAATGTTGCATTACATTACTTGCTCACCAATGGATCCTCTGCAGTGAATGGGTGCCATCAAAACGAGAGTTCAAAATTTGATAAAAACATCACAATAATCCACAAGTAATCCACACGACTCCAGTCAATATATTAACACCTTGTGAAGAGAAAAAAAAAGCTGCACATTTTTTGTCATTAATGTGTTTTAACTTTAAACCATTGTTTCTGGCCAAATTACAATAATCCAAATACCATACACCAAATATTAGTCCTAATCCATAATAATGCTTCCTCCAGTAAAAAAAAAAAACAATCCTGGTGTCCTCTCACATCAAACTACCAACATAGTTGTTTGGAACTGTTTCGGACTGTTTCCGCTTGTACGCAGTGCTTGATCTGTGCATATTTCTTTCCTGATTCAGACAGAAACATCTTTTCACTGGAGAAAGCAATATTATGGATAGACTAATTTGAAGTTATATAAATAGCTTAATCATGGATTAGTTTTTGACCAACACAGAGATTTTCACTTCGCAAGATGTTAATTGGAGTCATGTGGATTACTTTTAGATTATTGTGATGTTTTTTTATCAGCTGTTTGGACTCTCATTCTGACGGCAACTATTCACTGCAGAAGATCTATTGGCGAGAAAGTGATGTAATGATAGATTTCTCCATATCTTTTCAGATGAATAAACAAACTCATTTACATCTTAGAGATCATGACCTCAGGGTAAATTCATTTTCATTTTTGATTGAACTGTTCCTTTAAGCCATTCATTGCAAACATGTCTCCTTTCTAAATGAGGCTCATCATAGACTGTGCCTCATTTACCAAACTCAGTGCAATTTTCATGCTACATTTATCATCATGCTATTACTAGGGTTGGGTACCGAACTCGGTACTTTTAAGGGTACCGACCGAATTGCGTCGGTACTACCGAGTAAGGAAGATCCGACCTTTCCTAACAGAGCATGCAACACAGCTTTGTGTCCAGGCTCTTGCCATTTCTAGACTGGACTATTGCAATGTTCTTCTGGCTGGACTTCCAACATGTGCAATCAGACCTCTGCAAATGATTCAGAATGCAGCAGCATGTCTTGTTTTCAGTAAACCCATTAGAGCCCATATCACACCTCTTCTCATCACTCTGCACTGGCTTCCAATCACGGCTTGCATCAAGTTCAAGACATTGGTGCTGGCCTATAGAATAGCCATGGACTCTGTACGCTCCTACCTCCGCTCTCTCCTATGCGTCTACATCCCCTCCAGAAGCCTGCTTTCGGTAAACGAGTGGTGGCTCGTAGTCCTATCGTGGAGAGGCACAAAGTCACTCTCAAGAACATTTTCTTTCACCGTACCCTGTTGATGGAATGACCGAACTCCATCCGAACAGCCAAAAACCCTCATAATCTTCAAGAAACAAATGAAAACGCATCTCTTCCGTGAGCATCTAACTGCATCCTCCTAAAAAAAATACTATCCCTTCACTTTTTCTATTTTATTATTATCCTTTATCCCTTCCTGTCCAAGCTTTTACTATTTTGAATGAAGACTGAAACCTTGTATAATGGGCACTTCTTGAGTTCTTATGATAAATTGCTTAGTCATATTCCTCAACTGTAAGTCCCTTGGATAAAAGTGTCTGCCAAATGAATAAATGTAATGTAAATGTAAATATAACATCCAATTTAAATAAGAAACTTTAAGCAATGTATACACTTTTATGCACAGGTTTATTCACCAGCCACTGGCAATCCAGTTTAATTTCCCTAATTCCCCTGAACATTTTTGTCATACCCTCAAGATGTACAATATGGGTTTGTTTCTTCAACGGAGCAGATTTGGAGAAATGTTGCATTACATTACTTGCTCACCAATGGATCCTCTGCAGTGAATGGGTGCCATCAAAACGAGAGTTCAAAATTTGATAAAAACATCACAATAATCCACAAGTAATCCACACGACTCCAGTCAATATATTAACACCTTGTGAAGAGAAAAAAAAAGCTGCACATTTTTTGTCATTAATGTGTTTTAACTTTAAACCATTGTTTCTGGCCAAATTACAATAATCCAAATACCATACACCAAATATTAGTCCTAATCCATAATAATGCTTCCTCCAGTAAAAAAAAAAAAACAATCCTGGTGTCCTCTCACATCAAACTACCAACATAGTTGTTTGGAACTGTTTCGGACTGTTTCCGCTTGTACGCAGTGCTTGATCTGTGCATATTTCTTTCCTGATTCAGACAGAAACATCTTTTCACTGGAGAAAGCAATATTATGGATAGACTAATTTGAAGTTATATAAATAGCTTAATCATGGATTAGTTTTTGACCAACACAGAGATTTTCACTTCGCAAGATGTTAATTGGAGTCATGTGGATTACTTTTAGATTATTGTGATGTTTTTTTATCAGCTGTTTGGACTCTCATTCTGACGGCAACTATTCACTGCAGAAGATCTATTGGCGAGAAAGTGATGTAATGATAGATTTCTCCATATCTTTTCAGATGAATAAACAAACTCATTTACATCTTAGAGATCATGACCTCAGGGTAAATTCATTTTCATTTTTGATTGAACTGTTCCTTTAAGCCATTCATTGCAAACATGTCTCCTTTCTAAATGAGGCTCATCATAGACTGTGCCTCATTTACCAAACTCAGTGCAATTTTCATGCTACATTTATCATCATGCTATTACTAGGGTTGGGTACCGAACTCGGTACTTTTAAGGGTACCGACCGAATTGCGTCGGTACTACCGAGTACCGATTCACGCTAAATCAATCGGTGCCAAATTTCGGTACCTGAGAACGCATCTGGGCGCATACGCTATAGAATGAGAAAGAGAGACCCTGTGACGTGAGGTCATCCCTGCAACTCGATCAAACAACACACAGGGCAAGCCGAAATGTTCTGAAGTGTGGTTACATTTCTAGAGCCATATGGTTTCTGAGAAAACACAGACAGGATCGCGGAGTCCATTCATAAAAACGTAATTTACTCTATAGCGCAGAATGCCACGGAATTCGTCCATTTTGACTCGATCAAACAACACACAGGGCAAGCCGAAATGTTCTGAAGTGTGGTTACATTTCTAGAGCCATATGGTTTCTGAGAAAACACAGACAGGATCGCGGAGTCCATTCATAAAAACGTAATTTACTCTATAGCGCAGAATGCCACGGAATTCGTCAATTTTGGACGAATAAATCAAAAGTAGCCACTGCCACTTAATTCGAATCACGATAGGAACTAGTGTCTGTGAATATTAAAATGCAAAAAGACGGTTTAAATATGAATCCTGCATATTCCGCTTGCCTATTTATGAATGGCGGAAACGCGGTTTTATTTAGCCTACTACACAAATACTTAGGTTATAGAGTAAAGTACCGAAAAAAGGTACCGTTGGGTACCTAAAAAAAATTACAAAACATTATTAGGGCTGTCAAAGTTAAATTTATTTATTTATTTATGTATTTATTTATTTTCCACATTCACCAAATTTGATAATATTAAACTATAATAAAAACATTAAAACTAGTTAAAAACTTAAAACGGGCTTTCTAAAGACTGGTCAGAAACCATGAGATTAACAGCTTTTTTTTTTTTCATAAAAATGTAAAATATTTTTGTGAGTAAAATTAAAATGTATAAATATATTTTAAATAAATATATGTAATTAATTATTTTGCATGTTGACTTCATACAGTATATCACACCTGATATTTTTCTCACACAATACATGGCTTCTATTATATTTTAGTAACAAATCTTTTGCAAAGGGGTCTTTAAAATGCATCACCCACATTCCAGTGCTCATATCAAACCCATTTGCAATTGTGCCATGCACTTTGTGTTTTATGCAAAGGATTCTTTAGTGAATCTGATACTAAAGCAACACAGTCACAAACAAGTGGGTGCAATTTATTCTTAGTGAATTCTCCCCTTTGATTTTATTGATTCTTAAATATCTACAGAAATGTACACAAATCATGATTGTCTCATGAGGTGCAGTGACAGGATTTTCAAACATGAACAAGACAATGCCCCAAAAGAGGAATGTAATTTCATGTTTAATTGCCAGTTTAAAAAGGAAAATCCATTTGATTATGTTGGCTTGTAGAAAATGGAGCCGGCATAGATAAGTCTGTTTATGAAACCACTAATAACCCCTTTAAGCTGTATAATTGTTTTAAATCAACTTAATGCCTTCCTCAAATTCCCTTCTGAGGGTGTTTCGGCAAACAGATGACAACACATCCCTTTATGTTGTGACTTTCCAGGAGGCATCTTATCAGAGGCAGTCTCTTTTGCAGCAGCACGGCAAGTTAAGATGAAATCCCTGTCACACGTCACCTTATTTGAGGCCAACCTCCGAATCCCTCAGAATTGTGGTTGCACAAAGCTGTTATGAATTTGTCACCTCCTGTCGGTTTTATGAGATTTTAGTTTATCTCACTTTACAGGCAGGCAGACTCTATCTTTCCTATCTTTCTCTGCACTGGTCTCTTAGAAGCACTCACACACACACACACTATCCCATGCACATATGCACAGTATTTTTCCATTGCTGGGAATCTCAATTCCAAAAAGCCGGTGTCTCTCTTTTTTTTTTTCAGAGCCAAAACCAAAGGTCTAGCTATTATGAGCAAATTATAAGACCAAAATTGAAACACTTGTATCTACATATGTTAACAGCTTATTTTTGTCGTTGTCCACACCAATTAGATTTGCACAATGTCAAATATAATGCATTGTCCCTTTACAAATGTTAAACCCTTCCACTCAATTAACCATGCTACCCTTTTGGTCATTCTTCACAAAGGATAACCTAATGTAAAGAGACTGATAATTTGCCTGAAATTATAGACATTTCAAAGACTCTTTAAAAGACCCATAACTCCTCAGACAGACTGAAGTCAGCAATGACCACTATGAAAAATGATTGCTGTTTTTTTTTTTCCCAGATCAAATGATAGTTAATTATGTAAATACGTCTAATTTTCCAGGATTGGAAGACTTTGAGATCTTCAATTTGAATACAAGTGCAAAAAAGCAGAGAAAGTACAGCAAAGGTCAAATGCAGGGTGAGCATGTTGGAGTATTTTGATGGAAAACCTTGTAAAAGGTGGTCATTCAGGCTGTAATATCTACATTTCACCTGAAGGCTGTTATGAAAATGACTTTGGAGTATATTGCCCATGTCCTCAACCCTACATTGCATAGGGACTTTTTAAAGGCATCTATAAAACTTCCCATGGCAGACAATATTATTTATATCAACTACACACTCAGGATATCAGTAAATTAACACTCATAGTTGTGGCAACAATAGTTGCCATTTTTACCATTTTCAGGTCATTAAAATACTAACTTAAAGTTAAGGCAAGTACACATTGCTATGACAGTTCTTAGCTGCCTGCCACACTAATGGATGCAGACACATTTCACACTAGCTGTAAACACCCATCTAAACTTTCTACCTGTCATATACAGATAAACATGGTGAACTTGTGGCTGTTTTGCTACTTGTTATACTACTTAAACAAACAGTGATGCCTCTCACTAATATTTTGTGTGTGCAGTGTATGTTAGTGGGAGCCTGGGGAGACGGCCATTAAATATCACATATTCCACTGGAGCAGGTTCTGGGATGCCACTTCATGTAAGTGTGTCTTCATGCTTGCTTTAAAGTGTTTTACTTGAGCAAGGGTATGCAACTCTTCCAGATGTCACAATTGGTGGCAGGTTAAACAGGCTCTGAGAAAGGAAGTCGAATAACAACATCAACATAACAAGAACTATTCAAATGTGAAGAAATGTATAGGCAGAAGTGTTTAGAGTTGGGCTTCAATATTTTTATTGGAGAAAACAGAATATATGCATACATATATCTTATTGAATGCACTCCAAACTCAGAGATTCCCCCTTGGACAGTATTGTTTGTATCAACCTTTTTTGATGTTGAGAACATCAAAAATAATAATAATAATAATAATAACAATAATAATAATGACACATAGTGAGCTGTTGCCGTATAAGTGCACAATCTATGTAGTAGGGCTGCACGATTATGACAAAAACATTATTGCCCTACTGTTGCACATCTTACAGTTGTGTTCTTACCTGTAAATGTTACAAATTCATGCAAGTATTTCCATTTTGCATAAAGGATCATCCAACAGCAAGCAAGTGTTTCTATCTCTATCTATCTATCTATCTATCTATCTATCTATCTATCTATCTATCATCTATCTATCTATCTAGCTTTCTGTCTGTCTGTCTGTCACAAGGAGACAGACATGGAGATCTATCTATCTATCTATCTATCTATCTATCTATCTATCTATCTGTCTGTCTGTCTGTCTGTCTGTCTGTCTGTCACAAGGAGACAGACATGGAGATCTATCTATCTATCTATCTATCTATCTATCTATCTATCTATCTGTCTGTCTGTCTGTCTGTCTGTCTTTCTGTCTGTCTAGTGTCTATCTATCTATCTATCTATCTATCTATCTATCTATCTCTGTGCGTGCATGTCAAATTAGCAGTCTTATTTATACCAACTTTTAATAATTATATATCCTATTTTAGGTCTATATGGCTATGAATATTTAATTGGTTGGTGCTGTTTACACTGGGAGCAAATAGAACATTATGATTTAGACATTTTTATTTGATGGATCTTGAATCTTGACATCAGATTGTGATTCATTAAAGAACAAAGACAAGAAGAAATATTTACATTACAGCTATTTGAGACCAGATAATTACCACCTCTGAAATGCACTTTAGATAAAATGGAGACCGATTTCTCTTTTTATTGCACTAAAATCTTTTTTGTCATACAAAACAATTAGCCTTCATGTGTCCATGCTATTCGCAAGCAACATTAGTAAACTAAACATTAGAGTCTTTGTGTTCCTTTGTGCATGTCAACAGCCGACTATTGGTCCTATTCATTCCTACATTAAAATGGCAGTGAAGGATGGATAAATTGACTGGGTAATTAGTTATGCTTGGCTTTTATTCTGCTCCCATTGTGGGCACCCCATTGTTTTTGTATAGTGGACAAATAGCAGTGCTGGAACTGAATGTCATTGGGGTCACAATGTCATTGTTGGTGTTCTCACCTTGAGAGAGGGACCAGTGGAGAGTATCACATGCTGCAGGCACCATCTGGTCTGACTGAGGGAGAGTTGACAGCACTGACTCGGACCATCTGACCTTGTTAAGAGCAGGCTGCGAGGTTCAGGAGATGGCACTAATTATATAGCATGCATTGAATGTGGAAGTGCTCATGGACACACACAGTGAAAGTTACTGTATTGACAGCTTGGATAGTCACTGTGTGCAGTGGAGGTAAACATCAAAGTTATTTGGCACTGCTGTGGTGCGTCAGTTTTCTGTGAGTGTGTGCCGTAATTCTCAGAAATTCTTGTAAATAAGCAAGGACAACTTATGTTTGTTTCATTTGTAGTCACACTGTAAAAAAAATGATTGTGATTTTAACAGTAAAAGACTGTAAAAATGCTACAATAAAAACCTGTTAATTGGTTATCAGTAAGTTTCCATACTACATACGGTGAATAACTGTAATTACAATTAATGTAATTTTACAGTAAAATACTGTTAAAATTACGGTTTTTGGAAGTGAAAACGAAAAAGTCATTGTATAATTTACAGTGAAAAACTGTAAATTGACACTCCCACAATTCCCTGCATGACACTTCATATTTTATGTGTTTTTGTTGAAATAACTATGTTTCTTCTTAGTTTTTCCTTATCAGTTGTGTACATTAATGTTTTATCTTACATCTAATGTTGTAAAATTAATGTTTATTGCATTATTTCAGTATCATGTGTGTTACCATGATGGTGTTTAGTGTTTGTGTGAATGACACTGTGCACCTTCTATGTAAATATATTAGTATTTTCCTTCTCAGCTTTTGGAAGAGCTGATTGTGATGAGCTTTGATTCATCATGTGACTTTCTCATCACCACTTGTTTTTGGTGGTTATCAGCATTTCAGTGGTTTTTAAAATATTAGTACTTCAATATGCTGGTTTATTAACATTACATCAGTTAATGAAATATGTTTTTTTTATTGTGAATTTAAGTTAAGTCTGTAAAACCTAAAATGTTTCTACCATATTTTTAACGGTGAAGTTCTGGCAACCACATCTGCCGGTATTTTACCGTAAATGTCACAGATTTTTTTTACAGTGATGGTAAAACTTTAAGTAACAACATTTAAATTATATAATGCTTTAACGTTAAAAAAACTGTTAAATTGTGTAATGCTTAAAATATAATTAATGTACATTAAGGCTACAAATTGGCATTACATTTGATTATTTTGATTTAAAATGTAGCATAGTTAGGGTTAATATAGTTATTAGGGCTGTCAGTCATATAAAACATTTACTAATAATTATTTTTATTATTAATGCATGCATTTAGATCCTTTTAGTAAAAACATTATTAAAAAGAAAACATTATAAAAAAATATTGGGTTCATCAATTTGTGTGGATGACAATCAAAAAAGTTTATAATAATCATATATTTAAAACCTATCAAGGTCAGAAGCTAGAAAAAAAAATTACAGTGCAATAAAATATGCAGAACATAATGACCAGACAACTAATGACCCTCACTGGTTCAGCCTAAAATATGACATAGCATACAATAATGAGCTAAAAATACTGTACATTACACAAAGTGACCTAAACTCAGGCACACGGTGCTGCTCTAATTAAGTCTGCTATTCAGGGTAGCAGTGTGAGAAAGAGCACCGCCACACTTCAGAGCACATTGCACCCACAGCCCCTGCCAAATTATTTTTCACAGCAAACAATTCATTGTTTTCTCTGAGCGCCATACAACTTGAATGATCCTTGTGGCTCCCTGAAGGAAATAGTCACACTGAGGAAGAGAAGAGCATTTCATGAAGTGTGTCCCAATGACAGATGGCATTTTCACAGGCTCTGGCAAACCCGGCCCCACTGCTGGAACACCAGCTAATCGCTGAAGTGGTGACCATCATGAAGGAAGTCACAACTAACCTTTTGTCTATCTGGAGCGAAAGCGTAATTGTCAGAGAAAAATGCGTACTGCAGAATTTACTATAGTTGCGCTCGGAAAAGTTTGGCAGGCAGACAGAGCTGGATTGCCTTTTATGTAGAAAAATGCATACAATACTACTGTGGAACTTTCAATATGTCAGTACTTGCTCTTTTGTGGCTGTCAGTCACAATACAATATCGGGAACGGTCAGTTCCCTTTCGAAACTTCACTCGTACTGCGTCTTGCTTAAGACGCATATGGAAAAAAGCCTTTTTTCTCCTGAACTGAAGCCTATTTCATTCACGCAGTGAAACTGCACGGCCATTGGTTCGTGCA
>NW_015539876.1:1533073-1533622 GCF_001515605.1 Sinocyclocheilus anshuiensis
CAGGATTCTCAGATTTCTTCTCCTTCAGCGACGACTCTACGTCTCAAGCTGATCCGAAGCCGCTCGCCGTTGACACGCTTTCGCAGCTGGAATCGGGACCTCTCAGCTCGGCTGACCTGCTTCTCCGCTTCTCCAGCGATGCAGCAGTTCCGGTCCGGTTCCCCTGCCGCCATCCGGCGACTTCAAAGAGCTTCTAAAAGAGCAGCGGCGTTGTTGCAAATGCCGCGCCGTTATTGCGGCTCGTGCGGGTCTCCCCTGCATGCCGATGACAGCCACACGGAGTGCGTTTCCTGCTTGGGGAAACCCCAAGCGGAAGCTGCGCTCACGGGAGCTATTTGCTCTCATTGCGACAGTTTTAGTCTCGCCTCTCTCCGCTCATGGATCACTTTCTTTTCAGAGAGCGACTCCGCCCCCCGCGCCCTCCCGTTTTCTTCCTCCCAGGGAATGGACGCTCCATCCGCAAACGGTTCTGAAAATCGGGGAGATCTTCGGCGAGGCCGAGGTAGACCTCTTCGCCTCAGAAGACAACTCTCACTGCCAAATTTATTT
>NW_015539876.1:1534676-1535608 GCF_001515605.1 Sinocyclocheilus anshuiensis
TGCACGAACCAATGGCCGTGCAGTTTCACTGCGTGAATGAAATAGGCTTCAGTTCAGGAGAAAAAAGGCTTTTTCCCATATGCGTCTTAAGCAAGACGCAGTACTCGTTCCCGTATCTCAGGGAACCGAGGTTACGTTTCTCAAGTTAAAAAAAATGCTTTAAGAATACCTTTAATTTAATGTTTAACTTAATTATTGAATAATTACATAAATATACAACATTCACATACACTCTTAAAAGATAATATGTAATAGTAGAAAAATAGTAGAAAATTTGCTGAAAATTTGCATTCAAACAGCTTTAAACTGTCGCTTCTGGACAAAATAGTCCCATAATTCATAACTCTTCCTCCAGATAAAAAGTCCATCCACCCTTGTCCTCTCGCATCATAATCCACCAACATGTTTGTTTAGAACTGTTTTGGACTGTTTTTCGCTTTTAAACAGTGCTTAATCTGTGCATATTTCTCTCCTGATTTCACTGGAGAAATATTATGGATAGAGGACTTATATTTTAGCCAGAAGCAACAGTTTGAGGTTAAAACCTCTTGATGTATTTATTACAAACACGCAGTTTATAGATTACTTACATGTAGATTATTGTGATGTTTTTATCAGCTGTTTGGTCTCTCGTTCTGACGGCACCCATTCAACTGCTGAGGATTGGTGAATAATGATTTAATGCTAAATTTCTCCAAATCTCTCCTAATGAAGAAAAAAACTCATCTACATCATGGATGGTATGAGGGGGAGTTAGATTTTGGCAAATTTTCATTTTTTTGGGTAAACTATTCCTTACAAAAAAAAAAAAAAAAAAAAAAAAGATTGTTTAATTGCAACAATAGTTCCACTAAGAAAAAAATATTTTTTTAAACTTTTTAAAAATGTCCACTGAAAGGTTATTTTAAGAGCTCAAAATGCTTCTTCTACAG
>NW_015539876.1:1535945-1564031 GCF_001515605.1 Sinocyclocheilus anshuiensis
CCCCCCCCCCCTCAATTCCAATTCAAATACGAGCTTACCGTACTTCTCCTCAAATGCAAGAAGTGATTCAGTCACATGTTGATGAAATGTTGGCAAAAGGTATTGTGGAAATCAGTCATAGCCCGTGGCTGCGCCTGTCGTTATGGTGAAAAAAAAAGATGGCACCTGGTGCTTTATGCATAGATATAAGGGTCTTAATTCTATCACTATCAAGGTTGCTCATCCTTTACCCAGGACAGATGACTCCTTGGATGCACTCAGAAGTTCCTCTATATTCAGTACTATGGATCTTTCATCAGGGTATTGGCAAGTGCAGCTTCATGAGACAGACAAACCAAAAACAGCTTTCACCACTGGTCATTCTTTATATCAGTTTACAGTGATGCCAATGGGCCTTGTCAGTGCTCCACCGACTTTCCAACATTTGATGCAGCTGGTGTTGGATGGTCTGTCCTGGAAAACCTGTCTTGTATATTTAGACGATATTATTGTCTACAGCAAGAGTTTTGCAGAGCACATTCAACACTTGAGAGAGGTTTTTCAGCATTTGAGAGCAGCAAACCTGAAGCTAAAACCATCTAAGTTATCTTTTGGCGCAACAGCAAGTGACATTTCTGAGCCACATTGTATCTGCAGCTGGTCTTCAGCCTGATGAGAAAAACATTCAGAAGGTTTAGGAATGGCCTACTCCCGAAAATCCTACGGAAGTTAGAGCCTTCTTGGGCCTATGCTCATATTACAGGCGTTTCATTCACTGCTTTGCTCAAATGTCACAGCCACTGTATTCTCTAACTCAAAAGGGAAAGCTGTTTGCCTGGACTAGAGTAGAGCAGGAAGCTTTTGTTTCTCTGTGACATGCACTTGCTAATGCTCCAATTCTTTCCTACCTGGACTTTTCAGGGGAGTTTTTACTCTTTACTGATGCTTCCAAAACAGCTATTGGATGTGTTTTGTCCCAGATGAATGATGTTGACAAAGAAAGTTTCATTGCTTGTGACAGTCACATTCTGACACCTACTGAGAAACAATGGTCAAAATACAACAAGGAGTTGTGGACTATTGTTTGGTCCATTCGTCACTTCCATCAGTACCTCATGGTATAATTTCTTTTGGATTATCACTGATCATAAGCCTTTGCTTAATCTAAGACAAATGATTTTAGATGGGGATCCAACAGTTTGCAGAGCAAGGTGGGCTCTTGAGATTGATCTCTATGATTGAGTACCAGCATGCCTCGTTGACCTGACAGGAAAGGCAGTATTCCAAATGTCTTTGAAATCAAGCCTGTCCATTTTGTTTCTGCTTTGACGCAGACTGAGGTAGTCGAATTGTATCCTATGTCTACACAACCTTTTTCTTCCGGTGCAGGTTCTGGGTTTGAGCAATCAAATTCTGTTGTCTCTACTTCCCTGAGTATGGATGGTGAAGATAAATTGAAGGCTCCGAGCATTGTCTCTGAATGGGTGTTAAGTAAGAAGAGACCCCCATATGCAACACTCAAAGGTATCTCTAACATGCTACGGCATTTCTGGAAAGAATTCCCAATATATCTTTGTGGACGTTGTTCTTTGCTGAAGAGTCAGACCTCCACCAGGTGAACAGATTCTGCATGTTGTAGTTCCACCTGCATTACAGCGTAACGTATTTGAGATTTTGCACGGTCATTCCCTCTCTGGACCTTTTAGTGCACAAAAGACATTGCAACATGCTCTAGAAAGATGCTACTGGCCCCACATTTCTAGGGACATTACGCAGTGGTGTGCCGAATGTCAGGTTTGTCAAGGAGGCCGCAAACAACTCATCAGCAGGCCCCAATGCAAAACATAGTGACAAGCATGGCTTTTGAGAAAGTTGCTGCTGATCTGACTGAGTTGACCATTACATGTAAAAGAAATCGTTATGTTCTTGTAATAATGGATTACTTTACGAAGTACCTAAATCTATATGCACTTTCTGATCAGTGTGCAACAACTGTTAATATTTGAATATTCAGTGTTAATTCAGCAGTACCCATTCTGTGTTGTTGGATATTGTTGTGGGGACTTTTATTATTACGGGAGGGGATAGGGGTGTGGGGGGATGGAAAAAAGCAGAGAAAAGGAGAGGAGAATGTTAAAAAAGAGCTTGTCCATGTCCGAGGGTTTTATTTCTATAATCTTTTATTTTCCTCAGAATTAAAGCCCCGAAAGTACTCACAAGCAAATATTACAATAGTTTGGCTGACAGTGTTGAGTGTGAGATTATATCAAATATTTAATGTCTAGAACTTCAGATTTCAGTATGTGAACTGTATATTTCCCCCCAAAAAGAGAAAGACGTCCTCAAATTACTTATAAATGCATTCATCTTAATAATGCAGATGCAATTCTGAACATGGCGTCTAATGCTGGCTTTGGACAGGGCGAGTGAGCTGGCCTCCTGATGGTCTGTGATGACTCTGGTTGAGAGCATAATCACTGATGTGGCCTGTCTCTCCCTCCACGCTAGAGTGTTTACATCCTGGTCCTAATGGAACACACATGGTTTAGCACATTGTTTAGCCAACAGTTTATCATAATTAAAGTCAAGGAGTATAGCAATATGGTGTCTGACTGACACTTCACTCTGAATATGCTCCCAGCAAATCAGCTGAATTTGTAGTTTTGAAAGTGAAATGCACTTTTCGCAATACTATTTTTTATTCAGTCATTTATTAGATTATATATTTATCTATTTACCCAAGTCTCTTTGTTTCTATTTAACCCTTTGGAAGATTAAATTACTTTTTATTATTTTATTATTTTATATGTAATGACATAATTCAAATACATATAATTCAAAATTACAATAACATCAAATATAGATCATTTAAATTTCACTTCTGTTTCTCAAACTGAATATTGGTTAACACATAAATGATGGGTCCACTTACAGGATAGTCAAACTCTTGTCTCCAGAGTGGAGACACGATTGGTTAATATTTATAGACCTGTTTAATAGATTTTTTTCCTTCACATAGGCCTAGTTCCCTTTACAGACCTGTAACCTCAAGGGTCAAAACCCTGTGGAGTAGCAACAGAAAGACTCCAATAAGCAAGTGTTTTATTGGTTGTATGCTGAGTGCTTTCACAAGTAAACAGATATGAGTAGAAGTGCAGTTTTCATGGTCCTTGTGTTAACTGTCTGCCGCCCTCAAGCACCTAAGGGCACTTCTCAAGCCATGCTCTACTGTGGATGATGAGTGTGTATGTGTACACATGTATGAGAGGTGATGAGGGGCTCTATTACACTGAAATAATTTCATCTAACCTATTATTTGAGAGGAAAAAAACAACGAGAGATTGGACTACACTCACCACTAAAATAATATACTCTTTTATTTTTGAAGTAGACAACAAGTGATTTGGAGGTCACACGCAGGATGTCATGCCTATATCTATTTTATCATGCTTTAGAGTGTTGTTTTCAAGGTTATTGACATAAGATTGTCCATGATAAATGGAAAAATCCTTTTGAAACACATTTGCCAAATTCTTAGAAATGTGCTTATTGTTTGTATTTATATTAGATTAATATGGTTTTGAAAAACTACCATTTTAAATAAAATGATCAGTTGACTCTGAAAATGATGTGACAATGTGGTGTAGCCATCAAGTTAAAAACTAATATTTATTTTTTTCACTCAAGTACACATCTTCAAAAATGTTTTTAAAATATACTAATCCAGCTAAAAGTAGTTTTTACACATTATGTACTGTATATGTTCATAAATATATTTATGAAAATTCATTTGTAAATATCTAGTTTTGCGGGAGTTGCACCACATGGAATTTTCTAATTTTATAACCTGAAATTATCAGGTATTTATTTTTAATCATGATGGCCCCAGGGGTCAATCTATGATATCTCTATGATGATGTTTTTTGTTTGTTTGTTTGTTTGTTTGTTTGTTTCTTGGTCAGACCAAATGACTTTGATTTGGCGCACACAATATATATATATATTTTTTTAATCAACAGTTTTGTTTAAATATTAAGAATCCAATAGTCTCATAATACAAGAAATATATAAGCCAAAATATGTATTTTTATTTATTTATTAATTTTAAATACATTATTGGGGGAAAAAAGAGTTGGGTACTTGGACTCGGACACACTCGTGTGGACTCGAACACTTTGGACTCAGATATTTTTCAAAGTACAGTCAAATCAATGTCACGTGTAACATGAACTATTAAAAAAATATAAAAATTGCATAAAATTAAGATAACATGACATTATTTAATGTCTCCCACTCAATCTCACTTGGTTAAGGACTTGGACTTGACTTGGATCCAACACCATTTTTGATATTGTTATTTTTATCATTGGTGTTTGGTAAAGTTATAGAAAACTAATCAAGAAGGCTCATAGAATAATTAGCTGTAGAGCATATGCTGTATCTGTGATGAGTCAGTTTTCGGTAAAACAAATTTGCAACATTTTAGACATACTGATACTGCATGCTTGTCTCCAGCTGTTGTGCAGGCAGGGGGCTGCTGTTAAGGTGTAAATTAGACTGATAAAGTGATAATGAGGAAAAATCGCCACATACCATGATTCAAATGCCCTGGAAAACAAGTCAATGAGACCTGTATAGTATGCTAACCCCAGTAATGGGTTTGCATCCAACCGTTTTTCCAATTTGCAGTTTCATATCGAGTGCGCTAAAAGAGATTATATTTTCAAGCACTGTATTGTTCCACATGCAGGGAAAACCATTTCCACATATATATGGAAATGTAAGTCTTTACACCTTTAACAACTATCTGATCAAAGTGCTCAAGACAGATGATGCATGAGTGCATCCGCTCAAAATAATCAAAAGTCACTTACACGTACCAGCAATTCGCTTTTACAAGCAACACATGTTTCTAAAATCTCTCATCTCGCCACGGGCCTCCATCTGTGAGTCTCTGTGTAGTATATGGAGCTCCCAGGGGCTCTGAGGAACATGCAGTGTCAAACAGCAGCATTCAAATGAGTAATGGAAGAACAGGCTCATAAATGGCTCTGCTGACCTTTCTGCATTAATACACAAGCAAGAGGTGGAAAAACAGCGAACAACACTTGAGCATTAATTGCTCCCAAACAGACAATGTTCCATGTCAGCAACACAAGAAAGACTCTTAAATATTCACCAAAGGACAAACAAAATTCACATTAAGACTCATGAAAAGCAAGTTGAGCAGCAAAAAGTGTAATGAACTCTTGTTTTGTTGCAATAAGCATAAATGATTTTTGCGTGCATGTCAGTCTGCATGACATTTTACTCTAATTTGCTGAATTGTTTGTGAATTAATTTCCTTAATTTATGCATTCTTATCTTGTTTCAAGCCAATATGGCTTGCATGAATGAATGAATGAATTAATTAATTAATTTAAATTGATGTCCAATTTGTGACATCGTAGTTACTGTTTTAATGAATTGTTGATAAGAGTTTGTAAAAATTGAATTAATTTTCAGAATTTTTTAGCAGATATTAGTCCAATCTTCAGTGTCCTCAAGATCCTCCAAAATGATTATAATATGCTGATTTGGTAATCAAGAAACATTCCTTATTATTATCACAGTTGAAAACACTTGTGCTGCTTAATATTTGTTGAAAAAAAAGTGGTACAGTTCTGTGGAAACAGATTCTTTGACAATTAAGGAAAGCGTTGTCCATTTTATGGTATCTGAAATTTCTTTTCAGTGAATTGGTTGATACAGTTCGCAAAAATGTTATGAACAATTCATTTATGAATAAGAATTGAAAAGCATGACTGGTAAATTCTTTAAAATTTAGAATTTTCCATAAAAACGGTCACATACTGTTTGAAATGTTACGGCAGAATTTGCATATTTTAGATGAATTAGTTCTTTATTTATCTGTATTCGTCCACAAGTGTTTAGTCCTTCCCAGACACTTGTAATGATAGTGAAATCAGAATAATGAGCATTTTGGCGTTGATGTCTAATGATGGTGGATGCTCAATCTTACTGATTAATTCAGAAACAAAAAGCCAGGGTTTGTCTTGGCTGTTGTGCGTACGAGTTGCATTAGTATGTTCGCGAGTTAATCATTGTTTGTGCGTTTATCTAAATCTTCAAATTTTCTAAGGGTGAGATTTAAATGGAAATGCACAAGAAAAAAAAACATGCTCAATTAGTTCCTGCCCAAGGCAAATTTAAATGAGACCCACCACAGCTTTGCCTTTTAAAGAGTTCCCATGACCCAGTTCCTGCCTCAGAGCTGGTGGCAGCTACCATGACAGTACGAATCAGTCAAACATAAAGATCCACTCTTGATCGATGGAACCATCAGTTACTCTAACAGTCAAGCTGGCCGGCGAACACCTTTGCCCTCCTTTTGTCATGTAGACCATAATGCCATGCTTTGTTTTCTGCTAATTGGCTCTCCCCAGTATATAAATCATTGAAAAAATCCCTAGCCACATGAGTTATTTCCTCTGAGAGTAGACTAAATCTAGTGGAGGAGTGGAAAGTATTCTCATTAATAAGCCAGTGGCTGAGAAACTCTTGTGCCCTTATATAGACTGAGATTTCTGTGACCTACAGATTTTGGCATGCGGATATCATATGGTGAAGAGAAAGCTTGTGACAAATAAGAAAGGTCTGACACCTACTACACCCCAGCAATCAACTATTGACAAAACATCACTTAAAGTGATATAAGATCCCAGAATATATTGTAGGTCAAGGTCTTAAAAACATCCCCAATCCTAATGATGTTCTTCAGAATTAGAACAATTTTCCACTTCAATTTGGACTGCTGCAATACAATAGCAGTTATGCTAGTTGCAGTATTTAAAAAAAAAAAAATAGTTCACCCAAAAATGAACATTTGCTGAAAATGTACTTACCCTCAGGCCATCCAAGATATAGATGGGTTTGTTTCTTCATCGTAGCAGATTTAGAGAAATTTAGCATTACATCACTTGCCCAATGGATCCAGTGAATGGGTGCCGTCAGAATGAGAGTTCAAACAACTGATAAAAACACAGTAATTGACACAACTAAATTTCTTCAGATCTGATGAAGAAACAAACTTGTCTATTCATGTTGGATGGCCTGAGGGTTAGTACATTTTGAGTGAACTATTTTAACACTTATTGCTACTGCACCAAATATATGTCGGCATAAATACATTTTTGTTCTGTATGTATGAATGTGTAAGCTGGAGAAACAGATGCTGGATTTGTTGTGTTCTAAATGTAATGGTGTCTTAGTATACACACACACACACAAAATGTATATGCACAACACGGTATATACAGATACAGCCTACTTATCACAGCTGAGGCTTGTTCTCAGCTTGGATATGTTAATTAGCAGCGTTTGCTAAGGCAAGCATTGCTATTGTTATTGCTCCTGCTTATTTTTCTTGTTTTTCCACTCAAAACATAACTTGTCCCGCACCATTACATGAATGATACCTTTAAATAATGGAGCTTATTGATGAGCGATATGCAATTGCTTTTCTAAGTGATTAAACTTTTGATTAGATTTTTGTTTAGCAGACAGTAAAATTAGTAAAAAAAATAAATAAAAAATAATAAATACTCATGGGGCTATAGATAGGGACCAGAATATCATAGAGCGCGGGAAGGTTTTACACATACAAGCACAATTCACAGGTGTATTTATTTTCATTCTGCAACTACAACATATAAACAACAGACAACAAATTAAACTTGAAACATCAATCATGGCAACTCACAGAAGGGTGAGAGCATTTTCACAAAGGGTTGAGGGTTTTCATGTTTTTTGGAAGGAGTATGCTTAAAGCTGAGTGTGGCGAGGGGGGCGTGGGAAGGTGAAAGGCTGCAGCGGGAAAAAGGGTTTGGAGACGAGCGGTAATAAGGAGATCAAGTGAATAATGATTAACACCTGTCTGTAATTCCAGTGATTGGGGGAGAGACGAGAGATAAGTGGCCCGCAGACCTGGGAGAGGAAGTCCAGCTGCATCCGAGAGAGAGTCGGAGCAGAGTGAGTGCGCGTGTGTGTGTGTGTCCTTATGCAAGACTGTGAAGGCAGAGAGCCGAGCATCACTTTATTTTTGTTCTGTTTTGTTTTGGGGGAGTAAATAAAGAGGTTTACCCGCCACCCCTGACTTCCTCATCCTTCAACTCAAAAGAACTGTATTACACTGAGATTAAGGTTACTGGGAACTTTTTAGGTTTAGCTCCAATAATATTGAGACTTACTTGATAAAATGACTCCTTGCAGATGTAGCATATCAAGATTTATGTTAAAGTGCATCTTATTCCAATACAACTTCAAAGGATGGGCTCAGACACAGATGTCTGGGCAAAGCCTCAGATATTTACTGACCCTAGAACAGTCCATGGTGCTCCTGGGGATACTGGGTTGAGGCATGCATCTTCACGCCCATATTTCCAGTAGTCTGCTGTCTAAACCAAAATAAAAATGTTTATTTACCAACCCTGCATGGAGCAAATAACCACTTGTTACAGTCTCTGTGCATTGTGCCTTTCGGAATACAAATATTGTCCATTGGCCTGCCCAGCACCCTTACTGTGTGACAGAAATGGCAGATGCACTGCCTGCAGTTCTGGTCAATGAGTTTTCATTTTTCAGCCAGATAATAGCCAGCCTTGCTGCTTTAGCCTGTTTTCAACAGCCGGATAAGAGGGTGCTGAGCCAAGCTTGTGTTGGATTCTTCAATCCTGACGCTTTGTTAGCAAGCTTGTTTTGTTTCCTTGGTCAGACTTAGCAATTAAATCCACATCTCAAATAATACGAGACAGGCGTATTGTTCTGACTCACCATAGTTGTAGCACCAGTTTTTGATTAATACAATCATAACAATAATAAAAAAGACCACTATTTTCCCAGACAGTATACCATTTTTTTTCCTCACACAATGTACCAAATATATATATATATATATATATATTTTAAGTAGAACAACTAAAATAGTATTCTCTTGTAAAACATACTCGTTAAAACTTACAACAATGTCGAAATTAGGCACACAACACAGTTAAATGCTATTTGCTGACTTTACAAATATGACATTTACAGTTTTCTCATATTTTTTGCTTATATTCTTGCATATCTCAAAATATCACTGCAATAGCTTGGCCACATAATACACAAACCTGACAAAGTTTAACTTTGCCATTCCAGTGAGAAGTAAAAAAAAAAAAAAAAAAAAAGTTAAACTTTATCATTTCCAAAGTTTAACTTTGCAATTCCAGTGATAAGTGGAAAAAAATTATTATACGTAATCATTTCTCATTTGTACAATGAACTCTGAATGGGCCCTTCAGCCAAGATTATTACAAATGTATTTAACTTTCTGACACCAATAATGAGAACTTCTGAGAAATGTGAGGAGCTGGGAGAACATATGTTGTGTAATTCCAGCAGTGAACGTCATCAGAAACAGAACAGGCAGTCCTTTAACAATATACAGGTCTCTGAAGGGGGTCATTGAAAGCCTCAGAGCAGCAAGCAGAATGCAATTAAATAACCTTAACACTTTTTAAGTGATCATTTCTCCCAGCTGGAGTAGTAGAGCAGTGTTGACTGTTCTCTGTATTTCACAGCTTGCGTCATACATCCAGTTGCTTTCATTGCTATACATATAGGTTCTATAGGAAATAATTTCTCTATGTGAAAGTATAAGTAAAAATTATGCTGACAGACATCATTTATAATGCAAAAGTCGTTCCTTGATGCTTTCATTTAAAAAAATAAATGAAACCACAACTGCATTAAAAGAGAATAATGGCATTTCATGAGTGCACACTTACCTTTAATAAATAGAGTAGAGGTTATGCGTATTTGGTACTGCTGTGTATATATACCTCTTTTATCTTGTTAATTGAGTTGATTACTGAATGTGCTCCTCTCATGTTAATTAGGTTAATTATCTGAATGTGCTCCTCCCGAACTTTGTTAATAAAACATAATATTTCAACACAGAAAGGACATTGAAAGTACTATAAATAACAGAGCAAAACATGCCAGCACCAACAATCAGATACATAGGTTTTCTGCATGAAGAGGCAGAAAAAAGAACTAATCCATTGCCAGCCGCACCAACGGACCTTATAGCCCACAAACCGGAAGAACTTCAGTGTGCATTGATCTGTAGCACATTCCCAAATATACCTCTTAGATACGGCAGTTAATATTTTATGGAGTTAATAGTTTGTCGGTCTGTAGAGGTTGTGCAATTATGCATCGCCAGTCAGTGGGGATGATTAAAACTGGTTAAAGTGTCAGAAGACAAGGGAATTAACTAAAAGTCTTTAATTACACTTCATGGACATTAATCATGCCAAGAGTTGAGCCTCATTTCCTAGGCATTTTAATCTTCTTCACGGTGTGACTAGCTGTCCAGAGAGAGTCCTAGGTGCATGACAAAAACCTGAACTCGCAACTGCTCTTTATGCTCCATGCATTTTTGTCTTTTACTGTTTGAATCACACTCTTTTTGGTCTCACGAATACAACATAGAGTTTCAAATTAACCCTTATCAAGAGAAAACAGTCGCAAATGTTTTGAATGATTTAGACATAGATTGCAAGGAATGGCTCACACAAAATTGCAAGTTTATCATTCATGCACTATTTTGTCCCTCCAAAACCAGTGTGATTTTTTTTTGTGTAGAACATAAAAGGTGATTTTTTGATTCTGAACTTCAAAAAGGACAAACAAACACCATAAAAGCATGATCTAAATACCCCATACAACTTGTGCACGATATTTCAAGTCTCAAACTGTAAGATAAGAACATTTATGTAAGAAACAGACCTAAATTTAACTCCAGTGAGCTGTTAACTTCTGCAGACAGATTACTGAGTTGAATTTGAGAACAGATCAGTGTGGTTTTGAACAAATCTTTCACTCTTTTGTGAACTGGATCAACAGATTCATTTGACAACATCCATCTCAAAGGAGTGGATTTTCAGTGAAAATTTCCATTTTCATTTATACATTAGGCAAACACTTTTATCCAAAATGACATACATTGCATTCAAGGTATTGTAGGAACCTGAAGCAGGAATGGGATGGAGGGTATTACTTTTCCAAGCAAAGGTATGAATTTGTTTCCTAATGTTCACCAACTCATAATTGCAGCTGGCAAACATATATTGGAGACAATTAATATGCCTGTCCCATTTGCCCACAAAATATTGCTTCCCGAACTCACTTTGACACTCTAGCTTTCTTCGAGGTGCTCGCATCTTATTAACTCACCTGTGCAATCCTCAGTGGATTAATTCTCTTTGAGGATGACAAAAAGTGCTCTTGATTTTTACAGCAAATGCATTCAGAGGATGCATTTAGTAAGATGCATGATTGGGCTCAAAGCAGATATAAGTAATTTAAGCATATAAACATCACTCCTTTGATCAAATCATACAGGTCTGCTGGCAAAGCCTCATTTATAGTTTAATGTCAGTGGTGGATGACTTTTTCAAATCAATCGCTGCTTTAAAAAAAAAAAAAAAACTTTTCAGAGGAACTTTTTTTTTTCATCAGTTCCTCTTGATTTGCTCTCCATTGGTCTGGCCGCATTTACTCTATGCCACTCATTTTGAATACAGTAATTTGAATCTCATTGGTGTGCTAGGGATTTTTGATTTGCAAGAAGACTAAATTGAATTCCAAGTTCATCTAAACAGAGAAACCTTGACATCTCTCCTGTTCTCTTTGCTTGCTCTCATCCTCGTAGACAATTAATGATGCACTTGAAATCCATTTGCATCTCTTCATGCAAGACAATTATAGGTTTCTTCCATTATTAAAACTATACTGAATGCAAATGCAGAGCTGCTGGTGTTTTCGAGCATTTGAATTTAAGTTTTGATTTAGTTTTGTGACATGTTAATGAGATGGTAGCTTCTGATTCCTTGGTTTTGGTGACTTTCTTTTTTTTAAACCTTTCATCCGTTTGACTCAGAATCAGCACGCCCTTAGAACTTCACTGTCATCCTACTGCTGCTCAGACCAAGAGGGGTGAAACAACATAATCCTGCTGGCAGCTCACGATGAGGAGAACCCAATGCTTATTATGCTTCTGTGCTTGCACCAGGGGTCTTGGAAGTGCAGATGTGACGTAACCAAAAGACAATGACCTAACAGCAGCACATAGGTCAAAATTCATTTTCCTGCCACAAGGAAGTCACCATATGGACACTCATGGATACTTTTCTTGTCCGACCACAGGGATGTTAACTTATTTATTCGATAGGCTCATTGAAAAATATGTACCTACTGAAACATACATACAGTTCACTGCAGTGTCCAGGTGAAATGAACACTAGTGGCAGCAAAAAACTATGAATCCTTTTCACACAAATTATGATTACAGGTGCAGATTATCAATTAATAAAGACTTATTTTTGCAGGGTTCCTTGCACAATACTATTTACCACAAAACACTTTTACTATAGTGTCTGTGTTTGACGTTTGGAACACATTACTAGCTCCATACGTATGACTTTTCTGACCAGGTAAACTTGCTTGTCAGCTCACCTGGTGCAGCGTTGCTGTTGAAACATGAGTCACGATAAGTAAAAGCCAGCTAGATAGACTTATAAAAGCCAGCTGAGATGACGGTTGCTTGAAGAGATGCATTTTTATGTTACGTTTGCTTTAGTTAAAACTTTCATTTAGGTTTAGGGAAGGGTTTAGTGCAGGTGGTATGTTATTTTCAAACATGATAAAGCATTAACCTTTTATCACCATTGTTTTGGATAAAACTGAACATACTTTTAGCGCCACTCACTGAACATTTAACTCTGAAATTGTCACATAATCTGCAATATGCAACGAAATATCATTATATATATATACAGTGGGTACGGAAAGTATTCAGACCCCCTTAAATTTTTCACTCTTTGTTATATTGCAGCCATTTGCTAAAATCATTGATCAGATGTGTATTGTATACCCCTGACAATAAAGCTGACAGGGGCATGCAGTCTATCTGATGACAGATAAATAAATGATTTGCCATATACTGTGTATGGCTTTCACTGATATCTTTCTGTGTCCTTTAGATTGAGGATGGAAGAGGATTTGTAACATAAAAATGAATGTGACATTCTATCAGTTTTCTAGAACAGGAGCTAAGCTTCTCTCAATTGCATTAAAACAGACTCTAATGGACTGTCTATCTGTGCAACTGCAATAGTATCTATGTGTACACTCCAAACTTATATATAAAACATATATATCAAATATAATAAATATAGCACTAAAACTGCAATAAATAATTATAAATAGGATATCAAACAGTACTTGACTTCTGTTGGCTTTATGTCTGGGTCATTGCTGTAGTGTTCATTTCATGTAATGAATATGGAAATTTTTAGCAAGATGTAAGTGATATTATTGTGCACATACATTATAGCCATAAATCACATGCCTTACTCAGACAGTAATTGTTTTATATGTGCAAATAATGTTTCAACACTTGCATGAACTAGTCTGTGATTTTATTGCCGTCTGAATCAGAAATGTGGAGAAAATTCCCAGGCAAATGACCTAGTGGTAATTTAATTCCTGTCTGAATTGTCATCTGAGTTTACAAAAGTAGAATTGGTCCATAAGTCGCTTTGAAAATCTTTTTTGACCACTGCTAAGTGCCTAGGGCTGCTATTTGCACTTTTGCAGATGAGAATTTTTTGTTTGGCAGAAAGGATGCTTATTGTTTCAGTGAACTGAGAACTGAAATTATCTTAACTACGTACAGGCTGCAAAGTTTTGAGAGTGAATACCACAGTTAAATTAATCTGTTCTGTGAGTCTCATACTGAAAATGGTTGGCATGGTGTGCCAAAAAGGAAAGGCTACAGTACATTTAATTTGAAAACAAAAGTATTCTAGCGTGATTTTGTTAGAGCTGCTTTAAAATGGCTTGTACGGTGTAAGATCGATGACTCAAGACTAAAAACGATACTCATCCCAATTGATGTTCTTAGTTCCCAATATCATCAATGGCAAGCTCATTATTAAAGCTCTTAATCGACTGCCTTATTTCGACTTTTATCCGTACAACTGCCTTGGCAATTCAATTTAATTTGAGTCATCGCAACTGGCCTTTGCCAGGGAACTTCTTAATGCATTTGATGTTTCATTTCAAAGACAAATTCTGCTGCTGGTGTTTTATTTATTTTTGTTTCTTTCTGCTCCCTCTCCCAGGAAATGCATAAGCCTGATGAGCCCAGATTGATTTTAAAGGTTAGCATGTTCTTTTTCACGGGAGATAATGCAAAACGTGTAGTAAAGTATACAACAGTTTGTTTTAGCCCTCTAATCTTAATGAATATTGCTTATAGCACAGTATAGTGTAGTATAGCATAGTGTAAGTAGACAAAGACTTGCTTCTAGTACAGCAGATGTCGAGTTAATTATGCTCAACATTTCGTTATATATGTTGGCTGCTGGTGTCTTCAGTGTTACACTGGTTCTCATTGAAGTAGTGGGATACAACTGAAAATAAGATTTGGCTCTGTGAGTAAACTCCTATAGTGTAATAGTACCAGTTTAATGTCTTTCAAATACAATTTCACAGTTGATTTGGAGCAAGACTGCCACTTCAGACAGAGAAGTAAATGGTATAGGTGGGAGCCATTTCACTCAGAGACATTTCCTCTTTCAGGATCCTGAGATTTCTCTCACACGTCTTCCACAACGGCAGATATTCCAATAAGGTTGCCATCCAGAATGTCTCAAGTCAACTTCACACTGCTTTAAAAGGGGAACTGGAGTGTCAATCGCACCAATAGTATTAGAGTGAAATTACAATCCTACCACCATAATCTCTTTAAGATGAACCCACTCTGGTTCTGTACACACAGCATCTGAAGGCCACAAACTGCACAGGGAGATTAGACTATGGCTTTACTAGGAAGTCTGAAAATCATAGATTTCAGATATACATCTGCACATCCACAAACATGACACTGTTGAATACATTCCTTGATTACTTAAAGTAATATATGTAACAAGTTAACATGTTGTGTTCCAATAGACATTTTTTCTCATATTTAATATTTGAATCAAGTCTCTTTGATCTTTGATCATAAATAGCAGCCATTACTCCAGTCTTCAGTGTCACATGGTCCTTCAATAAACATTATTATCAATATTAAAAAACATATTTTTTTTTCTGAGAACTGATACTTTTTTTCAGGATTCTTTGATGAATAGAAAGTTCATTTATTTGAAAGCATTTATTTGTAATAGAACATAATTTACATTGTAAGATGTCTTTACTGTCACTTTTGATCAATTTACTTGTTATTAATTAACTACTTATTATTATTATTTTACTTCTTTTATTTATTTGTTCATTTTATGCCGACCCAATTGCAAATGACTGGACTGAATGCTGCTAAAGCAATCTATGAGTGCCATCTCACACTTTTTTGTGAATTTTGACAATGACAACAACAAAAAACGTCCATGGTTCCAAGCATATGCTGTAATGGACATATGCAATAACTCTTACAAACTTAATTATTTTTTAATTAAACATTTCATTCTGTTACACATGGGACAATGTGGCTGATTTAGAGTAGAAACTTATGGTTTTATTTTTTGTGTCCCTAGATCATAATTCTGGTCTGAAAATCCTGATGTTGTTTCATTTAGGTGTGGGCAGGTGTGTACCTTTTAGGCACATCATAAAATGGCATTTGGTGTTGTTGACAGTGCTTGGCACGACACAAAATGAAATGACATTCATATGTCATTTGATGTGCTTAGCCCAGCTTTTGCCAAGTCTTTTATCACTAAAGTTCAAAGTGGCTCTGATGTGGCATTTCTTTTACACAGAGCCAAAAGCGCATCACAACTCTGACACTCAGGGAAAAGGCTTGTCAAATATGAGTTGGCATATTTTAGAGTGCCTTTTGTGCAGCTTTACATGCTGAAGCTGCCTAATTTGTAGAGTTTGCAGAATTTGGAGCTCGCACAGAGCTGCTTTGACTCGACAGTGTACAGATGGCTTATCAGAATCTCACAAACCCCCCGCAGTTCCACCACAATCCCCTAAGGGTTTGGGAACAACTGGCTGAGAAACCCTGTTTTACAGAATAGCCATCACATAGGCTTCCCATAACAGTGGACAACTTGAGAATTGATCACAAATGCCTTTCAGAAACTGTTTAGCTGAGACTGAAGTTTGCTAATTTACCAACTACAGCAGGAGAATGCAAACTGAATGCTCAAATGTTTGAATTGAGTCAATTGTTGCATATATTTTTTTTGTAAAGAAGGCCTAACACTTTATTTTTACACAAATTACTTCCCTCTCCCTTTCTTTGTTCCACCTGTCACAGAAAACATGCCGACAAACCCAATTCCACCAAATGATTCGTTTATAGTCTCTTCAAAATGAAAAGAGGAAAAATCCTGTTTTTCACACTTCACCATAATCCTCTTTGTGTGGATGATGGTATGAGAGGATATCCCCTGCCAGGCTTGTCTTCTCTGATCAGAAAGCTTGGAGATGTACGCCCCTTCATTTTGATGGACTCCAACAGAGCAGCAATGACATCTGCGTGTTGCACACTATGAACAATGATCTGTCTTCAGGCATGGTGACGATGTGAATAATGGCAACATTTCTGAAGTATTATAAAGTTGATGCATTTCTGGCACACTTCTGGACTGCCGGCAATACAAACTTGTCTCATCAGCTCATGCATATGCCAAACTATGCATATATAAACTTATTTAGCAGGGATGTGCAGTCAATGCATACGCAAGCCATTTAAGAGAATGAGTCTGGTAACTGGCTAATTAATATTAACATTACTCTATATTCCCTTACCATTTGAGGTGTAACATAAAGCTTACATAATAAAATGTTGGGAATATGCATCTAACTGTCCCTAATTTATTGATTTGCCAAACAACTAATTTTCTGCAAATCTGTGCCAGTTATAGAGGGATTTGGGTGAGTGGACCCACAACAGCTTTGGTGTCTATGCCCAATTGTTATGAATCATCATTATTGCTTCACGTTCTCATTGGTTTGTTGGCATGTGGGTCATTTCATATGCAAGAAAAGCTGTCTGTGAGTCGTTCTCCCCTAGCCTGCCTAAATCAAATGAAAAAAGTTCTATATTTTCTCAAACAAATCAAATTTTGAAGACCACTGAAAACAAGTCTTCTTTCATTTTTTTGGCATAGACAAATTATTTTGAAGGTGCAATTTATTGGTCACATGCATAAGCAAACTAATCAAAGTGAACATTTCTGAGGATTTTAATTGTTCCAATTGTTTTTTCCTTACCTGATAAATGGGGAAACAGTGTGCCGGAATTAAAAAGGATGCTTCCAAAGTTACTAGTCAGAAATAATTACTAGTCAGATTACTAGTACTAGCCAGGAAAATTATTAGAAAATCACAGTAGATGTCCTGAATGTTTCCTAGAGAAAGTTCCCTGAAGAAGCAAACTTGTGAAAAGCCTCAGAGAGGCCAATAGTCACTTTCAGGGGGCAACAGAGTTCAGTCGCTGAAAGGGATTATGGAGCATGATTCAACCATATCGAGAGCTCTTCAAAAACTTGCCTGTGAGCAAGGCCACTGGTCTGTGAGTCTGTTTCTCTAAGAGCATAAGGGAAGTGATTTAAGATTAGACCAAGATTGAGCTTTTTAGCCAAATTCAAAGCAATTGATGTGACACCAACTTAACCCTGCCCAAATCACACATAAAACTATAATTAGGGTGTTTACAGTTTAAAATACAGGTTTGCAATGAGTTTAAATAAATTGTTTCTTAACTGTTTTTTTTTTCAGGGTTTTTGCCATTGTAGTAAAACTATTAGCACTGTGGTAATTGCTGATTGCTGCAGCTAGGCAACCATTTGGTGTATTCATTTATACCTGTTCACTCAAACATGCTGTAATGGCCATGCATTCAAGGTAAATAGCCATTTTCAGGAAAAGAGTGCATTTTTACTGTGGTCTGATCTTTAGTTTCCTTTGTAAATAAATATTTTCAAGAATATAACCCATATTTAACCTGTCCTAAAGGTATGTTTGAGACAATCTAGTCTTGGCAAGGCATAAAAGGATCACTTACCTTTTCTGCCTCACTGCACTAGTAGGTTTACAAGCCGACCTCCACCATCCATCCCTTGTGGTGCTGGTTCTGTGCTCTCGTTGCATGTCCTGCAGACATGTTCGGAGTCATTAAGCTGTTACTTGTTTAAGAAATAATATTGGGTTGTTTCACAAAAGCTAGTTCCTTTAAAACAGCTACTTTTGGACAGTTCCCTTATTCAGTTATATGAGGGATGTTATTAGAGCTCTGAGGACTGTTTAATAGGCTGAATAGCAATGACAAATGAATCCTATCAGGTTGCAGATGAGTATGTGGTGGTTATCTCTCGATTTCTTGTTCTCTACACCAGTGATGTGCTTCAGACATAGACAAATATGAAGTTAGGATCCCATTTCAACAGCAACTGCAACTCTGCTTCACAAACTAAATAGCACAAGAAACAAAATAGGAAACATAGTCGTAATGAGAAACCATTCAAATTTGTACAAATCACTTTACCGATCACCAATTTCTGCTCTTCTGCTTCCATCATCTCCCTCTGTCCTATATTACGTGGACTACACTCTTAAAGGGTTAGTTCACCCAAAAATGAAAATTATGTCATTAATTACTTACCCTCATGTTGTTTCAGACCCGTAAGACCTTTGTTCATCTTCGGAACACAAATTAAGATATTTTTGATGGAATCTGAGAGCTTTCTGATCCTGCATAGACAGCAACTCAACTGAAATGTTCTCAAGTCCAGAAACGTAGCAAGGAGATCTGTAAAATAATCCATGTGACATCAGTGGTTCATCTGCAATGATACGAAGCTACGAGAATACTTTTTGTGTGCAAAAGAAAAAAAAAAAAATGACTTTATTCAACAATTCGTCTCCTCCGCATCACCCTGGTGCCATTTTGGAGAATATTCGCTGGACGTAAAAAATGTATGCTGTTCTGTGTCAGCTGCGTCACACGGATACGCTGTTTCCATTCAGATCAAATTACAACAACGTAGGAAACAGATCCGTCGTGACGCAGCTGACACAGAACAGCATACGTTGTTTACGTCCAGCGGATATTCTCCAGGGTGATGCGGAGGAGACGAATTGTTGAATAAAGTCGTTATTTTTTTTCTTTGCCGCACAAAAAGTATTCTCGTAGCTTTGTATAATTGTGGTTGAACCACTGATGTCACATGGATTATTTTACAGATTTCTGGACTTGGGAACATTTCAGTTGCATTGCTGTCTATGCAGGGTCAGACAGCTCTCAGATTCCATCAAAAATATCTTAATTTGTGTTCCGAAGATGAACGAAGGTCTTACGGGTTTGAAACGACATGAGGGTGAGTAATTAATGACAGATTTTTTTTATTTTTGGGTGAACTATCCCTTTAAAAATAAAAGGTTCTTTACAGCATCTATAATTCCATGAACAACCTTTAACATCCATGTAACCTTTACATTGCACAAATGGTTTTTATAGTGGAAAAGGGTTATTCCCTTACGAAAAATAAATTTATTCAAGTGTGCTATTAGTATGCTTCTTTTAAACTTAAAAATAGGAAAGTATACTTTGTCTACTTTTTATGTACTTCTCAGAAATGGGCTTTATGTACTTCTCAGAAATATATTTAAAATGACATTTAAGTATACTTGACTTATACTTAGAAAAAGTCTAAATATATTTGAGCTACTGTATATTTGTGCTCCTAGAATCCGTGTTTTCATTGTTATACGGTAGGAGGCGCTAGTACACATCTTCTGTACAGAATTTCCAACAAGCACAAGTGAAGAAGAAACCGAAACAACAGATGCTTCCACATGTAATCTAACACGATCATCAGACATAAAACAGCATCAAAACTGTGTAACATTATGGAATAAAATGTTGACCAATGAAGAGGTAATAATGAATGTCAAGCTTTGGGGTGTTGATCGACTTCATCTACTTTTCGATTATCATTCTGAATCCAATTCATAGTCTTTTTTCAGCTTTTTGTTCAAAATGTTATTTCTTTATTTTTTATTTATGAAACTTACCCACATTCAAGTGTTTAAAAAAAGAATGCATGAAGCTATAATAAAATGTTTTTGTTTACAAGCAGATACCCTGTTCTTTCTTTTGATGTTTTGTATGTTCAGATATTCATATAACAAAATATATACAAATTAATAAACCTACCTAATAAACCTAATAATAACCTAAATAGGGACATATTAGTATACTTAAAGCATGATGTAAAGTTCACTTAAAGAAAACGTCTCGGTTACGTATGGTAACCCTCGTTCCCTGAAGGAGGGAACGGAGACGTCACATCGGATGACCGACATCACGTCGGATGACAGATGAATTGGGATCCCACAGTGTCCTGTGGAAGTCACCTGCGCCCCTACTTTTTGGCGTAGGCCAGGGCTTGCACAAGAGGACCAGCTACTGCTACTATGGCACTACGCACTGGGGTGGGGCCCTGAGAACCAGTGCGAGCCACCCCGAGAAACCAATCGTCCAACATTGAGGCGGTGGAAGATTCCACTCGAGCCCGACACTCTCGGCGGCCCGGGAAAGCATAGTCATCATTTCCGGGTCCGTATCCGGCACCGCTGGCAGATCCGCTGACGGATCTTCATGCCCAGAAAAGTCTGGCTCACCCTCCGATGCTGCAATCGACATCCGATCATCGGGGGGAGCCTCGGAAGAAACAGGTGGTACCCCCCAGGAGGGTCCAGCCTGCTCTTTTGAGAGCTCCACTGATTTCGAAGTGCCAGCGGGATGGGGAGTCCCCAGAGGGGAATTCCTCACCGTAACTGTAAGACCAGTCCGGCCACTGACAGAAATAGGGCGCCCCCGGCTGCCACCAGAGGGAACCCTAGATCTAGGCAGTGGCACGGGCACTCCGCCCCTTTGCAGGTAACGGAGTCTGGTCCGCAACTCCGAGACGGTCATACTCCCGCAATGGGAGCATGACTCATCCACGAAAGCCACCTCAGCGTGCTTCATGCCCAGACACGAGAGGCAGCGATGGTGACCATCACCCGGCACCAGGTAACGACCACACCCAGAAACACACAGATGGTAAGACATCTTTAAAAAGACGCGTCTTTAAAAATACGTTCCACCCGTGCAGAGGGAAACCACCGCCGCTGAAGCGCCATACCACCAGCACGAGAGCCCTTGAAGAGCGTGCTTGACTCGACTGTAGTCTTTACTTTGAGCAGAAGGTCAAGAGCAGAACGATAGAACCGCTCGGCTCCGAAGCGAAAAGCTGAATATGCGCTGCATCTGCTGCCTACTTATACTCACGCTGTGATCAGCAGCAGCTGGATGCAATAATCGCATGCCAATGTGCATTGGCTCGTTTAGTTTACTACATAAAGTATACTTAAAAATATACTTGAACTTTACTTAAGTATATTAAAAATAAAATACATTTGAAGTATACTACTTTTTGGTAAGGGTTGAGATTATTAAAATGTTCTTAACACTAAGACAAAAAAAAAACAGTTATTTTAATAACTGTTCACTGAAAGGTTCTTTGAGGAAACCAAAATTGTTCTTCACTGCGAGAAAAAAAATAACTCTTCTGGACCCTTTATTTTTAAAAGTGTATGCCACTTACAGGTTGCATTACATAAAAAAAAAAAATATATATATAATAGTTTCCCAGGTTGACCTAGGTAATGGATTCCTATTTCATTGTTCCATCTACTTTGTGTAACAACATTGCATTCATCATTATATCCCTTTTGTGCATTATTCCTCTCAACCAGGCCTCAGCTGGTTCATAAATCTGTCATTCCCTCCCTTTGTTTAAACAGCAGTTCGAAGAATCGTTTTAACACCTGAGTGAAGGCAAGGAGGTGATTGTTACGCTCCTTAGTCTGCGACAGGTTAAGAACACTGCTGCAGGGTGATGAGCCCTTGAAAACAATATGTCGTAAGAGATTAAATAAAGCCTTATAATCAGAATCTTTAAATTGTGACAAGTCAAGCTTGTCACCCTTATTCAAAGTAAAATACAATCTGCAGCAGTCCAGACAAGTGACAACATTCAAAGGAGTGACAGTTTGACAGTTCTTGCTCTGCTTTCTGAGTTTGCTCCACCTTGAACAACAGCATACTGCTACCACTCGTCACTCATCTTCTCACCATATTTTCTTATTCTTCATATAGTGCTTGCCTATAGGCAAGAAACTTGGTTTATCCTAAGTGGGTCAGTGGCAGTGCTTATTTTCTCCAAAGATCTTTTAATTTATTACAAAAAAATTAAATAAATAAATGAAAAAAAAATTGAACGCAAATACATGCAGTACATTTAATGTGTTGAATACACCTCTTCTATGATGAGCTTGTTTTTAATTTATAAAGTACAAATCATTTTAATATTTTGGGGGGCAGGCAGGGTGATCCAAATGTCCTGACAACAAAATGAAACAAGTCTCTTTGAAAGATTTAAATAAACAATGATTGTAACGCCACGCCAGCAGAGGGAGCCCTCGCCCGAGTACTGACCGTGCTCCACTCCCTCTGCTTCCTCTACTTCCATTTCCTGTTTGACTCTCATATAAACTGAGACCAGTCCATGTGCTGGTCGCGAAGTATTGCCAGTTCATCTGCCTTACCAAGCGTTATAGTTCCTCTGTTCCTGATTGATTCCTGTGTATGATTCTGCCTGACTCCTTGACTCACGGTATTTGTACTCTGCCCCTTCTGTTCTGACGCCTGATTGGACTGATGTTTGTGTTTGGACTCATTGCCTGCCTTTCCACTATTGTCTCTGCCTCTGCCCCTGTGTATGACGAACGATCTGCCTGCTTCTCTGACTTTGACCCTCTGCCTGATTATCGACATCTGTTTAAAGCCTTGACCTTTAATAAACTTCCGCTCATGGATTCTAACCAAACTCCAGCGTCTCTGTTACAATTATTTGGCACCATTAAACCTTGAAACTATGTGATTCCAATGTGAGAAGGAAATCATGGAATTTGTATTACTAATATTGGGGCATTATTAATATTTTGTCATACAGTATGGTCTACCTTGCTAATTATTTTAAGTCTTTGCAATAAAGCACTCAGCAACATGACTAATAGATTGGTGTATATACTTGCTGACAATTTGATTAATTAACATTAAAAAAAAAAAAAACATTCTTCAAATACCTTTAAACAATCGTCTCAGTCAAGATGCAAAATTATGAATGTAACAATCCACTCTTCCATTTTTAATGGGTTGTGTTGTTAAAAATGGACTATAAAAGTTATTAAATTGCTATAACTTCAGTCTGTGAAGGAGCTCTGAGGATGTCTAGGCAAATTTCTAGAGGTTCACTCAGGGTTTCAAAGACATCTCTTCCTCTGGCTTTATTGCCACTCACATGAAGAGAAAATATTAGTATTTTAGCTATACTGCATATAGCTGCAATTAGATATAGTCTTTAGGCCAGTTTTATGATTTAAAGTAGCTAATTACAGAAACAGAGCAGCTCATTGTATCTCATGCTTGTTTAAACACATTAATTCTAACTGTGCTAATGACGCCACTGGCTAATTGCTACATCAGCTGGTTTTCCCTGCAGTGCTAATAATTTAGGAGTATCTATTCAAGTGATCCTCAGTAAAGGCAGATACTCAGAGCTGAAGTTTTAAGGTACTACAGTATAATGCTTCTAATTGTACTGTTTTATGTAGGGCTATAAATAAGTAGCACAGAAAAGGTTTTTGACAACAGCTTAATTTGTCTCTGTACTGTTGTGGTGTAAGGAAACTTTAAGAAGTGACATACTTATGTCCTCTGGCTCTTGTTATGAAGAACTTGTTACGACCTCTATAGCTCACTGTTAGATATAAGAACAATTGGAAAATGTGTGGGCTGCCGCTATATTGGATTATTGGACAGCATTCCCGCTTCACTTGATTACCTAGCTCACTGGAATCTCTCTCTACATTCACCAATGAAAGCATGAAAATAATTGTACCCTTTGTGGTGTAGACAGCACAAAACACAAGTGTGGAGAACCTTGACAATATCTTCTTGTACTTTATGCCATGACAGTTAAGATTAAGCCATACTGATCAAACAAAATACAGAAGCCATGTAGTACAGCCTTGTGCATTATGTATGCATAATGTTCTGCAAAATAAATCAGAAAAACTGCAACTTTTGTCCTGCTTGTTCAACATAATGTTTTCTGCTTGCTAATAATGTACCCACTGTGACTGAAATTAATATTGATTAGACAAGCTTTTAATATAGAATACAAATTAAGATTATAAACATAACAAAACAACTTCCTGAAAATCAAAGATTATTAATGGCACTACAAGTCTTCAATAATGTAAATGGGTCATTCCTGGGATTTGGTAACATTTCAACTTGGAATTATTATAATTTTTTTTTTCCCAACTATGTATGATTAATTTTCTAAATACTCCACATCACTAGGCACATATCAAACCTCCAACAAATCATATTTTCCCACCTCAGGCATTACATTTTAATTTTAATAATAATTGTGAAAGTGACGTGACATGTGGCTAAGTATGGTGACCCATACTCGGAATTAGTGCTCTGCATTTACCCATCCAATAATTGTATTATTGTATTATAATAATTTATAATATAATAAAATAATTGTATTATTTTCAGGGTTTTTTTCCCCCAGATTTAGAAACCTTTTATTCTCAACCCTGTAACGGACAAAATGGGATTGGTTTAAAAAAGTATTTTACACAGAACTTGTTATAAAACAAACATCTACCAACTGCTCATGTGGCCCTCATAACAACTTAACTATAAAACATTTAACATTTATTATATATATATATTTTTTTTTTAAGACTGAAGGACTGAAGTTAAAATTGTGTGTCTATGGTCTCTTTATTTTTGTAAAAAATATTGTTAATTTAGATGTTTAACCAAAACCACAATTTTATTGTTTTAGTGCTGTCAGATGGTAATCAGCAAGAAATGCTTTCATTCTTAATTGTCTTCCCTATTTTTTTCCAAAAATATTAATGTGACAAGTTGTGACAGGGATGAAGACTGTAACACATTTGAAGGAATGCATTTGAGAAAAAAGTCTGAATTGTGAGATAAAATGTGGTATATATATATATATATATATATATATATATGTATATATTATATTATATATTTGTGACAGGGTTGTAGTTTTTCAGAAATGGCCACTGCTCCTCATGTAGTGTAGGTGAGTAGACCTATATGGCAGCAAATAAAATAAGTACATTGTGTATGGATTACAATTAAATATTGAAAAAAATAATTTTCCATCTTAATTTAATGTGACGGGGTTGAGTTGTTAAGCTTGACTGTACCCTCCCTGACTACAATATGCCTCAAAATCAAAAATATAAAAATATTTACGATATTACTTACCATTTTCATGCACCACTATTAAAGAGACCTGAACGATGTTATTTCTGGTAAATTATGTAACATATGTGTGGAGTCTAGAGAGTTCTAGAGAGAATTAGTGTGACGTGGCTGAGTTCAGACTATGGGACATTAACTTTAAAGTCTGTTTTTTTATAAAATATCTTGCATTTTTTAGTAAAATATTTTTCACAAGAAAGGAACACAAATAAATGCTTACATTATACAAGCAAACTACAGACACTGTGCACATTTTGTTAATCATTTTCTAAGTACAAACTCTATGAAGTGCATCAGGGACATGACAAAATGTTTGGTGTAAGATAGAAATTATTTTATAATAAAAATGATTTAAATGCAATAATTATTTTTATTCATTATAATGCATACCAACATTCTTTCTGGGTCAACATATCTACATACCCAGCATTGTCTTTCTGCTGCTAATGTGGGTGTAATTTCTGATGTAAGATTCTTGTCAAAGTTTAATTAAAATTGTTAATAAATTTAGTAAATAACTCAACCCTGTGACAAGTTTACAACCCAGAAACAATGAGAATATATATTATATTATATATTTGTGACAGGGTTGTAGTTTTTCAGAAATGGCCACTGCTCCTCATGTAGTGTAGGTGAGTAGACCTATATGGCAGCAAATAAAATAAGTACATTGTGTATGGATTACAATTAAATATTGAAAAAAATAATTTTCCATCTTAATTTAATGTGACGGGGTTGAGTTGTTAAGCTTGACTGTACCCTCCCTGACTACAATATGCCTCAAAATCAAAAATATAAAAATATTTACGATATTACTTACCATTTTCATGCACCACTATTAAAGAGACCTGAACGATGTTATTTCTGGTAAATTATGTAACATATGTGTGGAGTCTAGAGAGTTCTAGAGAGAATTAGTGTGACGTGGCTGAGTTCAGACTATGGGACATTAACTTTAAAGTCTGTTTTTTTATAAAATATCTTGCATTTTTTAGTAAAATATTTTTCACAAGAAAGGAACACAAATAAATGCTTACATTATACAAGCAAACTACAGACACTGTGCACATTTTGTTAATCATTTTCTAAGTACAAACTCTATGAAGTGCATCAGGGACATGACAAAATGTTTGGTGTAAGATAGAAATTATTTTATAATAAAAATGATTTAAATGCAATAATTATTTTTATTCATTATAATGCATACCAAAGTATTGTGAAAAGCTTTTGGTGAAGCTTGGTGAAGCTTTAGTGAAGCTATTTGGTCATTTTGGTGAACCACCACTTTAAAAAGTCTGGGGGACTGAAATGTTACTGAACATTAATGACCCAAATAATGATAAAGGTGGTGTTTAGGAGATCAAAATGAATGTATTATTTTACATCTAATTACAGCATGAGGAGATTTATGAGATGTTTAAAAGAATAGTTCAACCAAAATGTATTCAACCTCAGGCCATCCAAGATGTATGTGAGTTTGTTTCTTCATCAGAACAGATTTGGAAAAATGTAGCATTACATCACTTGCTCACGAAAGGATCCTCTGCAGTGAACGGGTGCCATCAGAATGAGAGTCCAAACAGCTGACAGAAATATCATCATAATACACAACACGACTCCAGTCGATCAATTCTTGTCAATCAAAGTTGCATGCTCGTAAGAAACAAATCCATCAACTCCATAATCTATAATAACTTTCGGATATACTTTTGAATATTTATAAATCCTCCAGTGAAAAAGTCCATCCCCTGTTGCTCTCTCACATCAAAATCCACAGACATATTTGTTAAAAACTGTTTTTGCTTGTAAAGTTGCATGATCTGTGCATATTTCTCCCCTGATTCAAACCAGATTACTTTTTCACCAGGAGAAAGCTAAATTTTAGATGGATAGACTCATATTTTAGCAGGAAGCAACAGTTTGAAGGGGAAAAAATGACAATGATAAATTTATTACAAACAGCTTTTTACTTCACAAGACGTTAATTGATGGACTGGAGTCGTGTGGATTACTTGTGGATTATTGTGATGTTTTTATGAGCTGTTTGGACTCTCATTCTGACAGCACCCATTCACTGCAGAGGATCCATTGGTGAGCAAGTGATGCAATGCTAAATTAAGAAACAATAAAGAAACAATCTACATCTTGGATGGCCTCAGGGAGAGTCAATTATTTCTTTAACAATTTGAACCATGACAATAAAAATACCAATAAGTTTAATGACAAGTTGTATGGTTACTGAAGCAGTCAGATATCTAATATCTAAATATTTGAGGTCTATATAGATTTACAAAATACAGTCGGTAATTCAATTCAAAGGTAAAATAAATAAATAAATAAATAGTAACTAGAAATAAATTTGCTGCACTCATTGAAGGCCTCACAAGAGAACGTCTCGGTTACGTATGTAACCCTCGTTCCCTGAAGGAGGGAACGGAGACGTCATGTCGGTGACCGACGAATTGGGATCTTGCTTAGAATCATGGAAATGGCAGAAGTCTGCTGGGGAAACACAGGCTCTGAGGCTTTACCGTGGACTTTACACATATGGGAACCACTTAGGTCTCTACATATGGAACCCAGCCCTCTACCGGTTCTCACGGATTCATCGAGTGAGGGCC
>NW_015539876.1:1564301-1566008 GCF_001515605.1 Sinocyclocheilus anshuiensis
ACTTAGGTCTCTACATATGGAACCCAGCCCTCTACCGGTTCTCACGGATTCAGCGAGTGAGGGCCTGGCGCCAGAAGTTCTGCCATGTCTGGCTGCCGAGGGGACGGAGGAGCTCGACAGGGCCTACAGTACGGGCACTCTGGAGCAGTTTTAGCAAGCCAACACTAAACCGGGGCCTCTCAGCACCTCTACACGTTTGAGGTGAGAACACAGGAGGATATTAGGGATTAAACTCAGGATTACCTGGGAGTCAGCCGGCCCAAGCTCTAGGCATGAATCGTCGACCGAAAATGTGTGTAGATCCCCTACCCTCTTTATGGAGGCCAGTGCAAGCAGGAGTTTCATTGAAAGAAACTTTAGCTCGACTGACTGCAAAGGCTCAAATGGGCCCTGCTGTAGTGTTTTAAGCACCAGAGACAGGTCCCAAGAGGGTATAGAGGAGGGCCGGGGAGGATTTAACCTTCTGGCTACCCTCTTGATGGAGGCCAGTGCAAGCAGGAGTAGAGTTTTCATTGAAAGAATCTTTAGCTCGACTGACTGCAAAGGCTCAAATGGGCCCTGCTGTAGTGCTTTGAGTACTAGAGACAGTTCCCAAGAGGGTATAAAGGGGGGCCGCCGAGGATTTCATCTTCTCGCCCCCCTAAGGAACCTGATGACCAGATCATGCTTCCCTACCGACTTCCTTTCCACGGGGTCATGGTTAGCAGCAATCGCAGCGACATAGACTTTAAGGGTGGAGGGAGACAGTCTTCACTCCAACCCTTGCTGCAAAAAGGAAAGCATGACCCAGATCTGGCATCTCTGGGGGTCTTCCTGACGAGAAGAACACCACACGACGAACAGGTTCCACTTCAAGGCGTAAGCGTCTCTCGTAGACAGTGCTCTCGCTGAAGTGATGGTGTCAACTACCTCTTGGGGTCGGTCACCAAGAACCTCCACATCCCGTCCAGGGACCAGACATGAAGTTTCCAGAGGTCTGGACGCAGGTGCCACAGGGTGCCCCATCTCTGAGTCAGTAGATCCTTCCTCAGAGGAATCTGCCAAGGAGGGGCTGTCACGAGGAGCATTAGTTCGAGGAACCAGGTCCGAGTGGGCCAATACGGCACCACAAGCAGGACCTGCTCCTCGTTCTCCCTGACCTTGCACAGCGTCTGTGCGAGAAGGCTCACTGGGGGAAACGCATACTTGCGCAGGATCCGCGGCCAGCTGTGTGCCAGTGCGTCCGTGCCGAGTGTTCCCTAGGTCAGGGAGTAGAACAACTGGCAGTGAGAAGTTTCTGGAGAGGTACACGGGTCTACCTGAGCAGCTCCGAAACGTCACATCCCGTCCAGGGACCAGACATGAAGTTTCCAGAGGTCTGGACGCAGGTGCCACAGGGTGCCCCATCTCTGCGTCAGTAGATATTTCCTCAGAGGAATCTGCCAGGGAGGGGATGTCGTGAGCAGCATTAGTTCGGGAAACCAGGTCCGAGTGGGCCAATACGGCACCACAAGCAGGACCTGCTCCTCGTCCTCCCTGACCTTGCACAGCGTCTGTGCGAGAAGGCTCACTGGGGGAAACGCATACTTGCGCAGGCCCCGCGGCCAGCTGTGTGCCAGTGCGTCCGTGCTGAGTGTTCCCTCGGTTAGGGGGTAGAACAACTGGCAGTGAGAGGTTTCTGGAGAGGCAAACAGGTCTACCTGAGCGGCTCCGAAACGTCTCCAAAAC
>NW_015539876.1:1566514-1568189 GCF_001515605.1 Sinocyclocheilus anshuiensis
AGAACAACTGGCAGTGAGAGGTTTCTGGAGAGGCAAACAGGTCTACCTGAGCGGCTCTGAAATGTCTCCAAATCAGCTGGACCGTCTGGGCATGGAGTCTCCATTCTCCTGGGAGCGTAGCTCGTGACAGCTCGTCAGCCGTACGGTTGAGCAAACCCGGAATGTGAATGGCACAAAGTGACCACGGAACCTTCTGACTCCAAAGGAGGAGGTGGCGGGCGAGTTGCGACATGCGTCGGGAGCGCAGACCACCTTGTCTGTTGATGTACGCAACGGTCACCGTGTTGTCCGTGCGGACCAGCACGTGCTTGCCTCGTAAGCACCCCTTGAGACGGTTCAAGGCAAGGCGCACTGCTAACAACTCTAGGCAATTGATATGCCAGTGCAGTTGGGGGCCCATCCATACCCCCGACACTGCATGCCCATTGTGTGTTGCCCCTCAGCCGGTGGTGGAGGCATCCGTTTAAACCACAGCATGCCTGGAGACCTGTTCTAGGGGCACTCCTGCCCGGAGGAACGTAAGGTCTGACCACAGGGTGAAGGTTTGGCGACAGGCCGGTGTAACTAGGACCCGGTGAGTGCCGTGCTGCCACACCCACCTCGGGACTCGGCCATGAAGTTAGTGCTACCATATGCCCCAGGAGCTCCTGAAATAGTTTCAGTGGGACCGCTGTCCTGCCCTTGAACAAATTCAAGCAGTTCAGCACAGACTGTGCACGTTCCTCCGTGAGGCGTGCTGTCTGTTCGACCGAATCCAACTCCATACTGAGAAAAGAGATCCTCTGCATCGGGGAGAGTTTGCTCTTTTCCCAGTTGACCTGAACGCCCAACCGGCTGAGGTGCGAAAGCACTAAGTCCCTGTGTGCACACAACTGATGCTGAGACTGAGCTAGTATGAGCCAGTTGTTGAGGTAGTTGGGAATGCGAACGCCCATTTCTCTCAGGGGAACCAGGGCTGCCTCCGCAACTTACGTGAAGACACGGGGCGACAGGGACAGCCCAGAGGGCAGGACCTCGTACTGATATGCTCGTCCTTCGGATGTGAACCGCAGCAATGGTCTGTGGTGCGGAAGGGTCGACACATGAAAGTACGCGTCCTTAGTTTGCTCTTTTCCCAGTTGACCTGAAGGCCTAACCGGCTGAGGTGCGAAAGCACCAAGTCCCTGTGTGCACACAACTGATGCTGAGACTGAGCTAGTATGAGCCAGTCGTCGAGGTAGTTGAGAATGCGAATGCCCTGTTCTCTCAGGGGAACAAGGGCTGCCTCCGCAACTTACGTGAAGACAAGGGGCGACAGGGACAGCCCGGAGGGCCGGACCTCATACTGATATGCTCGTCCTTCTAACGCGAACCGCAGAAATGGACTGCGGCGCGGAAGGATCGACACATGAAAGTAAGCATCCTTCAGGTCGATTGCTGCAAACCAATCTCGGGGACGGATGCACCAGAAGATGCGTTTCTGTGTCAACATCTTGAACGGTAACTGGCGAAGGGCCCGGTTCAAGACACGCAGATCCAAGATTGGTCGTAACCCACCTCCTTTCTCGGGTACAATGAAGTAAGGGATGTAAAACCCTGTATTCATATCGGCTGGAGGGACCGGCTCTATCGCATCCTTCGCCAGTACGGCTTCGACCTCCGCCCGCAAGACAGGACCATCGGCCGCCTTCACTGT
>NW_015539876.1:1569233-1570582 GCF_001515605.1 Sinocyclocheilus anshuiensis
CGTTCCTGCGTCAACATCTTGAACGGTAACCGGTGAAGGGCCCGGTTCAAGACACGCAGGTCCAAGATTGGTCGTAACCCACCGCCTTTCTTGGGTACAATGAAGTAGGGGCTGTAAAACCCCGTATTCATATCGGCTGGAGGGACCGGCTGTATCGCATCCTTCGCCAGTAGGACTGCGATCTCCGCACACAAGACAGGAGCATCAGCCGCCTTCACTGTCGTGAAGCGGATGCCACTGAACTTCGGGGGACGCCGGGCGAACTGAATCACATAGCCGAGGCTGATGGTCCGCAGAAGCCAACGAGACGGGTTGGGTAGTGCTAGCCAGGCACCCAGATACCGTGCAAGCGGAACCAGCGGAACCACCGCCGTACCCGTAGTGGGGCAGCAAGGTGGAACGCAGGGACCCAACTTGGGCAGCTTGTGAGCGGACCGAAGAGGGGTCTGAGTGTGCGGTGCAATGCTTACCTGGTTCCACAGTTTGGCAGAGGGTGCGTGAGTAGGGCCTTTGTTGACGCTCTCGAACCACCCGCTGCTGCCTGCTGGCGATGGAGGAGGATGAGTGTGGTCCGGTGCTGGTCCATCCGCGACTCTCCGTGCACTCCTGGGACCCAGGGACTGAGAAAACCGCTCTCTCATCGAGATTTTCCAGATTCTCCACCCGGCCCTCCTCCGGGGGAGTGAGAGGTGCCTTCACCATCCCCCGAAGAGCAGCTTCCTCCCTCTCTGGGTCACCTGTCCCGAGGCCTCTTGCTCTTTCGCTCACCGCCAGGTTTGACGGGGGCCTGGACAGGTGGGGCGGCCTGCCTATGCCCAGCTCCACGGCGCCGCTTGCTGGAGGCTGCTGTGGACGCGGCGTGGGAGCAGGGGCGGACGCAGGGGCCGCCCTCGGCGACAAGCAGGCTGGGGCGCTGCGGCCGGCGGACGGGTGGAGGCAGCAGCTGCCCACCGGGGCAGGATGTGACGACCCACCTCAGTCTGCTTCTGTGCAGCTGAGAGCTGCTGGGCCAAACTCTCAACCGCGTCGCCGAAGAGGCCGATTTGGGACAGAAGGGCATTAAGGAACCGAACTTTGTCGGCGCCCCTCATATCAACCAGACACAGCCAGAGATGGCGCTCCTGGACCACAAGTGTGGACATCGCACGACCCAGAGAACTAGCGGTGACCTTCGTCGCTCAGAGCGCGAGGTCAGTAGCGGTTTGGAGCTCTTTCAGAACTTCCGGATCATGACCACCCTCATGCCTTGGCCTGATGAACCTGCAGTAATGCCGTAGGCGTGTAAGGTGGAGGCAGCTTCTCCACAGGAGGGGAGGCACGGTTCGCCCTGCCGGGTGGAGGCGGTATTA
>NW_015539876.1:1570598-1582483 GCF_001515605.1 Sinocyclocheilus anshuiensis
GACCTGGTGAGCTCCTCATGCACCTCCGGGAAGAAAGGCACTGAGGCGGGGCGCTGAGAACCAGTGCGAGCCACCCCGAGAAACGAATCATCCAACCTCGAGGGCCCGGGACGCGGTGGAGGTTTCCACTCGAGCCCTACCCTCTCGGCTGCCCGGGAAAGCATAGCCGACATCTCTGGATCCGATTCAGGCCTTGCCACCGTCCCGGAGGGCGGCAGCGCAGCCGAATCTTCCTCTCTAGAGAGATCTCCCTCCGATGCAGTGACCGACATCCGGTCGTCGGGAGGAGCACCGAAGGATACCGCTGGTACGCTCTTTGAAGAGGGCCCAGCATGTTCCTTTGGCGGCTCAACTGGTTGCGAAGCGCTAGAGGAGCGATGGTCCCCCGAGGGTTGGTTCCCTGAGGGGTTTGCCACCACTGTAACCCTCAGACTGCCTGTGCTACTGCCCGAAGTAGTCCACGCCTGGCTGCCGCCAGGACGAACACTAGAGCGTGGCAGAGGCAATGGAGCTCCGCCCCCCTGGAGGAAACTGAGCCTGGCCCGCAGCTCCGAGATTGTCATCTTCCCGCAATGGGAACATGACTCATCTGTGAACGCCACCTCAGCATGTTTAATGCCCAGACATGTGAGGCAGCGATCATGACCATCACCCGGCGCCAGGTAACGATCGCATTCAGAAACGCACAGGTGAAACGGCATCTTTAAAAAGACAATCCGTCGTCTTCACAAAGACACACCTGCTTATTGTACTCTTTTAGAGAAATTGGCTCTTTTAGGGAAATGCTCTTTTACGTGCTGAGACGCACAGGGGAAACGGCCGTTTGCAGCACGACACGGGGTAGTGCAGCCTTAAGTGTGCAACCCACTCAACACAGGAACGACCACCACTGAAACGCCGTCCGCCAACACAAAAAGCTCCCGAGAGCACGCTAGACTCGTCACACACAAAGCAGTTTGGTAGTCACTGACAGGTTCATCATGTAACAAATTTTTTAAATCACCTGTGAGCCCAGCAATGGACTAATCAATAAGTTCACCAGTGAAGTCTTTGGTGAGGTAATCAACAAAGTCATTGTTGAGAAAATCAATAAGTTTACTAGCATGGTAATCAAGATTAGAGGTGACATTGCACAGCAATATAATAGTACAATTCCATGTGTATATACTGGATTTAATTATTATTCTCATATATGTGACCCTGGGCCACAAAACCAGTCGTAAGTCGCTTGGGTATATATTTAGCAATAGCCAAAAAAGCATTGTATGGGTCAAAATTATCGATTTTTCTTTTATGCCAAAAATCATTAGGATATTAAGTAAAGATCATGTTTCATGAAGATATTTTGTAAATTTCCTAACGTAAATATATCAAAACTTAATTTTTGATTAGTAATATGCATTGCTAAGAACTTCATTTGGACAATTTTAAAGGCAATTTTACAGGATCAGGCTAATAATAAAAGAAAGAAATGCAGTAAGCATTTTTTTTTTCATGAAAGAATGAACCACTTCCACTATGCCTACAACATCTTACTTCAGCCAATTCTACCCACCTGAAAAAAAGCATAATCTTCCCTGCATGTCCTATAATAACACCCTTTCATGGCTTTAGAAAAGAAACAATTTCACAGTGATTGTCATCCTCAGTCCTTGAACCAAGTTGAAAGGAAAATTAAAGCTTTTTTATTCCATTTTACTAAATTAACTAGCTGCTAAAAGTGCATTATTCATATTTGAATGAACCAACACATACAAAATCCATTAAAATAAACGAGCAATTATGTAACCAAGTGTAGCAAATGGTGATTATCTGAAATGGCCAAGTGTGTTTCATCTTCCAATTCTGTAATTATGTGTCATTCAGCAATTAAAAGCATCACTAATATGAGTTTAGTGGCATGTTCAATGATATGTAAAAATGAAGTTGCTGTTAAAAGTTGCTAAATAAATATAGTATTTTCAAAAATAATCGGTTATTAATAGACAAACCAGTACAGGACATACAATATAATAGCTACTACACAAAACAGCAGCTCACACTCTAAAATGTATAACAACACATTTGTCAAAATAAAAAAATACAATTATCATCTCCCAGCATGCCAAAGTCACACATTGACCATCACCAAGGTTTTTTTTTTTTGGCACAGTTGTAGAAATACAACTGGCACTGTGAACTTTCAGTCTTCCAGCTTACTGGAAAAACTATTTGTAGAGGTCAGGGCAACTGTGTTGTAGGTCTCCAAATATGCATGTTCAGGTATTAGGGGTCACTGATGTGTACAACTATCTCAAGACCAGGCAACTCTAGAAGGTGTCAGAGGGCTCTGAGATCAATGCATCAACATACATCCACATCCACCACAGCCTATTACAGCTTGCTCCAACGTTTTCTCAAGTGGAAACATTTCACAACTCAAACTCACCCGACAAGAAAACATGTATAAACAACATGATTTTATAATCATGGGCTTCCTGACAACATTTAAGCAGAATAAAATACATTAAATCATCAAAATCAGTGCTTTGGGTGTCTTTCTTGCAGAGTTATTCTTTAAATACAAAGTGCCAATACAAATAAGTTAACTTTGGGATCTTAGTTTTTACTGTAACACCCAATTTTTCGGACTTTATTTATCAGCAATGATGTCAATTGTGTCAATTAGGGGAAATAATTTTTGCTTGTGGCAGTGGGCAGTGACAGAAACTAACCTCAGGATGGACACTATTACATGATAGTGTATTTTTACACTAGAATATTAGAGCCTTATATCACAAAATCTCACCTCGGTTTCATTATATATTCATTTCAACGCTTTTTAAAAAAAGAAAGATTGCTTTAAAATTGTTGAGAGATGATGTGAGATTATTTTTAAACCCATTCATTTTATTTCTCCTCATACTGGTGTGGGATTACAAATTTAAGAATCTGTTTAAAATATGCTGATCCTATGTTCTGACATAGCATCACATGAAAAACTAAGGTGAAGTACATTGTATTTAGCATTTAAGGTAAATTACAACAGACAAATGATTATCTTAAGCAAAGTGTAGCAAGAGGTTCCTGTCTGTTCCTGTTCTCTTATTGTTAGTCAAATGAACCAGATTACTGAGACTATCACCTTTTGTTTGTAATGGCTCTTGGTGCCTCTGCCCCAGTCTTTGAGTAGTTATACTGATTGAATTAGGACTGTCAGACTGATTGGATTAGCACCTATGCATTTGAATGACACTGTTATGCTGATGAGATCAAGGCTGGGAAAAGGCCGGTGTCGGGCTGATTCCTGTACTTCATTTGCATGCTTTGTTTAAGGTAGTCACCCAGGTGCTTTGTCTCCATTTCTAAGCACTGCCCCTTAAAATGTATATAAACTACAATGTATCACTGCCTTAGTCAGACTTTTGATGACTGCAGCGCCACGCAGCGCGTTCTCAATAAAGAACTCTGCTGAAGATACCCAAGAGTCTCCTGGTCTCTGCTTCGACGAGGAAAAAGTTTCCTACACTGGTCAAATTTTTGGGATAAAGTAAGATTTTTAAAATGTTTTTGAATTTCTCTTCAGCTTACCAAGGCTGCATTTATTTGATCAAAATACAGTAAACATAGTGAAATTGTATTACATTAAAGTTAGAAATGTTTATTTAGTAGCAAAGCTGCATATCAGAATGATTTCTGAAGGATCATGTGATACTGAAGACTCGAGTAATGATGCTAAAAATTCAGCATGGCATCACAGAAATGCATTACATTTTACAATATATTCATGTAGAAAACAGTTATTTAATAGTTAAAGATTTTCTTACCAATCTTAGAATTTTAGAAAATTTTCTTAGAATTTTTTTCTGAAGGATCATATTATATTGAATACTGGAGTAATGGCTGCTGAAAATTCATCTTTGCCATAGCAGGAATAAATTAATTTTAAATTATATAAAAATTGAAAACTGTTATTTTAAATTGTTATAATATTTCACAATATTACTGTTCCTACAGTGTTTTGATCAAATAAATATAGCCTTGTTCAGCATAAGATACTTATTATTATTTTTTTTTTTATTAAAATGTCTTATTATTTTAAATTCTAAATATTCATCACATCTGATTTGCTAATAAATGCTGCTTTTCAGCTTCAGTAACTAAATACACTTCCAGGTTCTTGTCTGGGTGTCAGATGTCTCCACAAACTAGCTGTTACCACCTCTCTATTGTTAATAACAGAGAAAAGCACTCAGCCATGACAATAGGTTAATTAAAAGTTGTTTTAATTAACCTTGCCCAAGGGTCAGGGTTATAATGCTGTGCAATGACCCATTTGTCTTACATGTATAACATTTCAAGATCCTATAAATGTCACCACATTGATTTATTACGGTCAGATTAAAACAAAGGGAAAGCAGTGCGACAGAGAAAGTGAAAGAGATTAAAAAATTAGAAATCTGCTCCTTTAGGGTGCAATTATCCTTAAAAAAAAGCAAATAACATGTCTCAAAGGCATATGCTCATGTAGTTATCCATCCATGTGTGAGGTTTTATCACTTTGTCACCTAAAAACTGCAGCTATAGCTATTTTGAAGCAATAATATGGAACAGCATTCTGAGTTTTAATCATCATCACACAATGTTACTGTAATTTCACCAAATAGAGTGAAACATGGAGTCACGACATGGAGAGTAATAAAACAGAAGCTCCAAGTAAATCCAAGTAAAATAGGGCAGCTGCATCAGAGGTTACTATATTAAGAAAAGGGTGACCACACAGACACAATGTGAACGTCTAGCCCAGTAACACTGGAAAATATCCCAACAGCACAGAAAGATAAGGACAAGGCAAAAGAACAGCACAACAATAATTTTTGCAATCTCATAACCTTGCAATAACAGGACCATAATAATGCCCAAGTATCATACTCAAATGAACAACACTTATGAATTTTCAAGTCGGTTCATTAAGGTTGATAATGCATTGCTTCCCTTCATATCCAATCTCAAAGTAATCAACAAAACATGCTTGTGCTGTTCTAATGGGACTAATTAATATACAGCAGAATCAATTACAAGCAGAAAACATGGAAGATATAAACAGGCTAAGTTAAAAGACTCCTGCCTTGAGCCTTGGCAAGGTGAAGGAGCATGCTGTGGACAGATTAAATATTTATTGAGGGATGTCATTAACATTTAGATCAGTTCATTAAACAACAAGATGCAGTAATGATAAAACAATTATAGATGTTAATAGAACAAGATGTCTGAGGAAAAGGAAATAAATAAAACAATTTGTTCTTCTGATGCTGTTTCACATTATCACAGCCGTTTCAAAGGTCATTGCCCTCTGTCCTCTGATAAAACCTGTGTATAATCTGCCGCACATGGTAACTGCTGTCATCAATAGCTAGCAACAAATGCAAATAATTTGATTTACATATAAATTTTACTGACATCATGGCTCACTATACATTGTATATATTGTTTGCACATTCCAGACGGACTGCTAGTCTGTGCATTAGTGCTAAGTATTTTTAATGATCTTTTCTGTAGGCTGTATAGGAAAAGTGACAGAATGAATCAATGAATCACTAAAGCTGCGGTCACTTTGAGCATGTGAATCTTTTTGGACACTATAACGGTTGTGATATGACGTTACGTTTAGCTGCGTAATTGATAAAAATATCAATTTAGCATATAGCAAACCTGCAGCTTTAAAGTTTGTGTTATGTTCATTCAGGTAAGAAGTATCAGTCCTCCATTGGTTACACATCTCCATGTGATTCGAATTTGCAGGTCCGAGTTCACCAAACCTGAACTTTGAAATGTAGAAAAAAAAACTGCTTACATTTCCAGTGTTTCACATTAGCACACAATGAATGGAAGTCAATGGAATGAAAAGAATAGTGTGACCAAAGACATTTAACCGATTCATTCAAAAGCATACCTTTCGAACATCCCAACCATCTCAACCAATAGTGTGAAGTTGGGGCGTGACTACATATATCTCTGACCAATAGAAGACTGAGGAAGTGTTCAGGAAACATTCAAAAACTATTTATTTTCAGGTCCATTTGGTGGCACTAGTAGAGCAGGGGCCCGTTCTTCGTACGTCGCTTATTACATCCGAGATGAAATGTCACATCCAAGATGATATCATCGAGCTAATCAGGATCTGGCTAATTCGCTTCTTGGATTGATGATTAGTATGGCTGGATTGAGTTATCTGAGATAATTGCACGTGTATGGGTTGGTTTAAAAGGGGCTATGTATCGATACTCGAAACCACGATCAGCAATGCAGCGATTGGCTGGCGGCAAGACAGCAACGTAATGACATCATATAATTAAAAAAGACACCTGACGAAAAACTTGACAAATTTTTTGACTTTTATAAGGAAACAGCCAAGCGAACAAAACTACATAAATGTTATAATAGATAAATGAAATGTGCACTGTTTTTATTTTATTTTCATTTTTTACATGATTCCCAATTATTTATATTCACAATTTCTAATATTTTACATTTTTATTTCAATGTAATTAGCAATTCATTTAATTTTATATTTGAACAGATTTGTTACGTGACAGCATTAATTAAAGTTTCTTAAGGGTCAAGATCATGTTATCTGCATCTGGCTGTGTCTATAGTATTAAAGACTACACAACATTATTATATTATCTTTAAATTAATTTTTTAATTATTATTATTTTAAATGATTGTCCCTGGATTAGTAGGGTACTCTTGTAATAAAGTAGCTGTGGTAACGGACAGATTTTAAGCATAATTTCTGCTTAAAAATATGCCATCTAATCCTGTTTACATTAAATAAGCCTGCTCCCGAGCAGGTTTAAGCTTACAGACCTGTTGCTATGACAGCAACTCCGGGATGAGCTTCGAAGAACCATACTATCCAAGGTCATGCCAAATCATCAACAATCAAATCCAGCTAACTGAGTTAGCGACGTACGAAGAACGGGCCCCAGACAAAAAGAGATTCAGCTTTTGGGGGTTTACACAACACCATTTTCAAATAATATTGGAAAAGTTTCTATGCGTTTTGGTCGTTCATTTACATGACAATGGCATCTTAGGGGCCGGAAACACAAACTTTTAAAAACGGGTTTCAAAGTGCATGTTTTTGGAAAACAAACCAATATCATCTCTGTGTATACTACGAAAGCGCAAATTTGTAAGAACGGTCATGTCATGCATATGCATATTACATGTTCAGTCTATAGGAATGCTTATGTGCGCAGACACTTAATGTTTCTTTACAAAGTGACATTGCCAACTACTGGCCTGACATGCATAATACAGCCTTTTCAATTGTTTTCACAGATCCATGTGAATGGGGATAATTTTGACAACGTTGCCGCCTGTAGACTAAGTTTTTCAAAAATGCAAGGGATAAACTTTTCCGTTTTATTACAATCGTTATCATGTAAACATGCTTTCAAATACCTGATTTGGATTTACACAGATTTGACAAATCAAAAACATTTATTCAACTGCACATTTTGACAATTCTACTCTGAGTGACATTGAAACTGATGACAAAAGTGTGAACGGATTTAAAGAAGCTAAACTACTGAATCAAAATGTATTATTAACATATATTGCCCCTGATAAATTATGTTTTCACAGATTGGCCCACCGACATATAAATTGCCTGAGGATGAGAGATGTAGATAAAACTGGTGCTCATAATCGAGGTTGAACTTTGCTGTAGTACGCTTGCTCTATTATACACAAACCCTTCATTTGTCATGCAAGAGGGCCCTCTACAAAATGGTAGAGCTACTCTACACAGCAACTGATGAATGTATTTACCCTTTCAGTAAAGAATCCCATTTCCACTCCTTTATTATTATATATATTTTTTACCTCTTTTATTGTGAGTCTGATTTATCTCTAGGCTACTTGAATAAAGTTTTACACTGTGCTTGGCACGGAGATGTGAATTCCACATCTACAAATCACTCATGCAAATATTTCCTCTGTTAAATTGTTAACCAATTGACTTTGTCTGCAAGAGCCTTTTAACAGCAACTGAAAACACTGCACACATTGCAGTCTAATCATATAGCTATGGTCATATTCTGCTCCAAGGAAATAGAAGAATGCAGTGGGATCTGTCCGCTTGCCATGGAATAATTTGTAGACCAGCAACACCGAAATTCACAGTTAATACCAAAAAGAATGAACTCCCTACTACTACCCTTGATTCAGCCATGGGGGTTTGACAAACACCATCTGTTGAGTAATAACAACAACATTTTTCTCACAGTTTGAATGCTGGCTGCATAATGGTAATATGAACAGGAACAATAAAATATATAATTAAGGCAGGGACATCAAGTTCTGTAATGTGTCTAATTTAGGTGTAAAATAATATATATTTAAACTCTGTGATAGATGTATAATATGAAGTAAAAGAGAGATCATGGTCATGCAGAAAAGAGACGAACAAAGTAAAAGTGTCTGATAGCTTCTAAACTTTCACTTAACAAAACTTCTCTTGGTTTGCTGCAGAGTACGTGAGCGGAATGGAGCGGCAACAATTTCCCCTCCGCGCTCCAAGCATTCAATAATCACTCCGCTCCAGCTCCGCTCCGGGTTCACCATTTCCCGCTCCCTCTCCACTGATCAGAAACACCACTCCGTGGCTAAATTATTTCACTATGCTTGAAAAATCAAAGTTCTATTCAGAAATTATATTAAACAAAAAATAAATGCATAATACTAGAAGAATAGTTTTAACGTAGTTTATTGGAACACTACAATTAGCCCAAGTCCATATTAAAACCCTCTAAGCGCCAAAGTCGCAAAATTGCGACAAAACGTCATACTTAATAAAATAGGCTGTAGATCCTAATATGGTGTAATATCTCATTTGTATTCCCTACCACTAGATGGCAGACATGTAGTACTTCGATTCTAGACCAAAATTACGTCATGTTCCTATTCAAAGGCTGTGTCCGAAATCGCCCCCTATACCCTCATTCACTATTCCCTACATTAGGTGACTAACTCAGTTCACTAGAAGGAGTGAATAAAAACGAGTAGTGAATTCGGACACTGAGTGCACCGGAAGGAATGCTGCTTTTGCATAGTTTGTGCTTGCTGTTTATTAATCATTTGAAACTAGCAAACTAGCAGCTCCAGTAGTAAGATTAAAGGATTTATCTTGAACTCTGTCACGGCAATTATGTATAAACCCTAATCAAACAATTTAACAATCAATTTACAATGAATTTATACCCTTGTTGTACATTATGCTGTACGCCATGGATGAGCGCTTTGTAAAAATGAACGGATTGATTATTCAGCTGCGGGCGCCATCTTCTGACGAGATGCGGGAATTCATTCGGCGTGTGACACTCACGGTGCATTATAGGCATTCTCTAGCCGTTGAGCGTGCACCAGTTGTACACTCGTTTTTGCAGTGCATTGTGGGATTGAATGAGTGCACTCGAGAACGTCCACTATGGTTTCGGACACCACTAAAAATGGCTGTTCCCTCATAAAAAGTTGTACCGTGAGGATGTGTTGCAAATGTCATTTGCCGATTCTGACTCATTCTGTTCACGAAGCACAAACAAGTGATCATTTCAAACAAGTGTCCATAGGAGAGCTGTTGCTAGAGGTAGAGCCAGCAGGGGTAGGAGAAATAAGGCTGGAAGTAGCACTAGCTCTTTGGATCCAGTTCCCCAAAGAAGTGGGAGTGGCTGCGGTAGACGTGGCCGTGCTGTGTGTGGGAGAGCCGGGAGACGTGGTAGAGGCAGCAGGGGGGGTTTGGCTCTAAATAGGGCTGGAAATAGTGATGACAATGGTGGCTGGGTTTTTTTGAGAAATGAAGAAGTGTATCGGGACTGGATCAAACGCTTTGATGAGCCTGTTGGTTATCTAGGAGAGAAAGATTTGACCAGTGCTGCACCCTTACAAAGTACAGGTGCAGTGCAACTGGTGTCTGAAAAGAATTATATATATATATAGGCAATAGGGATTTTGCCTAGGGCATCAAATTGGCTAGAAACGGCCCTGGGTACCATACTCTCAAGAACTATAAACTTTGTCACCTAGATACCTGATTGGGCAGATAGTTGGTCAAGTGATCAAAAAATAGGCACATGCATTTTACTATGGCACAGTAATATTCACATGTGTTTTTACTACTATATAGTATTGTAATATAGTAATAATTTAGTACGTTCTCCTATTTTATTGTTGGTTTCCTCTTTTCTGATCATTTGGAATAAGGATAAAAAGAAATGTGGCTGATAATCCCATATAGTTTTACGTTCACTTTAATTACAGATGGGAAGTCTGTCATTACCACTCCTTCTTTTGGATTCTCTTATCCTGACATATAATGCCAGACAAGCTGGAGTCAAGCAACAGTTGGCAAGTTATATATTTGTTTTAATTTGCTGAAGGATGCGTAGCGTGTGTTTGGCCTGGCAGAGGCATTTTGTCAAACCATTCATCTCTTGGAATGCCAGTTGACTCTCTCTGTGCCCTTGAACAAACCATAAGGTGAGGTCAGCTGAGTCCTGCAGTGCTGTTTTGAGGTGTTTATTATTAGCATTGATAGCACATGTAATTAATTGCTTATGCATGCTGACCTTCTAGGTCTTTAGATGTGTTAGAAGGCTGCCTGTAGGGGCCCTCTGATGTGAAAGGTTCATAGAAGATTAAACAAACTATGATGTTCTGTATGATAGAAAACAAGGTCGACCCTGGAGACCTTGAGACAGAGAAAGAGAGAAATAGGGAACCTGTGAAAGTGATAGCACAGTGTAGAAAAAGCTGTAGTGTATTTTGTTCCACCGACAGCGTGACAAATGGAAATCTCTCCATAGCAGATAACTTGACATCTTACTGAACGGATGTTTTCAGTTTCCTTAAAGGCATAGTTCACCCAACAATGAAAATTAGCAAATTATTTACTCACCCTCAAGCCATCCTAGGCATATATGACTTCTTTCTTTCAGATGAATCCAATCGGAGTTATATTAAAAACTGACTTTGATCTTCCAAGCTGTTTACTGGCAGTCAGCGGGTGTTACAGTTCATCAGTCCAAAAGAAGTGAAATAAAGTGCATCCATCCATAATAAAAAGTGCCTCACACGGCTCCGGGGGGTGAACAAAGGCCTCCTGTAGCAAATCGATGCGTTTTTGTAAGAAAAATATCCATATTCAAAACGTAATAATCACTTTAATCTAGCTTGCGCCAACAGTTATACATGGAAGCAGCTCCGGGAGGATGACGTAAGATGTCGGCGTTGCGCATGCACCGGTGACCCTCGTGAAAGCCAACGTTTGTTTACAGTAGCAAAGTAAGCAAAGTTGCCTTACTTTAGCAAAGGAAAACCAGTCTCCTCTTGGCTTATATCGAAATCCTCTGGCATTCTTCTTTACAAATCTTCATTTTGTACTTCTAATTCGTGACCGTTGTTTTGTTTTGATCTCTCCCCTGTGCTTCTGCGTTTGTCACTTCTGAGCGGCGCATGCGCAACACCGACGTCCTACGTCATCCGCCCAGAGCTGCTTCCGTGTACAACAGTGAGCGCAAGCTAGTTTAAATTGATTATTACGTTTTAAATATGGTTATTTTTCTTACAAAATCGCATTGATTCACTACAAGAGGCCTTTGTTCACCGCCCGGAGCCATGTGAGGCACTTTTTATTATGGATGGATGCACTTTATTTCACTTCTTTTGGACTGATGAACTGCAACACCCGCTGACTGCCATTAAACAGCTTAGAAGATCAAAGAAAAGTTTTAATATAACTCCGACTGGATTCGTCTGAAAGAAGAAAGTCATATACACCTAAGATGCCTTGAGGGTGAGTAAAACACAGTCTAATTTTCATTTTTGGGTGAACTAGCCCT
>NW_015539876.1:1583269-1593992 GCF_001515605.1 Sinocyclocheilus anshuiensis
ATCCTCGTTTTGTACTTCTAATAAGTGACCGTTGTTTTGTTTTGATCTCTCCCCTGTGCTTCTGCGTTTGTCACTTCTGAGCGGCGCATGCGCAACACCGACGTCCTACGTCATCCGCCCAGAGCTGCTTCCGTGTACAACAGTGAACGCAAGCTAGCGCATTGATTCACTACAAGAGGCCTTTGTTCACCGCCCGGAGCCATGTGAGGCACTTTTTATTATGGATGGATGCACTTTATTGGACTATTGAATATCAACACCCATTCAATTATTGTGTCTCTTCATGCCAGAAGTTTTTACTATTTTAATGCACTTGATACAAGGAATTAATCTAGAATTAAAATTCATTTTCAAGTAATGTCAGCTTCTTCTATTCTAAATCCACCCTTTTAGATTATACGTACTAAATGGATATATCTAAATATATTTATATAAACGCATACTCCACCTTTCATGGGCACTAGTTTTTTTTATTTTATTTAAACAATACTCCAGCAAGGACATTTAATTGATGAAAAATTACAAAGATTTATAATGTTACAAAATATTCAGATTTCATTTTGAACCTGTAAAGAATCCTGAAAAATGTAACACAGTTTCCAGAAAAATATTAAGCCGCAATACCAATTTCAACATTGATAATAATAAAAAGTAGGGATGTCCCGAGCCAATCTCAAGCATCGGGATCGGGGCTGATTAGGCTTTTTTCTTTTTTTTTACTGAGTGGGACATCCCTAATAAAAATGTTTCTTGAGCATCAAATCAGCATATTGGAATGATTTCAGAAGGATCATGTGACACTGAAGACTGGAGTAACGGCTTCTGAAAATTCAGCTTTGCATCACAGGAATAAATTACATTTTAAAACAAATTGAAACAGAAAAGAGTCATTTTAATTTCAATGTAATGATGTTGTAATTATATTTAATTTTGGTAATGTGTATATATAATATATGTCTGTATATTATATATTTAATATTTTATTATGTATATCATTAGTCATTTGTCCATTGCAATAGAAGATAATGTTCAAATAATAATAATAAACACAATAATATAAAGGGGTCATCCATACACAATTATGGGAAACGCGTATTCACACCAAGGAGAAATAAAACTAATTCTATGAAAATAGGGAAGTCCACATTACAGCTATAACGTTATATCATTGGAATCACCTTCAGAACCTTTTTTTTTTCAGTTAATGAATTAAAAAAATATTTACAGCCAATCAGAATCCACCTGACTTTAAAAGGCTTAAGCATTTGAAGCAGCAAATGACAAAACTGCAACGCGCTTTAAAAATAAAGAGAACAATATAGTGCATTGATGAGGACACTGATATAATTATCGTTATAGTTACAGGGATTAAAGTTCCGTTGCTACAATGGATTTTCGTCAGTTCATAAAGACAGTCACTTGCTTCATTCCTGAATGATTCAGCCGTTCGGACGAATTAATTGAATGAATGACGGATTTCCGTCAGTTCATAAAGACAGTCACTTGCTTCATTCCTGAATGATTCAGCCGTTCGAACGAATCAATTGAATGAATGATTCATTGATAAAATCAGTGACTTGCCGCCACCTGCTGGCGTATTTAATTATTATTAATTTGGAAAAAAATACAAATTAATTTGAATAAAATCAATAAAATAATAAATATTTAAATTAAATTAATAATAAAATCAATACATTTTTGAATACAGAAATATGATTTAAATAACTGAAATTATACGCTAAAAATGAAACTAAATCCACCAGCAGGTGGCGGCAAGTCACTGATTTTATCACTGAATCATTCATTCAATTGATTCGTTCGAATGGCTGAATCATTCAGGAATGAAGCAAGTGACTGTCTTTATGAACTGACGGAAATCCGTCGTAGCGACGGAACTTTAATCCCTGTAGTTATCATTCTTGGTGTGAATGGACCATAAGGGTCAAAGGGTGACTATGGTGGTTTGGATGTAGCTTGCTTTATGCATCTGAAATCTGGACAAACTGTTGTAGTATACACACTAAAAAAATTAAAAAAGCTTTTCCCCCCATGCAAATATATAAGTAACTTTTCTTATCTTTTAGAATAACTGAATAAAAATTATGGTACAATTTGTCTCGTACCTCTTCGTGCCAGGCATCCCTATGAAAACTTTGTCAGTCCTTCCTGGCAGGGATTCGCACAGCAACAAGGCTGTAAAGCACTGCTCCACTGTCCTCGTGTGTTCTTCATGAACCATCATTCGCAGTAAATATTTCACAAACCTGCTGACTAGCTGTGACGTTGATGCCCCGTCTGGAGATGCCTGGGTGTCACATTTGGAGAGAGAAATGCGATTATGCTCCACAATGTCAGCTGGTGCCACTTGACGGCAAGAGAGCTGTGAGATTCAGGATGTGTGAGATAAGGAAATTCGAGATGTGTGTGTGAGAGCTTCAGCAGAAGCATTGCTGAATGTGTGCAAAATGTGTCTGTGTGTGTTACTGTATCTGGCAGAGGATGGCTGTGTTTCGATTTATTGAATACGAGCTATGAGCTTTGGTGCGTTGTGGGCAACTAAAAAAACAGATAACAAACAGACACACTGATGGAGGACAAACTGTTGTAGTATAAAGCCTAGTGAAGATTAAAGACGCCAGAAATGGCCTCAAATCTTTAATGTGAGCATTTAATTATGATGTCAAAATCTTTCTCCTCATTACACTGAACAGTAGAGCAGCTTTTGAAAATTTTACCTTTTTTTTAAAAAGAACTGATGATCATAGTTGTTCCAGTCATTATCAGCAGGACCTCACAGCTATGATCTTCAGCAGCTGGGCCAGTACAATAGGTGATATAGGTGATCAGCTATAGGGCCCAAACATGCCGGTGGCCCCATCAGAGGGTCTACAATAAACTTAATAGGAAAGGGAGGACGATTAACACAACACAGTGAATGTTGCAGCACATTTGCATAGTCGAAGCATTTGTCAAAGCATATGACTTGCTCTTAAGAATATGAGGAAGGATTTCAAACTCTGCCCATGTAGAAATGGCAGAAAGTGGCAATCAATATTAATGTGGCCTTGCTGATTTTCTTTTTTTTTTTTCTTTTTGCTAACCTCAAACTTTTGAATGGTACTGTATAATGTTTTCCATAAAAATATCAAGCAGCAAAACCGTTCTCAGCATTTATAAGAAATGTTTCTTGAGCAGCAAATCAGCAAATTAAAATGATTTCTGAAGGATCATCTGACACTGAAGACTGGAGTAATGACTGCTGAAAATCCAGCTTTGCCATCACAGGAATAAATCACATTTTAAAATATATTGAAATACAAAACAGTTCTTTTAAATTGTAATAATATTTCACAATATTATTATTTTTGTTGTATTTTTAATCAAATAAATGCAGCCTTGGTGAACACACAAGATACTTCTTTTAAAAGCATTTAAAAATTTGTAATTATTCCAAACTTATCTCACCTAGGGCCCCACAAACTCATGGGTTGGCCCATTCTTTTGGTTATAGAAAATCTGCGAAGTATTGCAGAATGTTAATCAGAGACACTCACAAACACATAGAAATCAATGTGTGAGCTCTAGCATGGCTAACTCCAGCAGTGATTGTGTCTGTGTGTACCAGGGATCACAAAATCACTATTATGACATCCCAGTGTTATTGTCTCTTCCAGTCGGGCTACCAAAATGTCCTTAAAAAGTCTTTAATTTAGTTGTATCAAATTTAAGGCCATTAAATGTCTTAAATACCTTCAATGGTATAACAAAAGTCTTCTATGTGTACAGCTGTTACCGGGGAAACCGTTATTTTTATTTGTGCAGGTCTTAAAAAGGTGTTTTTTTAATTCTGCAGATACTATGTAAACAGTTAAATAAAATGTTTTCCTTGATATTTCTTGCTATTTGTGTATTGAAAATGTTTTTGATTGACATTTCAACTCCTATCCAATTTTCTATATATATAAAAATTGTATTTTTTATTTGGGCTAGTTAAATTTATTTCGGGCTACCACAATCTTAAGAGTGCCTGTCCGAAGGGCTACCAGGGATTATGACATTTTGCAAGCCCTGTGTGTTAGTGAAGGGAGTTAATGAATTGCTTCAGTTAAATCAAGTTTCCATTTCTTGGCATAAAAGTAGGGCCGCTGTTGAGGTCAGGGAAGATTAGACCCTCCCCTCAGCTCACCTCATCCAATCTGCAGGAGTGGCATAGTGGTTCTAGTCAGAGGACCCAGGCTGCTCTCTTTATGTGTCATCAGGTGTCATCACTGTAAGCATCTCATGCTCTCAGGTCAGCCACGAAAATCTGTTAATGTCTCTGCCTTTCTTGTGTGGCTGGGGCTTCAGAATGCCCCATCTTACTGAGAGATTTTCTTTCCAGTCTCAAAATACTGCCCACAGAGAGAGAATCTTCTTTTTCCTGATTAACAGATGAAATTACAAATGGATTAATTATGTTAAATATTACAATGTTAATAAAAAAATAATATGGAAAAAAAAAAATGTTGACCCAATATGATTATGTAAAATGTGCAACTTAACCAAACAGGTCATATTCATTATAAATACTGAGATGATTAAACATCTTCAATTCACTCAATACTTAAAAGTCTGACTAGCAACATCAAAATCATATGCCCATTTACTAGAAAACAAAAACTTATAAAATGTACACCCTGCATATTGTTTTTTTGTTTTTTTTTAGATAGAAGTGTCTGCCAAATGTATAAAATGTAAACCACACCAAAAATATTTTAAAAAATTATGAAATACAGTACAAATATGCATATGTATTAATGATTTTATGCAATATATACTGTGGAAAGTACAAAAACAAAGTAAACTCAGTCACAGCATGATTTGTGACAGATTTTTATATAATTTAAAACTTTAAGCATTTTAAAGGGTATTTTTGGAAGCAATAACAGAATTTAACAACTCACTGCTCTCATTTTCATGTGATGTTTACACAAATTAGACTATTATGTAAAATCTGTTTATATTTAAATGTTTCTAAGGGGATTATGGAAACATTTTAGAAGTTGTCAAGGACAGCAGTGTCATAAAATAAATAAATACATCAATCAACACAGATCAGTGAAGCAGTCTTGCTATAAACAAGCTGTGTACAATAAATAAATGTACTGGAATTTCTTCTACTACCCAAATTCCTCTTTAAGCCCAAAGGTGGCACTGTTGCTTTGGCTTTCGTACAGTAGTTTCACCCTCTCCGGTCTCCACGTTTCCACAAAGTAGGACAGATAGCATTGCTAAACACCAAATTGTAGTTCAGATTGTTCAGTCACAGTGTAAGTTGATGGAGTGTGAGAGAGACTTGTGATGTTAGCATGTGGAAGATTCCTCACAGTTCACCAATGCAAAGGGGACTACAGCAATCTGAAAGGAAAATTAATAGATATAGCCTAGCGAGTAATCTGGATTTATTTTTATTTTTTTACACTATAAATATAAAAGGTAACAGAAAATATTATACTCAACGTGAGTAAGTAGATTTTGTGGAGTTTACATATATTGCTTAAAATATAAAATGCAGTATTTTATTTATTATTAGTAGTATTATTATTATTATTAATCCCTGCATAATTAAACATGAAAATGTATTGATTTGTTGTAATTAAATTAAATAACCAACCTTGTTAAGTTACAGGGCAAAGCATAAGAGCTTTGTTAAAAACATGTTTTTAGAAAAAAAATAAATAAATTTAAACTCATCACAATTTCTTTAGTAATTAGTGTGTTTGCATTAATTATGTGTATGTAAGTGTGCCTATGTGGGTGTTTGTGTGTATTAAATGCATAGTGTGTAAAGCTCAGCCAGCTGTATATGCGCTTACAGTTACACGGGTCAATACACGGTAGGTGGCAAACAATCCCCTTGAATAAGTCACCCGCGTGAATGTGACTGTTGGATGTGTGAGGAAGTGTTATTTATATAAAGGTATCGATGTCAGAGTGTATGAATAGAAAATTCAAAAACACATTTCCTTTTGAAATGGGAAAGAGAGAGACATAAAAGAAAGAGGGAAGAAAGAAAGACTTCCTGCTGCTAACGAATCATGCAGTTTTCATAACCAGTCAATCTGATCAAACATTCATATCCTTCCAACTCACAGATCCCTGGTCAAGTTCCACAGAGACTCTGATGCCGACATGTCAAGAAAAGACATTTGCACAAATCCTCATTTAAAAGACGTTGTTCAGGTTTCTGATGATGGAGCACTACGGGAAGTTATAGATCTGTGATTATTATTTTATTTAAGTTTTTTTGTTTCAAATAACAAAAAATGTTTTATTATGGTTTCAGATTTAGTTTTACTTAAAGATAATAACCTAGAGTCATGATAAAAATAATAAATAAATAAAAAACTCAAAGACTGGTAGAAGCAAGCTAAAATTGCATGGTTGCTTTAATGTGTTTTTATCTTTTTTGCTTTTGTTAACACTATCGGTTAGGTTTAGGGTAGGGTTTAGTGTAGGTGGTACAATATTTTCAAATGCGACAAAGCAATAAACTTTTAGCGCCACTCAAAAATTTAAACTCATCACAATTTCTTTAGTAATTAGTGTGTTTGCATTAATTATGTGTATGTAAGTGTGCCTATGTGGGTGTTTGTGTGTATTAAATGCATAGTGTGTAAAGCTCAGCCAGCTGTATATGCGCTTACAGTTACACGGGTCAATACACGGTAGGTGGCAAACAATCCCCTTGAATAAGTCACCCGCGTGAATGTGACTGTTGGATGTGTGAGGAAGTGTTATTTATATAAAGGTATCGATGTCAGAGTGTATGAATAGAAAATTCAAAAACACATTTCCTTTTGAAATGGGAAAGAGAGAGACATAAAAGAAAGAGGGAAGAAAGAAAGACTTCCTGCTGCTAACGAATCATGCAGTTTTCATAACCAGTCAATCTGATCAAACATTCATATCCTTCCAACTCACAGATCCCTGGTCAAGTTCCACAGAGACTCTGATGCCGACATGTCAAGAAAAGACATTTGCACAAATCCTCATTTAAAAGACGTTGTTCAGGTTTCTGATGATGGAGCACTACGGGAAGTTATAGATCTGTGATCCGAGCATGAATTTGGAGAAGGGGTGTCAATAAATTGAATTTCACTATGCTGTGGTAGGAAAATAACAACATTTCACCTGAAACGTGCTCCCTTGAAATATCACCTCCCCTCTCTGATCTTCAGATCCCCCCACCGAGCACACTGTAGCACTGTTAATTTATCTCTCATCAGTGTGAACAAGCTGAAAACATGACTGTCATTTGAGCAGAAATAGCTGTCATCTGAAACGCACCCTGAGAGAAAACAAACAAAAAAACTATGGCAGAAATAGTGATATATCAAATAATACAACATAATGAGGCCGTTTCAAAATCCCACGATATTTACTCCAGAATAAACTCCTCACCGCAAGCCATCGAAAATGCTTGCTTTGTCATCTGCTGCACTATTAGCACCGCTACATACTTCGTCACTTCATAATGACTGATTGCGCTTCATCGTTCACCACGTACGCACATTACAAGAATCACTCATTTCTAATATGTCACCTCTCATATTAAAACTCCAGAGATTTGTGACAGGAACGTGAAGGATCTGCCTTCAAATAAACTGCTCAGGGCAAACAGACCTCAACCCCCTCAACCTGGCTCATTTGAAAAACATGCCACTGCTTACATTTTTGCAAAACTCTAAAAACGTACCTATACATACAAATCTCTGTAGTTTCCAGTTGAAATGGCAGTAAAACACCACCAACTTTTATTTGTTTTCACACAAATTATGAATATAGGGGCAGGTTATCGATAAATAAAGCCTTATTTTTCCAGGGTTCCTTGCACAATACAATGTTATGACCTCGAACACGTTTATCATAGTGCACGATTTGTATAATAATAAATTTTGACATTTACATCACATAATCAGATCCATATGTATGGTTATTAAGTACGGCCAAACAAAAACAAATACATGTATATATATCATTTTATTATTTTATTAGTTTTTTTGTTACAAGTTATTATATATATATATATATATATATATATATATATTTAGGTTTAGGGTAGGGTTTAGTGTAGGTGGTACAATATTTTCAAATGCGACAAAGCAATAAACTTTTAGCGCCACTCGTCTGGCATTTTGTGATACATACAACAACCAACATAATAAACATTAACGCAATATCATTTTGCTGAAGTGTCGCCACAGCCATGTTTTTCCATTGAAACTGGGTTACTAACATCAGTAATAGAGTAGCTTATTACATGAAATTACATTTTCTTCTTTAATTTTTCTCTCTTTATATTACATCTGGGAATCCACAAAGAGGTGTCGGTGCTAAACCAACATGCTGTGACAATTTAAATTGCAAGCACTCCTCTCAGTCTCTGAGGAAAGCATAGATGTTTGTTAGGTTAGCAGCTAGCAGTCCCTGCTGACGTTCTTATTGCACATGTGAGTCAGAGATTGGATTTTAGTTGCTTAGCATAATGGAAACAAGAAGAGGTGTGATCAAGGCTAATATCTGACATCACCTTGACCTCCTGAACGAAGCCAGAACAATAAGCCATCATAGGTATTCTCTCAGGAACACTCCATACTACAAAGAATGTGTTGTGGCCCCAGGATATGGGAGGTATGATGTATTATAGGCATGCAGCATGAAGAGAACCTTGCCCATTAACAACCCGCTTTGTTTATAACAAACAAACGCTACGTTTCTCTGCCGTAGCCATTGAGAACTATCGTTCCACCCCGGCCACCATTCCAGAGGGGCACGTAGTATCTGCATGGCAGAATAAAAATTAGAGCATTCTCTCCATCTCATCCGTCTCATTAGTGATTAATTCTCAAGCCAAAAACAGTGACTTCCTCCTGCATTCATTTCCTAAGTAATGTGACACCTCCATAGAGCGACAGGGAGAACAGGTCTGAAAGTGCCCGAATGCCGGATTCTTTCCTGCTATAAATCATTAGCCATTAGGGACCTGTGGGGCTTAAACGACTTAAACAAATGAACTTGTCTGATTTAATAAGACCTTCAGTTACATCAATATGCTTCATGAAAGAATACATTGGAGGGTGAGAGGAAAAAAAGGAAATTGTAGTAGGAATGCAGAGATTGCCCCATGCTTCACTGTTATCAACCCCTTTTACTAAGTGTAATTGATTTCCATTTATGTTCATACATTTGCCAAGTACAATTTCAAGTTCACACAGTGACCTCAAGGGGCTGCAAGGCATTATATTACATAGAAACATTGTTTTTCTCAAAAACAAGGGTGTTTCATAGGGGTGTAGCAATATATCGCAATACAAATATCATGTATCATGGATAGTGAATGAAAGTTTGGAAATATTTAATTTCCCATACGCAAATGTAATATATGCACATATTAAATGTCCAAAAATATACATGAAACCAATGAGAATTTGGAACAATTTCATATATGTCTGTGTGTATGTGTATTACATGTACATAAACGTACATATTTGAATTCCATTGTATTTCACACAGACAATACAATGAAATACAAATATGTATGTTTATGTACATGTAATACTTTTTTGGGCATATTCTATATGCCATGTACATTCATCCATTCTAAAACATCAATACATGTCGATATTATACAAATAAATAGAAAAGACTGGCATGTATTAAAAAAAAATATTACAAAACATATATACCATACAGAATTGTTTATATACATGTTGTTTTAATAAAGGTGCATATATAAAGAAAATGCATATTGTTGAGATATGGCTGCTACATATAATATCATATAAAAATCATCATGCAGATATTATTAACATATGTATCAAATTTTGCTATGGGGATTTTATATACTTTATATATGTTGCAAACGTTTATCTTCATCTACCCAGATGGGCATCGGAAGCAACAAAAATGTGGGAGGGTCCAACATAGTGTAAGTGTAACCGTTGTTACCTGCTGTACGTAAGTGTTAGTAGACTGTCAAGACTGTGAGAGGCTCCTGAGGCAGGCTGCTGTAGATTTGTCCTGCTGGGGATACAGGCTCTTACTTAGAGCTTAAGGGGGCGTGTGTGTGCGTACATGTGTGTGTGTCTGTGTGCAGGGGGTGGAATGCATGCTGGTAACCATGGTGATGGTGGTGAGGTGCTAAGGCTCATTAGAGGAACACAGACACAGAAGGTAGCGGGAGCTGTGGACTGGGTGTGTGCGCAATTGTCTGTCCATGGCAGGGAAGCAAGGGACCAAACAATGTGTTGGAAGTGCTGTTAGGTGAAGAAAAAAGTTAATGTTTGCAGAATATAGCCTTCACACTCTTTCCACTGAACTGAAATGTAAGCCTTCAGCTGGCAATTTGTCCTTCCTGCTTCCCGGCCTGAAGCAGAAGCCCATCATGCTCTCATGATCCTGTCATATCTACTGTAATCCAAGCATTCTGCACTTTCTATGCTTTTGCTCGGCACTGGCCAACGGTGGCATGGAAATGAGGGCCAATGCATGATGTCTGGTTTATGGTAGGCCTGTACAAGTCAGTGGGAATATATAAATACAAAAAACTGTGCAACTTAAACTAAACAGTTGCAAATTTTGTGCATGCTTTTCTTTGTGGGTGTTTTTAATGCAAAAACTGCTTAGTTCAAAACACTCCATTTGTGAATTTAAATTAAGCCACTGGCATTCTTTTCTTGCT
>NW_015539876.1:1594077-1594227 GCF_001515605.1 Sinocyclocheilus anshuiensis
TCTTGCTTATATATATATATATATATATATATATATATATATGCACTATAGATTGCAGATTGTGACCAGTTCACAAAACTAGCACGTGAAAAGCATCCAGAAAATAAATGGATGGATGGATGGATAGATAGATAAATATAGAACTAAATA
>NW_015539876.1:1595306-1602899 GCF_001515605.1 Sinocyclocheilus anshuiensis
ATATATATATATATATTTATGTAGGTGCTATGTGCATGATTATCTGATTTGCATAACACCCTTAGTGAACTGAGTTTCAATACAATGTAAGTAAATTCCACGTAACTAAGTAAATTCACCAATGTATGTTTATTATATAAACTTTTATGAATAATACATAAGCACGTAGTCTCTTATGATACATTGTTATTCTTTGTTCTTTTGATTGATTTTGATACTCTCCGTTGATGGTGTAGATCCTAAAAAATGTATAATCAATAATTTAAATTGATTGTTTATAATAAAAAGCATAGTTGTTCTCAACGTTTCACACGACTGATCAGTCTAAAAGAGCACTTTAGAAATGAAATAACAATGGAACAAATTAATCTTGCTGCAGTTTGTTCAGGGCAAATTGCCAAGTTAATTGGACAGTGTTAACTGAATTCCCTTCCTGTTTCTCACCACTTTCCACTCCCTTTTATTGCTATTGGAGGACAGGTCGAAAATGCTTATGAGGCATTTTGGTGTCACAACCCAAAACTGGCCGACAACACAAACACTGAATTCATTATGTCACCCCTCCATTACTGGGGCCACGTCAGATGATGGGAGATTCTCCCTGATGCCACCACTTCCTTGATAGCTATCTAGTGTAATTAAACTTATAATCGCGATGCCAAGAAGCGTTTCTGCTTGTAATTGCATGGTGGAATCCTGACAAGACTAGCCAGTTATTAGAAAGTCGAATCTAAGGCATTTTAATTGACTGGGCTAAGACATGGGTGAGATTCTCATTGATAGTCTATATTGCCAACACATCAAAAATAAAACAACAACAAAAAATCCTGAACAAATTTGAAAAAAAAAAATAATAATAATAATAAAATGAAACAAAACAAGCATTTGTTAATAAATGTAATTTTGAGTGAGAATATTCCCAAGCTGTAACCAATGTGCTCAGTGATACACACAATATAAATCATCAGCTTTGCCAGTAATGTATTAATATATTAACTCATCTGACATGTTAATTATAGCAAGAATACATTATAATTATATTAAAATTTAGATAAAATTGATGTGCAGAGACAAATTAATCACAATGGTAGACTTACCACATATCAAATAACCAAATAAGTAAATAAATAAACACAAACTACAATAAATAATTAGAAATGGGACAAAAAGGAGTGCTAGCAATATTAATACATAAAACAGCAACATATAAACATGTCCAAAAAGAAAAAATGAAGAAGAAATGACCTACAAACATTAGACTGTTCACCTATTTAGCTAAGGATGTACTGTACAACCTGATGGCAAACAGAACAAAGGACTTCCTGTGTCTCTCTTTATAGCTCTCTGCTGCAATCAGATTGTTGCTGAATGCACCCTTCTGTCTGAGTAATGTGTCATGTAGTGCACAGAACACATTCTCAATATATGAGAATGACAGAATGCATTTTTGCCAGACATTCTTCTTTATGTAATAATTTGCAGTATCTCAAATGAGACTCCAATAAAAGAGTAAGCCATCCAGATTAGCTTGTTGAATTTACAATTATTTATATGTTATTCATATGAGGATGATACAATGCATTTTTTGGTACACTTTCCCCTAATTATCTAGTAGACCACAGTGCTGGCAACACCAAGATCATGAGATAAAATTCAAGGAAACACATCAACAGAGAAAATGTTTACCTTGAATGCATAGTATGTCCCCTTTGAATAAAAGCATGCCAAGTGAGTAAATAAATGTTAGATGGAACTGACCACAACATAGTGTTAAAACATTTCCACAAGTGTAGTGCAGACTGGAAATGATGAAGGATATATATATATATAAATGCTCTTATACTTGTAAAAAAAAAAATGTTTTGATCTACTGTATATATGGACCATACGTGTATAGTTTTAAATGTGTGCAGATATTTTGCTATTGATTCATGATGAGTTCCCCTGTTCATACAATAAAGATTTTATATTTTCCACTGTGGGAGTTTTCTGATGGTACTATACAATAAAATATTCACAAAGACATGGACATTAATGCAAATGCAATGTGTATAGCATAAGTCTACAATAACAAAGGGCTTGTTCAAATTTCATGTAAATGTTTTGTATAGTGTTGCAATAAGCTTTTTAATAAGGGCATTGACTAAAATATGGATTTGGCTTGAACAAGTTTCAACATGAAACATGAGACAACAACTGGCTTCTTCCATATTTTACAGCTAACTATCCTATCAAAGACAAAACAGACCGTAAATTAGGTCTCAATCTCAACCTCAGTGCTTTAGGAGTGTGAATGTGCCACAAAGCTACAAGACCCAGTACTATAGAAAACAGTCTTACCCTTACCACTGCCAGGCTAACACCACCTCATTTCACTTGAAACTCAAATGAATTTGTCGTGCAGCAAAAAAAAAAAAGGATTTACCATATACCATACTGAGTACTGACAAATACCATACCATAATGGTACACTCTTAACCACTTACTGTGCGCCCGTTTTTGAGCATTTTCTGAAAAACGACATACCCAAATAAAAATGTCTGTAGCTCTTGAACCCTATGGTCTATATTTATAAATCTGGTATTGTTTGAAACTAGACACTTGAACCTTTGTTACTCTGGAGTCATAATAACACAAAATTAGTATAGCAACAGAGTAAAACAAGGTAAAATGTACATGAAAGTGACTCACGATATCTTTGAATGAAATTCACTAATGGAAAAATGGATGAGGCTTTGATGCCAAATGCCTGAAAACACCATAAAGATAAAGCTGAATGTCTGACCATATTTTTATTTTTTTCAAATTTGAAGATGATACTCCCAAAAATGTAGTTTCTGTAAGCTTTTATTTAAAAAAAAGTCTAGGTGTTTTTTCAAAAAGCCATTTGGAGACTCCAAATGGGGACACCTGGTAACCAAATGACCAAATGAGGCAAAACTACACAATGTATATATGTATATCAATTCAGAACTGCTCTGCCCACCATAACACACAAGAAAAAACTATTTCTGAACAGCATTTGTAGTGTTGACTCATTTGGTCATTTGGTTACCAGGTCTCCAAATGGCATTTTTGAAAGGACGCCTAAACTTTTCCTGAAATAAAAGCAGAAATAAAACATTTTTTAGGTAAAAACTTGCATAAAGTACATCTTTATGGTATTTTATTTAAAGAAAATCTTAGGAAAAGTCATTTAGATCTTTTATTTCAAGAAAAGTCTAGGAATCCTTTCAAAAAGGATATTTAGAGACTCCATATGGCACTGCATACTACATGGGCTATATGTATATAAATTCAGAACTCATCTACCCATGAAACCACACACAAACACAAAACTATACGACATTTGAACATTGTAACTAAACAGTATTTATTTTGAACAATTCTAACAATGAAAACAGTGAACCAAAACAGATTTGATCATTGATCATTTTAGAGCTAATGAACACACAAAACATGCAAAATAAAAAAATGTAACATTTGTAATTGTAATTTTTTTTCTCTGCTAATTATTATGAATATCCAGTTACTGAAAAACTAAAGCAACTATTTACAGTATTTACAGTGTACTAGGAAGAAACATACATAATACTCGTACATACACATGCACAAACACACACACACACACACACTCAACACACACACACACACACACACACACAACACACGCACAAACAAACACACATACTCAATATACATACACACACACAAACATGCATACATAAATCATGTAGCCCCCTCATATTGTCCCTCTTCGTTGTCATTTTTATAATCTAAAACCGCTAACATGAAACAAAATCTGCAAACACATGATAAACACATAAACATTCAGGAGAACGGCGTTGAAACTTACATGCTAATGCTATCCCTGCCTGTCATGCATCTCTCCGGGTCTTTCTGCTGCTCTTCGCTACTGCTTCACATCACGCCCTCCAAAACACTATCAAACACCACAAAAACTCTTCTAAAGTCGATGTTCCATGATGGAGAGATTCAGATGTAAGCTTCGGAGAAAATCCGCTCGCGGATAAATACTCCGTGTAGCGCCGCGATGCCATTATGTGAACGCAGCGTGCGTACAGACGAGAGCACAGTCAGCTCAAGAACACACACTAACTTTGCGCACGGGTATTCTTCAAGCCTTCTTATGTAATCTACGCAAACTGTCAATCACTGTAAACGTCCTTGTGGTTGGCTAACACTTCCATCCATCAAAATTTGCTGGCTAGGCATTGGCTGGCTTCAAACAGCCAAAAACTGCGGTGCGCAGATTGGCACCTCGCTAAGCCTGTCAGCGACTCCCTCTCTGTTCTGGGTTATAACATCCCCTGTGATTGAAGGAGAGAGACTGGGAGGGCTCATTTTACTCGGAAGAGACTATTCTATATGAAACAAATGCCATTTCAAAGCTGGAATCGATATTTCTTTGAAAATGGACGCTATTGACAACTATAACTCAAATCGCTCATGTAAACAAAGGAGGATCTTTCGTTTTTTACCATATTTTTTTGTTGTTTTTTTTTCGTGGCAAGGAAGATTGTGTGCATCACAGTCAGGTACAAGGGAGAAGGTTTCTTACATTAGGTAAGACAAAAAGTTTAATTTTCGCAACTTGTTTATCGACTTGTTAATAGCAATTTGCTGTGAATATGTGCCGATCGGGTCCAGTCGGGTCTGTGTCTTCCCGGCCGGGTTCGGGTCCATCTTTCAAATAATTGACGATCCGCGTCGGTTCCGGGTAGTACATTTTTGACATTTCTCGGTTCTGCACGGGCCCGGGTCCAACTTTCAAAATAATAGACGGGTCCGGGTCGGTTCAGAGTAGCACATTTATGGGTCTCTTCGGGTTCGGGTACGAATTTTTGGACCCGTGTAGACCTCTATTTGTGTCACGTTTATCATACAACACTGATAAAAGCATATATACCCCCACTTTATTAGTATTTAAATAGTATATGATTATGTTGAACTTTATTCTTGAAAAGATGGCGCTGTATTAAGCAGTATCTAAAAAGTGTTTCTGTTGCACATGAAAATGTTTCTGAAACGTCTGTATATTTCACAAATATTGCATTTAATTCACTTCATCTGCGACAGAGTATGCAAACAACACGTGAATGTCACTAACGGGAGCAGAAAGTGTCCGGCTTGACTTGTCTGTTTTCAACTCCGCCCCCGACTGCAAGCGGCTACTCTCGTTGACTGCCATCTGTAGCCATGCTTCAAGTCGAACGCACCTTATAAGTAGCTATCATGTTGCCTTTGTGCTTGGTCGTTTATTGAATGTATTTATCCTGCTGTCGATGAGTGTTTAAGTCATAGTCAAGTTAAGTCAAGTCTAGTCTGTTCAAGTCAAGTCAAGTCTTTGTTTGTATTTTGGATTACACTTTGTTTAATAAAATCTGCACTAGGATTCACTACGCTCGCCTACAGTGGACTATCATTACACTAATCTAGAAAAAAATAAATGTATTTTAATGTAACAAATCCATAAAAACAAATTTTTACTAAATTACTTTGAGGTACTTTCTTTCACAGAGCACTTGCTTTGAAGATTGTGGTTAACCAGTTCCATATAAGATCACTGTTCCACATCTTGCTGTAAAGGAACAAATTTAGGACGAATGTTAACCCTGAAAAAAAAAAAAAAAACATGAAAATCATCCTTTAACAATTCCATTTATTATGACCTGAATATGAGACAGCGCTAGTCTTATTTGGGATTTAAATTAGCCTACAACCAACTTTTATGCCTTAGAAAATTAGATGATTAAAGTCATGAGAAAAGGCTAGTGATGGAGTATGGGGGGATGGGAAGATGAAACAGTCCTAAAACAGAGGAATGTACTAGAGTCAGAGAGCCTGTTCAGCTCCACTACACAGCACTCTTCTAAAAGAGCATAATCTCACAGCGCCCATACTCCCATGAGTCCACAGAGAGACTGTGCGCTGTGTTATACTGACAGTCAGGTGAAAAAGCTCTTGCAAACCTTGCTGTTATCATGATGTTCTTTCTTGTATCGCTCTGTCTTCCTACTGTGTGTGTGTGAGAGAGTGCAGATAAATACTATATGGATACGGCATGATGCATCATGGTATGTGGTTCAGATGTCTTTGCAGATGCTGAGAGAATGCCTCTAAATATGGTAGGACTTTAGTTAAGATATATATTTAGTATATGGGAAATTGTGAATTGAATCATGTGGATACAGAGTACTGTAAAAGCGAAAGCATTCAAATGAATCAATGTTTGTATTCTAAACATGAAATGGAAGCATCAAAAGACATGTCCTGTGTATATGAAGTGACAATTTCTGAGAAATCTAGTCAGCTTTTTGATGAAGATAAAAGGTTTATTTGTCAGCAGCATTGCTGACAAGTGCTAAAAACAGATGACAATGTGACTGTACTTTATTGCTGTCTTCAGTTACATCAGAGACAGAGAAAGGGCATTTTATTATACTGAAGATGCCTCGTTTTTACACATAGTGGACTACTGACAGGCAAAAACAACATAAAATCATCTAAAAATATTATTTTCCCAAATTTCACTCTCAAAAAAGTGTTTTTATTCAGCTAAAAAGGAGCTCTATGTATTGGCACAATTCTATCCACATGCAATTCATCTTAAATTAGAAGAAGGCAAATAAAACCTTGTTAAAGGCCACACATACATATCATTCAGTTTAACTTAAGCATATTTGAACAAGGGTTTCCCTGTGTACTATTTAAATAATATGAACATGCAAATTAAACCTTCGTCTAGGATTAAAATATTTTATTTTATACCATATTAAAATTTAACTTTTAAAGTGTACAACATCATTCAGTTCCCCTCTTGGATTTAGCCCAGACAGTGCACCACTTCTTTTTATTTGATATTAACTTGCATAGACAGTATGCTTGATATATTTAGATCTATTTAATATTCATGAGTCGTGCATCTTATTTGTGCATGTCATTAATTAGGCTTCACTTACAGCAATTAGCTCAGGGTGATGGCCAAGGGGCCTTCCATCAGTTGGGAAAATTGCAGTTGGCCCAGGTGCACTCGGACAGAGCTGGTGTTAAAGTCTATAGTTTACTCACTCCTGAAATAAACAACGGATAGAGTTCCCTTTCTGAAGAGGGAGTTGCAACCTAATCTGGAGTCAGACTGCCATTCTTGATCCTACTTTAGATTTGTCAGGATGATTTTACTCACAACCCACCTTTACGATATCAGATGCTAGAGCTCTTAGTAATTCCCATTAGCTGATATAGCAGCTTAGTCAGGGTTGCCAACTCTCACGCATTTGGCGTGAGACACACGCTTTCAGGCTCCATCTCACGCTCTCACTCTGCTCATGTAAATCTCACGCCAAATTGGCAACACTGCTTGCGATATGAAACAAAGTTTCAGCTTTCAAATTTTGTAAGTTTTAATACTAAATTCAAACAATAAATACCGTTTTGGCGCACTTAATGTGGCTTAAATCGTAAAATGTAGCGCTACAGTTAAAGCCAGAGCCATTGAAAAAGTCTCAGGTTACTTATGTAACCATGGTTCCCTGAGTAGGGAACGAGACACTGCGTCCTCTAGGGGTCGCT
>NW_015539876.1:1603182-1609729 GCF_001515605.1 Sinocyclocheilus anshuiensis
GTAGGTATCCAGAGGATACATAGGAGGAGTGGTGCCCAAGGCGGAACCGGGGTTTTAAACCACTCAGAAAGAGCACGACGCTGTTGCGCGTAACTCTTACTGTACAGGATTTTAGAAAAGCGGGCAAAGCATAACATGCACACTTACCACTTATGTGGATTTTAGAGACGAGGTGTTCCCCATAGCGACCCCTAGAGGACGCAGTTTGAAGTTCCCACGAAAGGGAAACAGAGTTGCGACAAGCTTTGATCTCGCCGGCGTCACCGCGCGGTCACGTGGTTCACGGAGCTCTCCAAACAAACCAGCGTTAACAATACATTTGAATGGGTTTAAGTAGGATAGACACAGCTTCATTATACAGGTATTTGCAGCAATTTTTGGTAAACATTACAACATATTATGCAGTAGAGTCTTGCTCATAGTGGGTGTGTGTGGAGGTGCAGAACTGGCTATTTTATAAAGATGTTTGAGCAAAAAAGAAATGCTAAAATTTATGAAAACTGGTTTACAACCTTTAGTCATAAAAATACACAGTGTGTGAGGGAGTGATAACCATTACTCTAATTCCACTTCTCATCTGTGTAGGTGTTCAATCTTCTTTTCACATATGTCCAACATTTCTCTTAATATGCAACGAAGGTGCAACTTTTTTGTGAACATGAGTGTAATTAGCATTTTAAGTGCCTATGCCTAATTAATTCATTAAATATACCACAGAGATTAGAAGTCAATCACATTCAGAGCATTTCTGTCAACCGCTCAAGTTTTCTTGAGTTAAATTATCTTAGTGAAAAGCTTATGAACCAGCAAATGAGCAAGCTAGGTAAATCAAAAGACTTTGTTCTTATAAGGCTTTATTAACTTTTGTTATTACATAATTAACCAAGTTAAGGGGCATTCATTAATCAGGGGAATCACTATCAGATATCTTTTTTTAATATGAAAAATTAAAGACAGCCAATAAGAAGCAACTCGACTTCAGATTAGTCTGTCTGTCTGTCTGTCTATCTATATCTATCTATCTCATCGTTTTGGTTAGCTCTTACATCATGGCAGCAACTGAACTGTAGTCTATCTGAAAATGTCCTCTTTCAGTTTACTGTTTATTATCGTGATGGAAAAATCTAATTTTTGGACATAAATTACTTACTGCCTCCGCCATGTGCTCTTCTTCTCCACAGATAAAATGAAATGATTACCTCTTCCTGAAAGTGCTGTCACATGCATTTTTGTGTATGGTTGCCTAGAAACAAGGGGTGGCTCATCTTACCCTGTATCTCATTTTACCTCTGTCTCCCACAATCATTAATAGATCTTCTGTGTATGTGTGTGTTGAAATGTTATAATTAGTGTTGCACTGCATTTGCAAGTTTTGCACATTTGTGCTTTTACTTGGCTCAAGTTTCCAATTAGAAAAGCTTTTTTTTTAACCTATAGGTAAAGAGACCAGTGTTGCACTTGCATTGTTATCACCATTTCCATGCATTTATAAATGGAATGCGAGTCGGACCAGTGGCGTTAGGCATTCAAGCAAAAGTTTAGAAAGAAGAGGGGTGGAAAATAATTAGGAATCCCATGGTTACATAGCTGTTTACAGCTAATGAAGAGTATCTTTCACAATTTGTCAGCGCTCTCATGACCACTACCTGGTGACAAAATCAATACTGATGTGGTCAAACACTCTGTGGTGCTTGAATAGCTGCTCTCACCTCAATCTCTCCAAGTCATTATCTGTCTTTTGAGGGCATTTCTTTGTGATTGCCTTCTTAAACTACTACCGTATTGTCATTGTCCATCTGAGGCTGTAATGGGGGTTGTTCCTTTTGGTTCTCAGTTCTCAAGGCAGTTTGCTGCGGTAGTAATTCGAGGAGACCTTATTTCAAGCAGTGCTCTTATGAAGCTGAACGTTTCCTTGTGTGCCACTTGAAAGCACTTTTGAAAGGAATATGGAGTTTGGATAAAATGTACAAAAAATTGATTTATTCTGCATGTTGCTATGAATGGGCTTCTAAAAATAACCATAGAAACATTTTCCGTTCATTGCTTATTCACCTCTGTGTTATTTAGTTGTTTGTAAGAGGCTGCAGTGTAAAGCTGAGATATGCCCTAGATGTTGTAAGGATAGCCATCAAACCTATTTGATATGTCTCCTTTGATTAATGGTTCATGATAAGTATCTCTTTGCAGGATGCAAAGGCTGAGGTGACAGGCCTGAATGCTAACTCTTGGGAGCAAAATAACATAAAACAAAACAGCTGTCTGCTCTTTGAAAAGCTCCTTTTAAAACACCTTTAAAATTAAGTACCGAGCAGGAATATTATAGTTAACTCAAACTCAAAAAAAAAACAAAAAAAAATCCTTGAAATAAAATAAACGTTAAATTAAATAAAATATAAAAAATTAAACTTACTTTATTTAAGCTGATTGCTAATACAACATTTCTCAATTTTGTAATAACTAACATTAACTAACATTAAAACTGAAATAAAAAAATCATTTAAACTGTATGGACATAAAAAAAAATAATCTGACGAAACTGACAAAAACAATGAATTTACAAAAATTGAAACTAAAAATTAAATGGAAAATATAAAAATAAAAACGAATTAAAAATGTATTTATGTATGTATGTAGCAAATATTATATAAAAAGGAAAGGATCTTTGTAACTTTAGTTCACACTTTCATGAGTCCCTTATTATGTAATAAACTGATGCTTTTTTTAAATCCAAAGTGAAACTTTTGTTTGATAGCAGAATCAAGCAAGACAGACTGAAAAAGCCTCAGCATGAAATAAATAATGGGATAAATTTGATATGCAGAAAATAAATCAATATCCATTTCCTTTTGCGTCTGACACATATAATTATTTCTTTCTTGTCTCTTTCTTTTCAGAGTCTTCTATCACGTCCTTGAGGGAAGGCCTGTTTGAAATTGGCCTGTAATCATTTCAATCATATCAGTAAATTAATAAAATACAAGCAGCAATCTAGCGTCCTTTTAGCAAATATATTGAAATAACCCCACAGTGATAGAAAATGAAATAACATGTGGTGGATGATGTGAGAGACAGTTTTCATTTTGCACCAACTTGAAAGGGCGGTGGCGGGGAATTAATTCATGACTCCTGTGTCTTCAGGCTCTCTTATCAAATCCAGTCGGAATAAGGCCATTTCACACATATGCATGGAGAACTGAGAATTGTATGTAATTATTGCTTCGCACTGGAATACTTTACAGTGCTAAAGATAAATTAAATGATAAGCATTTCTCATATAACCATGGTAATTCCCTTGTCTGCTGAACAAGTTAAAAAAAACGAATGTGCATTTTGGTTGCATTAGTACAGACTACAAATGTTGACGTTGCTTATTTCTTTATTCTCAACAGAGAACTAACTTTAAAGAGCATCACACAAGATGTCTTTGCTGTGACATGACGATATATATTAAAGGGGTCATATGATGTTGCTAAAAAGAACATTATGTTGTGTATTTGGTGTAATGCAATGTGTTTATGAGGTTTAAGGTTCAAAAAACACATTATTTTCCACATAATGTACATTATTGTTTCTCCTCTATGCCCCGCCTTTCTGAAACGCGGCGATTTTTACAAAACTCATCGGTCTGAAAAGCAAGGTGTGCTGTGATTGGCCAGCTATCCAGTGCATTATGATAGGCCGAATAACTCAAGCGTGTGACGGAAATGTTACGCCCCTACCATACTGCTTTACAGATCTTCTTTATGCACCAAGACCTTGTAACACTCCAAAGAGAAAGGAAAAATTGAAATCGCATCATATGACCCCTTTAATTTAAAAAGGTATTCTAATTATCTGTTGTTCTGACAAAGTTTGTAACCATGGAAAGTTTCTAAGTATGTTTGTCTAATCATACACTACCTCATAGAGGGAACATGATGTTCCTTTTTGATAGGTTAAAGGCATTTTTTAAAACTGTAAGTTTTATCAAAGTGAGGTGTACTAACATCAGCTTTTGAAATGTCAGTCTACAATTATATACCCCTAAGCACGATTTGCTCCATATTAAGCAATCTTTGTCTTTGTAACTGTTCTTCTTTTCTGTCTGACTCATATGCAGTGCTTTGTTCCACATGGTTAAAAATACAGGCCGTTCCATGTTTGATTGGGAGCTATATGCAAACTCTCTGAACTCAGCTCTGTAAGAAATGTAATTTGTCTCAAAACCCTTTGATGAAGCCATCACTGTCAACTTGTATTTTTACCTTGGTACTGTATCTTTTCAGGCACGTGTGATATTTGTGAAATGCATGGCTTCCTGCATCCTCTGCCTTTATAAAGCTTGATCAAAGAGCAGCTGTCGAGAGCGATGATTTTTTGCACTGCAATGTATTCATGTATTCTTTCTTGGATGACACAGATGATATTTTGAGAAACTCAAATGTAACAAATTGATAAATAAAAATAAATATGATATAATACTAAATATAATAACAAATATAATGGAATATTAAAATATCGTATAAAAACTAATCAAATGCATTTTATTTTATTTTTTTTTACACAATGAAAGTCAATGTGTCACTGACTTTCATTGTATAGATATTTTAAAAATGTTTTGAAATGCCATGAGATGTCAGGGATAGTCCAGCCTCGTCAGGCCCAATCACCTCACACACCCGTTCACAATCACCGGAGTACTAATCAGCCGCACCTGTCACCACCTCATCAACACTAGCTCAAATGCTCAGTCACTGCAGTCACACTTTGTCTGGTCTTGAGTTCACTATGCTACTCCTTACCTGACTCACTAACCCGGATGCCATCCTGAAACCTACCTGTCTCTGGGCCATCCTCTTCAGCCCGATCCACCAAGGAACCCGTCATCACGTGAGCTAGATCCCTTCCATTCCATAGACTGTTGCTCTAACCCGTTTGCTCTCCATCTCTCTCTCTCTCAGCGCCTGTTAAATAAAGATCCCTGTTTACTTTACCTATCCGTCCTTGGTCTCCTTCTGTACTGTGACAGAAGACCAGACCCAACCCCAAACTCTCCATGGAGCCACAACCACCGAACCCCCCATCACTGGAGGATTTAATCCAAGCCTTCCATACAACACCGTGGGATTAGAGAATTTCATCCAAAAGGCTATCAAGATCTCCCAACATCTCCTGGCCTGTACCCCGGTCCAGCCACTCGCCTCACCGAGCACATCCGCCTCACCGGCTCCAGCACCCGAACCCATGCAAGTGGATTCATACCATCTCACCCATGCGGAGCGTTCACGGAGGATAACAACCGGACTATGTCTGTATTGTGGGGAACAGGGACACTTGATTCGCTCGTGTCCTATCCGTCCCTCACGACCCTCGGTGAGTACTATCCAGCTCAGCCCTCAAATTGCTATCTTGACTAGAATGAATGTATCATTAATTTCATCTCACCAATTCCTTTCAGCGCAAGCCCTTGTAGACTCTGGTTCTTCAGGGAACTTCATATCCCGTAACACACTCCAACGACTTCAACTACGACCGCTGAAATATGCCCATGTCCTTAATATCCTTACCATCCAAGGAAAGCCGTTGGGTTGTGGGAAGATTATGTGCCATAAATTTGCCATTGCCATTTTCTGGTGCTGGAGAATTCCACAGCGGAAATCATCCTGGGACACCCTTGGTTAACCCAACATGCACCCATCATTAACTGGACCACCAGCGAAGTTATACACTGGAGTGAGTACTGTCGGCAGCACTGTATGTCCCAAGTTCTCCCTCTGTCACCTGGTTTCCTCCCGGTCTGTGCCACCTCCATCGAGAGCCTCGAACCCACAGAACCTCACAGCATTCCCAGTGAATTCCGGGCATTTCAGGATGTGTTCAGTAAGCGGGCCGCGACGAAACTACCACCTCATCGGCCATGGGACTGTGCCATAGATTTGCTGCCTGGAGCTCAACTCCCTAAGGGTAGGGTATACCCGTTGTCCATCCCGGAGCAAGGAGCGATGGAGGAGTACATTAAGGAGGCTCTCCAGCAAGGCTTCATCCGGCCCTCCACCTCACCGGCCGCATCCAGTTTCTTCTGTGTGGGCAAGAAGGATGGAGGCTTGCGGCCTTGTATTGATTACCGAACTCTCAACTCACAAACAGTGAAATATCCGTATCCCCTTCCACTGGTGCCGGCCGCCCTAGAGGAACTTCGTGGAGCTCGTATCTTCTCCAAGCTGGATCTGCGAAGCGCCTATAACCTCGTTCGTATCCGCCATGGTGACGAGTGGAAGACCGCCTTCATAACGCCCACCGGACACTATGAATATTGTGTTATGCCGTATGGCCTATCCAACTCACCTTCCGTATTCCAAGGATTCATGAACGAGGTGTTCCGGGAGTTCCTCCATCATTCTGTGATCGTTTACATCGATGACATTCTGATTTACTCCCGGAACTTGTCCGAACATCGCCACCACGTGGAGCAGGTCCTACAACAGCTGAGAAAGTACCACCTCTATCTCAAGCTGGAGAAGTGCAAGTTCCACCTTACCACCATCAAGTTCCTCGGATATGTCATCAG
>NW_015539876.1:1609797-1611003 GCF_001515605.1 Sinocyclocheilus anshuiensis
TTAAATTCCTCCGTCAGTTTTGATTGTACAGATAAGAGCACTACATCAATCGAATCTGTAAAGGGTCAACTTTTATTTGTATACACACATAATAACAACAAAACTTTGTGCTTTGTGCATTTAAAGAAAACAAACAGGGTGTGCTGTCTGCCGCCTTGGTCTGCGTGATCTTTATTTAGAAATTAGAAACTAAAATGAACTGAAACTCAGCGAATACTCGACAAAGAGACATGAGATATATATTGTATCTATAGAAAGCTTGACATGTCTAGCCACATGTCTTTAGCCATTAAAATGTTTATAAGCAACTGAAAAAAGCACAAATGTCAGGGCATGTCAAAACTTCTCCAGGGCCCCAAAACACCCTCTATTCATCCATTCCAAGTCATCACTGAACTTGGAGTATCTTTGTGAGGTTCGGGAGGCAAACCCATGTCAGGCATGGTGGGCGCTGTTCTTCACCCGTTTTCAGTTCTCAGTTACCTAAGTTACCTACCCCAAGAACACCAGAGCAGACGCTCTGTTGCGCCTTCCTCAGGCCACGGAACGATTGATAACCCCGGAGACAATTCTCCCTCCAGCCCTCATTGTGGGTCCCATCCAATGGACGCTCGACGAAGAGATCCGTCAAGTCACCCACTCCGAACCAGCTCCGCCAGGAGGTCCAGAAGGGAAGGTCTATGTTCCATCCACTCTCCGCAATACCCTTCTGGACTCACTACACTCTTCTCCGGGCTCTGGACATCCAGGCAGCCAGCAAACCCTCTCGCTGCTCGAAACTCGCTACTGGTGGCCCGCTATGGCGCGAGAAGTCAGGCGCTTTGTCCAAGGATGCTCAGTCTGTGCCATCACCAAATCTCCCCGTCACCGGCCACAAGGCAGTACTTCCCATACCTCACCGGCCCTGGTCCCACATCGGAGTCGACTTCGTCACCGATCTCCCCGAGTCCGAATCACACACCTGTATCCTCGTAGTTGTCGACCGATTCTCAAAAGGATGTAAACTACTCCCCCTCAGAAAATTACCCACGGCCATGGAAACCGCAACACACTTATTCCACCAAGTCTTTCGCAATTTAGGCATCCCGGAGGATATCGTCTCCGATCGTGGGCCCCAGTTCATCTCCCGGGTCTGGAGGGCCTTCCATCTCCTCGGCGTATCAGTAAGTCTCCCCTCCGGATATCACCCACAGTCCAACGGCCAGA
>NW_015539876.1:1614805-1628515 GCF_001515605.1 Sinocyclocheilus anshuiensis
GTTATTATGCCGCCCGCAGTTGGAATCAGCTTCCAGAAGAGATCAGATGTGCTAAAACATTAGTCACATTTAAATGAAGACTCAAAACTCATCCGTTTAGCTGTGCATTTTTTTGAATGAGCACTGTGCAATGTCTGAACTGATTGCACTATATTTTATGTATAATCATTTTCTGTTCTTAACTGTTTTAAATTAGTTTTAAAGCTCTTAGATACATTTTTAAATCATTTTAAAAGTTTTTAAATTCCTTGTTTTATTGTTGTGATAATTTTTTTTATTATTATTTTCTTCTCTTTTATGTAAAGCACTTTGAATTACCATTGTGTATGAAATGTGCTATATAAATAAACTTGCCTTGCCTTGCCTAGTACAAATAAACACAATTATTTATGTATACAAAGCATTTTAGTAACACTATTCATTTGCCAGGATTCCTTTATTTTATTTTTTTTTATTTTTTATTTATTTTTATTTTTTTTGGTAGCTCTGCATGCTTGCCTGGCTGTTTAAGTGAGGGGATGCAGAAAGAAAGAGGACACCTCTCTCTCTACTCAGTCTGTCGCCCTCATACATAAAGCCTCAATTTCCAGCTGGAAATTTTTTCATTACACTGGAATTGAAAGGAAGAGGGGGACTTTTCACTCCTCTCCCTGATGAGTTCATAAATTTGAAGTGAGGCTTTGTCAGTTGAGAATTAGCACACTGCACATGCACTCTCTTAATGTTCCAGGAGGCAGGCTTCACATCAGAGTCTTTCAGAGTGAGGGTGAAATAGAAACTTTACACCCACAGCTCTCTCAGTGTGTTTGTGAGAAGGAGAAAAAGAGATGATGTCAGTAGAAACATATTAGACAATCTTCTATTATGGCTCAGTTTGTGCAGAAAATTGGATTGTATGGTAGAAAACACAGGCCATGGTGTAAGAGTTGTGGATTGTGTTTAAAATTAATAACTTATTTCGGAGCTCTTTCTATCACATATAACCTTCCAACAAGTTACCCATTATGAGGTCCTTTATAATCTGCTAAACATGCAAACATTGCAGTGGATCTCATTTGTAAGCAACTAAATCCTTTTCTTATGGTCTTTTCCTTGTCATTTATCTGCTTTTGAGCATAGGGACACATCAAACCTTTAAGTACACTTGGCTCTGAAGACCTACTGATTGATAGTGACAGGGAGCAGGTGAAGGCTTTGTTTGCTTTGTTTGTTTAGTACAAGTTCATAGTCTGACTTTTTTCTTTTCATTCAATTCACATGGGTTCTGCGCTCGGGTAAACTGCCTCAGGGGTTTGATGAATGCGAGTATCCACTCAGCTTGAAGATCCCGACCAAAAGAGGGGTTGGCAAAAAGCATGTTGTTGCCAATCTCATAAATGCACAATTCAAAAGAGGATTTTCACAAGCAATAGAATGCATGGACTTAAAGCAAATGAAATGTAGCTCCTGATGTTGTTCTTCATTGGTTTTAGGCATTGAATGTGACACTGTTTGGATTTAATTAGCTTTTAATGAGTCGTCTTAGGTGCCAGATTAGACGTCCAGCAAAACTGCTTTGGAAGTAAATTGGTTTTCGGTCTGCATAGAAACATTCCAAACTATTTTATGAAGAATAGGTTTGACATTAATGTAAGACAAATGGAAACTATTAAAAAAACAAAAATCATCAAAGGTGGACAGAGAATCTAGCGATCCAATAACATCCTTAATATATACATTTAAATTGTGTATTTATCATATATTTATTATTGATCAAGTATTATTAAATCAAAGTCTCCTTGTTTACTGTCCCAAGATTTGTCTTTCTGTCTTTGTCTCTAGTTTGCAATCCAGAATTATTGCATACTGCTAATGGATTATCTTGCCTAGCATACTGTATATGCGAAAGTATAACCATAAAGGCCATTTTTAATGTCTAGAAGAACATTATAATTCAATAACATGATTTTTAATGTAGCATTTTTGGAATTTTAGGTTATAATCTGTATACCAGCACCAGGGCACCATGAACCTTTGAATTATTTATTTTCTATTTAATCATTTGGACAAATATGTGTTGAAACATTTATTTAAGATACAGGGAGGCAACTTAAAAAAAATAAAAAAATGTAAATGTCTGTTCCAGTTGCACTTAATTTTGACACATTTTCTAGGTTAAATAAACATGATGCAAACTAGTAAAACAATGCTTTAATAATGTAAGCAATGTTCCAATTTATTGAAACCAAAATCTCAAGTTAGTGTTTTTTTTTTTTCCTTTTCATTGTTACATTAATTACAATTTTATAAGAACACAGTAACAAATTTCAGACTTCATTCATACTTGTGAACTGATGTTTGTTAGTTCTTTAATGGTCAGCTCATTTTTACATCAACATTTAAGCTCGGTAAGCAGTGGTCAGGCCCGTGATTCTGTGTGGAGCACCAAGGGTTAGGGTGATTGAAGTGTTCTTAGTGAAGCTCCAAAAAGCCATAGGGGCTCAATAAGGGCTTACTTCCCTCTCAGACGTGGCAGCGCCACAGTGCATGCTGATAGCAATAATGTGACAAATGAAATGAATAAATGCACAAATAAGGGGGTAAGAGACAGATCCTTAGATGTGCGCAGTTAGACAGGTGTCACACTGAGCCATGTGTCTTTGTGAGCTGTCCTCATTAGCAGGCTTCTTGGTCTACTTTAAATGCGAGTGTTCTCAGAACTAAATGGATCCCACAGAAGGACCATGAGTGGTTCTTGCTGAATTTTTAGAAAGTTTCTTACCCTTAGGAAACTTGGCTCAGATAACAATTCTGCAAGGGGATGCCAGGAGCACTCAGATAGGCTCCATTATGTATATATGAACATAGGGTTGGCTAATGTTTTGGTGACAGCGTTTTCCTCAGAGCCACTAAACAGCCCAGAGTCAGTGCACAAGATATTGTAAAAGTACACATGTATTTGACAGTCTTTTTTTTTTCTGTTCGTACTTAAGTGTCTAAACGTCCCAGTAAAGAAATTTACTCAAGTTTCACAGTGTTCAAAAACCTTTCCTAAGAATTGCTGTTATTGATATAGCTCTGGCTTACCTAGTGGATGATCAATAAGGCTTCATGATTTCCTCATGATGGATGTTAAATATGTCAATCTGCTGCAAGGGCAATTTCATCTTATGAGGTGATGATTTGATTGTGCAGAAGTCTATGAATTATTAAGTCCTTCAGTGATGTTTAAAAATGCTGAGTTGTCTTCTTGATCATGTAGTTTGCAGAGAATAATCATGTTGCATACATAATGTTCCAAATCAAGGTTGTATATTTGGTTTTAACATTATTAGAGGCATTTTAAAATCAGTCAAGCTTTACTGATGCGCAGTATTTTCATCTACACAGTGAAGTAGCTAATACAGCTCAGCTTACAGTTGTTCTTGTTTAGAAAGAGTTCATGCAAGTAATTATTTTCTAATTTGTGTACACTAAAAATGTTAACACAAAAACAATAAATAAATGTTTAACATATTTAAATACTATTTGATTTCATGAAATTAAGTTAACGTCTTAGTTCTAAATTTACATTTTGAGACCCACCCAAAAAAAAAAGACAGAATATAAAATATATTTTATATTGACTATTAAAATATGCATTATCATCATCATCATCATCATCATCATCATCATCATCAGCATATAGATTATTTTATTTTAAAATCTTTATTCTTTTGAACACTTTCTTTATGATCTATGTATACCCTGAATTCATGGCTCGTAAAATTTATTTTTTGGGATATACATCAATTATAAAAGTAAATGGTCTACATGTCACCACTTACAGTGCACACAATTGATGCTACGAGTATTTCTATTCATCTGCACTCGGTATTATGCTTGTTGAGGCTCTCCAGTGCTTTATCTGTGACTCCCACACAGGCCTCCATTTCTAATTTTCTGATAACAACAAGAGCAAGAACTCCTCCCCTGAATGACATGACTTGAAAAGCCAAATGTGCAATAACACAGAAAGCGCTTGCTTCTTGTTACAGATAAAGAAAAAAACTGTACTGTATCAGACAGATTTGAAATGAAACAATGAAAGGGTTTGTCAAATGCTCCCAATTGAGCTTGATCAACGTAGCATCTGCTTTTGGCAAGGCTCCAGCATTCTTTGCCATAATCTTCACTGTACCTTTAGATTCAGTTCTTGCTGGAGAGCAGAAGCCAGTCCTGTTTTCCTTCCTCTTATCTACATATGCAGGCTATCCTGACAACCAGCCCCATCCACCCAGATTATCCCGACTATGGGTTAAAAAAAAGGGCATGCAGGCCTCAAAAGATTCCAATCTGTGTTTTTGCCCACTGCATAAAAATGTGCCATACAATGTCATGCGTGAATAGAAAATGATTAAGCGATCGTAATTTAGCTTACACAGATTTTAGTATTACAACTATGACTTGTGGAGATTTATGAGGAAAATGTATAAAATTTGGTCCTGCAGTGCTGAATAACGGGAAAAATGTTGACGATGAGTCTGGTCCTTATTTCAAATCAATGAGGCTCGGAGGGATTTGACTAATTTAGCATTCAGATTGCAAATTACACATTGTTCACTTCAATTAGAACTTTAAATCCCACTCACAGTAACACACTTGCTGTATAAATTATAGCCTAATATATCATTAGGTCTTTATTACTCTCTTAGGACCCTGCCTGCACTCATTCGGTGTGTAGACAGGGGTTCCGTGTGTAGTATTCATAAATGTAGGAAGACCCTGAGGTCATAAATAACCTATACAGCAGTTTAAGGGTATTCATGTGAGCCCAGAATTATTTCTTAGAATGAATTTTGTGGCAAGTAACATTTTAGGCAGACTGTTGGCAGTTAGCTATTTTGTCTATGTTTGTTCTGCCAAACAAAGCCACAATGTAATTAACCGATGTGTGTCTTTGAGCAACAGTAGTTGTGTTCTTGAATGAATAAGTGGGCTTGAACAAATCAATGGAGTGAATGATTCAATGAAGACAGTTGTTTGTTTCACTCCTGAATGAATCAGCTTGCACGCCGTGCATCCACAAATCTGTCTGAATTAATAAATGATGGAGTTAATGGAAACACTAATTAAAAAGTTAGTAAACAACTCATCCACTTAGATATTATTGCATTGTCATGTCACATTCAAACTTGAAATTACTTGAAAACATGATCTTTTAGTGAGCAATCCATTAAATGGTGAAATTAAAGGTACATCTCTGTGTCTGTGACCTTCATGACACCTGCAGTGTTTATAGAGGTTGATGACTGATGATCTGAAAATAACTTGACAATTAAAAAGAACATCTGAACATCAGTTCACAAATTAAAAAAAAAACATGAAATATGAAATTTGTTACTGCATTCTTGAGAAATATACTTAGTTAAAAAAAAAACATTACATTAATTATGCTGTTAATGTAAAAATACAAAATATAACTGTATTGGTCGTTGTTTTCTTGATAGTGTAAGTAATGTTTGAACTTGTGGTGTGCAAGTATACTGTATATGTGTTTTATTTAATTATTAATTTATTATCATTTCTACTCTATGCGTATGTAAAGAGGTTTATGTTGTACATTTCTGTAGTGGAGGCAAATGTTTAATCTTTACTTCTGAGATTTTGGAGTGTGTGGATGTTTTCCAACAAATCTGCACAGTGTTTGAAATAAGACTTTTTAACTGTTTTGCCTACTCACTTTGAAAAATAATAAATGAGAGAGTTTGGCCATGCTGTAATCACCAACTGTCTTTACTATGATGAAGAGCTGGCAACATCTTCATTTAACCATTTTTTAAAAGCCGAACGGCTGCATTAATTAGAATTATGACTAATGAGGATTCATGAATAATATGTAAAATACAAAATGAGGCCATAAGTTCTCAATTAGCATAACTTCTCTCTCATTTTTCCTTGTAAATTTTCTAATTAAAACCTTTAAGCTAGAGCCTGTGTTGGTATAATTAACTCGCCTACCTCTAAATATTTTTAATCACTGGTAAACGTGTTGTGAACAATGAGAGAATAATGAAGATGAAGTTGAACAGAATTTAAATTAAGCCACAGAGGGCTGCAAATTGAACATGGCCACAATAATTATGACCACATGAAATGTACTTCACTCATTAAAAATAATTCATTTTCACAAGTAATACAATTCCTTCATGCTCCAGGAAATTGCCCTACTCTTCATATCCTGTTGGCCAGTGGTTACATTTGGAATGGAATGTAAACCAGGGCACTGATTAGTTCCAAATATTGACTCCTGGTTGAAAACCCATTGTGTCACAAGTTGACAACTATTTAAGCAACAACCACAAGTGTGCCAGAGGACCAAGCTCCCAAATCCGTGTTTATCTCAAAGGCAATATTGGGCATGTACTTTGAACTGACTATAAATAAAACATTTATGGTGCTGAAATGAACATTCCCTCTGCTTTCAAGGAAACATAAGAATCCCTCCAGCCATATGGCTCTGAAGATTGTGAATTGTGTAAAGAAACAGGAGGGAAGTTATAGTTCATGCTTTGTATACCGCAGTCAGAGATCATTGAGTCTGTTGAAGTCTGAATACTATGTATTGAAGTCATCTTTTGCTCTGTGATGAGGTCCTGGAGGAGGCAGAATGGACGATCAAACAACAATACAGATTGGATTTGTTTAAAGTGCTTCACTGTCAAGGGGGCAGTAGAAAATTCTGAATAGGCGTTTCCATAGAAATCTAGGGCTGTTTTGAACACCTTTGCAAGGCGTAAATGACTGAAGTTCAATAACAGTAAAATTACCAGAGGAAATATTGCACAGCTTGAGTCTTCCTTTACTCTGTTTTATCAATATTCCTCATTTAAAGGCACATCAAAAGCTTACAGCAATTTGAATGTATGTGCTTGGGTTCCCTGTTCCATAGCTCAGACCAGGTAACCTTCTTTCATATGTATATGTCGCTTCAGAACCGCTAGAAGCTATTTCCAAAGATTTGATCCCGGGGCCACTCAGCAGTAGGGCAGCAAAGTTCCTGCCCTACACATTACACTAAAAGCAAAGCCATGTTTTTGAAGTCGTATAGCTAACCTCTCTACATAAATTGAATAATTTGCCCTCCTTGCTGTCCTACCGCCAGACAGTTGATTATGACACGTGACCCCAAAGTAATAACTTCGAGAGGTATCTAGAGGTGACCTCGGAGAATTGCACGCACATGAACTTGTTTTGTCAGAGCGATCTGTTAATGATATGCACATTTGAATTTTTAATTTGGCTGCGAGAAAGAACATGACAAATGAGACATGCGCTGGGATGCTCAAGGATAGCATTGCCCGGATGCGAAAGCCAAGAGACATCTCATTGCATTGAATTAATTTAATATTCACGTGTTCGTAATGACTTGTGGCTACGCCGTATCAGCTGTTTTTATGGATTTAACTTTGAGCTTTGTTCAGAGCAGAGGTACAGTTGACGTTGAGTGACCGAGTGAACACAGTACTTGGGAGGAAGTCCTTCTTTCCACCTTTCATCTTTTAGTACAGATTAAATTTATCTCTGAAGGGAAGTATAATTATAGTAAAATGTATCTTTTTTTGTCCTTGATGGATTTTGGGTTTAATATAAATTAAGCTCAATAAACAGCTTTTGTGGAAAAATGTTGATTACTTCAAGTTTTTTATTTGCCCCTCATTTCTTAAAAAAATAAAATAAAATCAAGATTACAATGAGGCACTTATGCCGATCTCGATTCAATATCAATTAATGTTTATATACTGTAAATATAAGGGGATAAACATCTTTTGTTGAATGCAGTTGAATGCCTTCAGTATTTGCTTGCATTCATTGTGTGTAATTATGCAAGTATCAAAGGATGAAAAAGGGTAAAAAAAAAAAAAAAAAAAAGGATGTCAGTTATTAACTTTTTAAATTTCTCATTTAAAAATCTAGTGTTTAATCATGTCTAAATATTTATTCAAATGAAGAACTTAAAAATAAGTAAGCAGCTATGACCTGCAATATTCTAGGTATATTTAGTAAAGATCCATACAGGTACCTAGTGGGTAAACGCATTACAAATGAAAATGATTTTTTTTCTCTGACCACAAAATGACTCTAATTTGCATCTTTGCATTGGAATATTAAACCCCTTTTTTTCTATTTTAACCTTACATACTACACTAATTGCAATAAAAAAATATTATAAGTCATTAGTGGACCATAGTTATTGCACAAATAGTATTTAGTACCAAAAGATCTCCTCAAAATATTAAATAAATATTATCAAACTAAAATATAGAACACTTATTTAACTGAAAAATAGTTAAGAAAAGAGATGCAATTAACATCACATGAAACATCATTTAAAGGGTAAATAAACACAACACTGAAGCAAATATCAGTAGTTTGCATGATTAATTCATACTGCGTGCATGCTGGGAAACATACTCCTGCCTCCACTACCACAGACATCACTATTACCCATTGAGGTAAATTAAGGTAAACTTAACTGTGTGATTATTGTTATGGTACAGTTAATTAGCTATACATTAATGCAGCTATACATTATACTGTAAAATGAGTAAATATAGTCATAAAGGTTCAAGAAAATGGTAAATATTCACAATTAAATTATCCACATATTAGAGGTCCACCTACATGGAGATGGTCTCAACATTTGGAGATACATTCTAGAAATCATTTATTTCTAGAAAAAAAACAAAAACAACAGGGGGGGGGGACTTGTGGTGAATGACTGAAAAAATTATGATTCAAATATAGCAATGTGATCCGTAATATGTTTAATAATAGATACATATCCCAATACATCTTTAAGCTAAGTATCTGTTTGTTGCTATGTGGAAGCACATCGAAAAGCTTTCACACATTGTTGTGCTTTTGAAAGTAAAAGGATTTTTTATTTGAAAAACTTAGTTTGGCATTCATACAAAGACACTCAGAGGAACAGAAGATGTGGGTCAAAAGAGCACTGCCTTTATGCTATTGACCTTTTCTTTGTCTTTCATGTAAAACTGTACTTTTTAAAATATTATTTTGCATTTGCAAGTACAAGCAATTGTTAATCCATCCAAGTATTTTGGGAATAGTGTTATGCAAAGGCCCTTTTTTTCCTCAAACCTGTGGGGGGAAAAAATAAAAGTAAATGTCAAAAGTGCATCTACAGTGATTGCCCTTTTAAGTAATCATATTCTCATTGTAAAAATAAATTATTTTCCTCTTCTGACCTTCACAACAACTTTAAACAGCTGAAATTTCATGGTATCCCTGTCACCAGAATAGATAAGAAACAAGTAGATCAGAAATGATAGTCCAGCTCAGGACATTTACCCTTTGGAGAAACTAATGCACAAAGGTGTGATGTCTCTGGGTTGGCTCAACCCAGAATGCATTGAAAGTGATAACTTTTACACAAAGATTTTTATCAGTAATGATATGACATAGGGTTGCTGTTGATATGCTTTCCTGTTTTCTACAAGGTGCAGAAGGGCAGATGATTCCGTGGCTATTACATGGTATTTGTAGCCAGTTATGTGAAGTTTAAAGCAAGTTGAACTGTTCTATGGAGCGACCCCAAGCTTCTGTGTGAGTTTTCGGTTTTGTTCAGACTCTGGCCCTGCAATTGTGTGCTGGTTACAGGAAGATTCCCTTTAACCAGCACATAATTAAAGTGAACTTTTAAGAACAGAACATTCTTTCGACAACATACGTGGTATTCTATTTATTTGTCCAGAACATTTAAATTTGTCAAATTTAAAAAATGCATATGAAGAGTTCATTTGCAAAAACAGATAAACGCCACATTCAAAATAATGCACGATTGCCGTGCATTATTCTCCACATATAGCGCGATCTGAACCCTAAACACGTTTTGTCAAAAAAGCCGGTTTTGTCCACTTTCAAGGCATCGCGAGTTCACGTTTTACTGCAGAAGCCGACAAACGCCCTTGTTGTTTTTGAACAGAAGCCGTTAAGTCCATTTTAGCGAATCAGCGTGCTGTATTCAGGTCAGGTGACAACGCTACTTTCACTTTGAAAAGACGTGCTAGCTGAGAGGAGTTTCGTCAAAGCTGACTAAAAGTGATCGAGGATGGATAATTTCTACGAACTTGATGAACCTGTGATATCTTCTTCAGGGTGAAAAAGGAAAATACAAGCTGAAACGTTTTCACGGAACCTTGCAAAAGCAGTGCGTTACAATGGTGAGGGAAAAGCTCAGTGTATTGTGTGTAATCACATCCATACAGTTTATGATCACAACAACAACAACATTTGTCAGGCATCTACATTGTCATCTGAGGAGATTACAAAGATTAAACGAGTGTTTTTTTAAACTCTAAAACATGAAATGTGGAGTTATCTGCTTTTGCCAAAAAACGACTGTTGGAGTTATCTGCTTTTGCTATAAAACAAATGTTTAATATGTAAAAAAAAAAAACATACTTTCAATGAACTTTAATTTTGTAAATTGCCTGTATTTGTTTAAGTTATTATTACTTAATCATAACAACCCAACTGCAGTTCGATTGATATTACTTGGAATGCGCAATAAAAAAAACGTGATTTCTGAAAAAAAATTAAAATGTTGGAGTTATCGGTTTTTGCAAATGAACTCTTCATATACAGTAATGCTCTTACATTCTACGAGGTGAATGCATGGAAATGTGAATCTCATATTTTTTTAGACATGAACTTTCCAGAGGGGGAAAAAAGTAAAGTAGTCTGACGTAAAGTGAAAAGCTTGCATGTTTGTAATAAACAAATTCATCATTAAGATGTTTTTTCTTCAAACCGTTGCTTCTGGATAAAATTTGAGTCTTCTATACATAATATTGCTTTCTCCAGTGAAAAAGTTATCTCATCTGAATCACGAGAGAAATATGAACAGATCAAACACTGTTTACAAGCAAAAACAGTCCAAAACAGAACAGTTCCAAACAAATATGTTGGTGGATTTTGATGTAAGAGGACAACAGGTGATGGATTTTTTTTTTTTTTTTTACTGGAGGAAGTATTATGGATTATAGACTCTTTGGCCAGAAGCAATGTTTTAAAGTTAAAATGCCTTAATGATGGATTTGTTTCTTGTAAACATGTAGCTTTTCACGTCATAAGAAATTAATTGATGAACCGGAGTCTTTTGAATTACTTGTGAATCATTATGTTTTTATCAGCTGTTTGAACTCTCATTCTGACAGCACCCATTCATTTCAGAAGACTCATCAGTGAGAAAGTGATGTAATGCTAAATTTCTCCAAATGTGCTCTGGAGAAGAAACAAACTCATCTGCATCTTTAATAGCCTGAGGGTGAGTAAACTGGCAGCAAACTTTCATTGTTTTGGAGAACTATTCCTTGAAAAGAGGTTGTAGCCAATTGGGTGAAGAAAATAAAGTGTTTTGTTTTTGGTTATAATTTTGTAACAAAGTATGTGTTAATAACTCTTTGACATTTAGTACATACCTAGTACATACATGCTAAATAATAAATGTAAAATGTAATGGTGTAACTGTGACATTTTAAACATATTTGCTGTGCTGTACTTTCACCCAAAAGATTTCCATTTGAAGGGTATTATTGGAAACATGGTTCTTTGTTATTTTTTCTGGCTGTACTTAAAAGGAGATTGCAATTTTATATTGTTTTCATATTCTTTCTTCTTTGTGAAATACAAAATGTTAGGCAGATTTTAGGCTGTTAGGCCAAGATGCTCTTTTCCATACAATGAAAGTGGGTGGTGCTGTATTCAAATGGGACCACAAAAAAAGCACCATAAAAGTAGTTTATTATAAGTAGTAGTATAATATAGTAGTATAGTAGTATAAGTAGTATACTATAAGTCTTCTGAAGCCATAGCTTTGTGTGAGGAACAGACCAAATTGTAATTAATTAATCACTTATAATCTTGGGAGTTTTCAAATCTCATTTCTGATCAATTAAAAAACTAGCACTTTTAGATACGTCATGCTAGGTTTGTCATGTTTGATTTCACATGCTATGATTCTCACGTCACGTGACAAATCACCACCTGGCGAGTTTGAAAAACACAAGATCTAATGCAACACCAGAGGGGGACACTATCAGTGAAAAACAACTTTGGTCATTAACAATTTTGGTCCATTCCTCACACAAGATCACACTTTTACTGCATTTAATCTGTTTTACATTAAGCAATCAATACAAGTGCAACGTCAACACAATTTTCATACATGATCTCAACATTCCCTACATTGCTTTGATGGCAAGTTTGCAGTTTAAACAGCTGCACAAGACCCAGTCTCCCTTTTGCAATCTGGTGGACAGAGAAAACATACAGCAAGAGATATTTGATCCCGCACTTATAAGTGCTCTATTAGTTCAACTAGAAATGCATGGGGTGTCGTCAAAGGTGAAGCTGTCATTTAGCCACTGAAATTCCAATGTCGCAGTAGTCTGTACCATTGACTTCGGGACTTCAATGACAGCCCATTACACTCAGCCCATGATAGCCTGCTGGTGAGCCTATAGGCACTCTACAGGGCCACTGCTTGACAAAAGCTCCAGTGGGTGTGGACAAGACAAGGACAAGGATTAAAATTCACGTGCCTGAGTGTCCTCTGGCTGACGTGCTCTAGGGTAGCCTTCTAGACTCTCTCACCAGGGAATTTCAGCGAGCTCTTCCATTATTTTCACTTCATGATTGGTCTAACGTAGATCATTTCAAGCTGTTGGGACTGGGAGTATGTCATGGGAGATGTTTAGGAGTACACTAGCTAGCATATAGATGTCTACAAAGCTAACACACATGGACTAAATGCCACAAAACTCTTATTTTGAAGGGGTCTTTAAATTTTTGTGCCACATAAACCAGAGACAAACCAATCCAAGACAGTATCTTTATATGCTGTCATTGTTGGCCGAGGAGCCTGGCAGTCCATAATTCCAATCCAGAATTTCTGATTGGTGCTGTTGTTCTTTGTGCTACTACTGGTCCTTTTGTTTTATACCTTGATTAGGACATATCAGTATCACAAGTCACTCATCTGCAGGATTAAACCATGACCAGTTTAGGCTGGCCACACACTTGAAGATTTTAAGGCAGATTTTAAGCCTGGTTTACACCCCCGATTCAAGGCTTGTCACAAATGATGTTTTGTCCAAACAATCCTCTATTATGTGGTGTCATTATGGTTATTTAAAGGGGTCATATGATGTTGCTAAAAAGAACATTATTTTGTGTATTTGGTGTAATGAAATGTGTTTATGTGGTTTAAGGTTAAAAAAACACATTATTTTCCACATACTGTACATTATTGTATATCCTCTATGCCCCGCCTTTCTGAAACGCGCCGATTTTTACAAAGCTCATCGGTCTGAAAAGCGAGGTGTGCTGTGATTGGCCAGCTATCCAGTGCGTTGTGATTGGCCGAATACCTCAAGTGTGTGACGGAATAATCCAACATAAAACCATGTCTGCATTTGTGATTGGAGAAATGACAAACAGCAAGCACTACTCTACGCTGCTCAGAACTCGCGTTTGAATCATCAGTGGCAAATCCTTTCAATGAAAACATACTTACAGTCTGTGAGTCAGAACAGCTGGCATTGTAGTCTACTCTTCCAGGATCAGGAAAGAGTTCTCCATAAAATGCGTTGCACACATCTGAATATTTGGGTTGAACTGTTCTGGAACAGTGTTGTAAATACAACTTAACCACTGATTTCTAGT
>NW_015539876.1:1628642-1642245 GCF_001515605.1 Sinocyclocheilus anshuiensis
TCCACAGCGCAAAGTTGATGTATTCCCTCAGCGACCAGCACGGATCAGCTCTAGGCATAACGAAGCGGATATAGTCCTCTTTTGGAAGGCCAAACAAAGTAGTCTCGCTTTCACAACGAAACACACAGCGTCTCGACATGGCGGCAGCAACAATACTACAGCGAGAATAAAAGTTATGCCTTCTTTCTTTGTGTGAACATTTGGGCGGCGTTATGCAAATCTTCCCACATCGTGACATAGACATGTGGGGGCGTGTTAGAACAAGCCGTTTTAGGGAGCCGTGGTTGACTCTTAACTTTTATAAAGAATATCTTATTATTATTGTATTTCAGACTTTAGTCTTTGCAACTTTACAGATCTTCTTTATGCACCAAAAGCTTGTAACACTCCAAAGAGAAAGGAAAAATTTTAATCGCATCATATGACTTTAACTGCTTCTGATCGAGACAGAGCGTCCCTGAACTCAAAATGTAAATATCAAACATGTTTGATATTTACAGCTCTTGATCGGGCTGCCTCTGATGTTATACCCGCGATAGCCAATGAGAGTAGGTGCGTTCTGATCGACAGGGTCACTACGCAGTGTTCACTGCTCCCTACTCCCTAAGCACGGGATATCCGTTGAAGTGGACTTCACTGACAATAATCGCTCATTTGAACACCCTGGAACGTCATCAAAGAAAGGCAATGACGGGGTCACGCAGATTACGATAAAACAAATAAATATGGTAATTTATTTTACTTTCAAATTTAAATACATATAAAATACATATACAATTATGTATCTAATAAATATAGTAAAAATTTATATTTTAGACTGTACAGTTTAGACTGTTAACAGATTGTAGTGGTTTCATCTCGTGCGCTTTCTTTCCCACACGAAGCCTCGTAGTAACTCTCCTGAGGTAAATAAAAAAATTACAGCGCCTCAGCTGTTTCTTGCCGGTTTTACTTAGTTTCACCTATTCATACAATACATTACAATATGCAAATGTAACATTAATCCCCATAACCATTCATAAATACTCTAATTTGTATAATAATAACAACATTTATTGCAAACTGTCCATTGCAGAGCCTTAAAAATACTCTGCTCCATCTTTAGTTATAACTGGTGACATGGTGCATAATGACAGTTTGGTGATTTTCCCTCTCCACTTCCTGTGAAGTGATGTATCGATGTTCCCTTATTCCCTATGCCGTTCGCAGTGCCCTTAGAACTGAACATGTTCGCTCCCTTTGGATTGGAATCTCACTTAAGATGGCGGAATACCCTGTGAAGTCCACTTCGCAGTCCACTTACGGTCGAATGGAGCGCACCTATACAGGATGTTGTGTGCTTCTATAGCTGAAACTTTGCAGCCACAAACATGCCACGTTCATCCATTTTCCTTTTTTCTATTTTGTTTTTCACTGTACAACAGAACGTGCGCCAGGAGAGCCAGTTGACAATGTCGATTGTCCTCCATGTGTTTTTCTTCTCTAGTCACGTTTAATCTCACGAATCTCCGTGGGATCTCGTGTCACTGTGAAATTGTTCCTAAATCAACAAGTGTGTGGAATCACGGTCTGGTCGAACCATCTATTGTGCACGTTCAGAGGATTATAAGGCTAAAAATCAGTTGAAACTCTCTTCATGTCTGTGGTCTCCCATGGTTTTAAAATCGGTTAAGAGTTGAAAATTGTCTAGTAGGGAACGCCAGTGACTGACCATTACAGTGATTGTTCACATCTGATTTTTCCTCTAATTTTGGGTTAACCATTTCATTTTCATGGCAATACAGCCATGTCATAATAGAGGTCTGTATAAAAACCAAAACAAAAGACCCAAAACAGCTGACCCAAATTTTTCAAATAGCAAACAGACATGTTGCAATAAATTCGAAAGGAGAACATTTAATTTTATTTCATTAAAAAAATATCCATTACAATAATAATTTAAACTTTCATTACTTACAAGCACATATCCAACATGGAACACTACTTCAGCATGTCAGGTCGCCTAACGAACCTTTATATCACAGACTAATGAACAGCAAGACGCATGGCTTAATTGTTAGCCAGATGTTCAAGCTTTGAGATGTCTTATAATTAAGTTGAATTAAAAAAACATTGTTGAATTAATGTATAATTGTTCATAAATAATAGATTCATTGCTTGTTCTTATAGTTATTTATTTATTTTTAATATCTGACTGAATAACTGCAACAAAACAGATGCTCTTTCCAGCACTGTCAAGTTTTTGACATCCAAGTACATATTTGCTACTGTTGATAAACAGCTGTTGGCTCATGGCAATTAGGCATTAGGCATACAGCTTCTCTCTATTGTTACATGGTTTTTTCTTAATAAATACTGTAAATATTATTATAAATGTATTGTTTTGGTATTATGTGATCTGTTTTATGGGTTTTAGTTGGGAAATGCAAGCCAAAAAATACACTTTTTTACTTCATATCCTGAGAGTAGAGAGAGAGAGTTGACGTGGTGGTTCTATGATGACAGCGCATTATTTAAACCAATACATCCAACATGAATGAAATCTTAGCAAATGGGAGACATACTCTCTAAGAAAATAAAACAGACCTCACAATGGCTCAAAAACCACCTATATTTGTTGTCAGAATGACATTAACAGGCACTAACTGCAGCTTCAATCAATAGTTCCGAGTTCAAGCCTCTGCTGTGAAAAGTAAAATGCTCCACTAGGAGCGGTTTAATTTATTTATTTTCTTTGAGGTCCTTCTGATAGGCACTCAGAAATGCTACAGCACTCAAACTGTACCTGGATATTTCTACCTTCGTTCAGGACACTGTGTCCGGTTTACAATGTCCTGCACCTCGATGCTGCAAAAGTGTCTTTTTTAAACCATTTCAAGAAAACTTCTTGTGGTTTCAGAGGAAGGTGAAACGTATTGTGAAAAGGTCAGCCTCAGAGACATTATTTGATGAAAGAGAACGGGTACACCTTGCTTCTAGAAGCTGAAAGACGACATGGAGTCAGCAGCAATTAAGGTGCAGTACAGGATAAAGCCTTCGGCCCTTTGTGTATCTTTATTTCAGATCTGCCTAGTGGATCAGCTTAGTAGACTTAGTGGTGGATGAGTTCAGATCTGCTTAGTTTGGCAAGTATCCATGAGTTCACAGTTATGGGCATCTTTGAAAGTAGTAAAAAGGACGTTCTATTCATTATTTTGGCAACAGTGATGAGGAATGCTTTTATGTTATTGCCAATTTCAACTCAATAATTTAGAGCCATCTGCGGTAGTTTTAAGCAAGTGGGTGATGGACACTTAAATAACATAACTTGTGTTATAAATCCTTCTATAAAAACTTTTAAATCTCCAATGTGAAAATATGCCTAAAAAAAATAAGAAAAAGAAATAAAAGAAGTTAAACATTAAGCCTAATTGTTTAATGATTTTATTTACAGAACATCAAACAGGTAAGTAATTGTTTTAATTGTATTTTTAAAAAAATACCATACTTGTTCATAATGAATTGTATGGTGTTATTTGCATTGCATTACATGATGCTATTAGCCAAATGGTTATTAAAAAAGATTAAAATATAAGACATAAACAATAAATAAATATTTAAATATAAAATAAATAATATAAAAAAAACATGACAGCAACAACGTCATCTAAATATTTTTTTTTTTTTAAATGTATCATATTACCAAGATATCGACCAGCATATTATCTTTTGAACTTCTGTTCATTAAGGAATCACATCGCTATAGAACAGAAATCACACATTTCTGTACATTAAAGAATATATTAAGAATATATTTCCAAAACATATTAAGCAGCACAACTGTGGCATGAAATGGGATCACCAAATCAGCATATTAGAATGATTTCTGAAGTATCATGTCACACTGAAGACTGGAGTAATGGCTGCAGAAAAATTCAGCTTTGCCATCACAGGAAGAAATTACATTTTAAAAATACACTACCACAAAAATTTATTTTAAATTGTATTATTTCACAATACACACACGTTTCCCTTTTAGTGATCAGTTTATCAGGGAATACTAAAAGGGAAATAAATCTATGCAGTAAAGCCCGACTGATATATCGTTTTGCCGATATGAGCCTGTTGCCGATATATCGTATCGGCGAATATGCCGCCGATATGAATTTTTTTTTTTATTTTAAAAAATTTTAAATTTGAATTGTTTGCTACTGGCGACCTGGATGAAACGCTTTTGAAGCTTAAGTCTATGGAAAACCATTGAAACTTTGAACGGCCGTATCTACGTAACGGCGCGGCGAATCCGCACCAAATTCGGGGGATCCCTTCAGCTTGAGGAACCCTCTCGAACGCAAATCGAGTGTACGTCTAGAGGCCCGCTTTCGAATGAGACCACCCCCGCGTCGATAGCCCCCGGGGTTCGGGAGTTACGGGTGGTTAAATTCGCGGTCCGGCGCAGACCGATCAAGTGATCCCGGGGGGCTACTGATGCGCGGAGGGTGAAAATTCACATGAAATTCCGCCATGATTCCAGTTCCAAGGGAACATACACGTTACAAAGTGCGCGAGACGTGAATTTATATTGTATTTATTTACAGAGGTATGTCACACTTCACACTTCTCTAGTAAGTTTCGTCTGTGTGTGAAGACAGTAGCGCAAATCCGTGAATAAATGTTTCGAAGTGAAAACGGAATAAAGACTTCAACGGAATAAAGTTGAATGGAATTGAATTAAAGTTGAATAAACTTCAACTTTACTGTTCAGTGCACTGATGTCAGACTCATTTTGGATAATAAAGTTTATTGTTAAATTGTTAAATGCCCTGCCTCCATTACGTATCTCTGTCACGTTAGTAACAGTGTTTGATATCAATAAGTGTTTGATCACCACATTTGAGTGAAATTAGATTTCCTGAGGTTTTCTTCTCCAATAACCATATATGGCATTTGAACACAGTCAAAGAGACAAAAAATAACTAACGGTGCCCTCGCTGTTTCTCTCTTTTGTTTTGAAACGTTTACTCATTCGCTCAATGCTACCTTTTCCCAGCGCACAAACAGCTTTCATCTCTATGATTATTTCTGTGGATTAAGGTCTTTCAAGAGACTAGAATCCAAGGACAATAACACAGAAAGACCCTCGACACAAATGAATTAAACAAACAGAGGGAATAACACTCCCCGGTTACAATCTTGGGGTCACAGCAGACCAGGCTTTCAATTTGAGAAGAAAAAGAAAAAAAGGAAAGTATGATAAACAGTGCTGAAACAAGTATCCTTTTGACTTCACTATTCAAATAATAATTTCACAGAGGATCAATAAAATCCTAAAGGACATATATAAAGCAAATACTGTAAGCTACTGTACACTATTTGTGTCCATGGCAACCTTCAAATAAGAAAAACCTTATTTTGAATGTTTTATAAATATTTTGAGATTAATCCATATGATTATCATACAGTATATACGGTGTGTTCTGTCTTCATGTTATCTAAAAGGAACCCAACTCTTTGGTTTTCAGAGCCAGTCATATTCACTGTATGAAAACCTCAAATGAGTGTAAATTAGCATTTAATTTTTTTTATTATTATTATTCTCTGCATGGTTTGATGGGGCGCTATCGTCACTGGCCTGAATTCAGCAAATACAACTCATCAAAATGAGAATGTGCCTCAACACAGTATTGTGGTATATATATATTTATAAATGTATTTCCCCTTCAGGAACTCGAGCTGCGTCGAGATTCGCTTTGGGAACGCCCTTGCGTGACCGCGTTCTGAAGCATGTGTCAAATCAGTCCAATAGAGCAGCGAGACGTCATGAGCAGGGTGACGCAAGCACCAGAAAGTATAAAAGCACATCCGGCATAGCGCAAACCAGCTTCTGCTCTTCAGTAGCGCTGTATGTATGTGTCTGTCTATTTACTGTTGTCTGTCCACACAAGCATATATATATATATATATATATATATATATTTTGTCCGCTTTTACAACCTAGACCTGGCTTCTACCCCAGGTTCCCAAGTTCTCTCTTCGTGACGTGCTCATAAGATACACACACAGGCAGGGACTAGTATGGCGCAGTGGGTATTCTCGATCCCAAAGCGAATCTCGACGCAGCTCGGGTTCCTGAAGGGGACCGTCTCTAGGTTACGTATGTAACCATGGTTCCCCGAGGGAACGAGACGCTGCGTCTCTTTGCCATACTCCCTGCAGACGATATGTTTGTTTGTTTGTTTTAACTTGCATTATAAAAACTTGATGTTTTAAATTGCATTTTTAATCTGGTCTGTTATTTCACTGCTTTATGGTATGATTTATTCTCACACTAAACTTTATTTCATACTTGTCAGCATCTCCATCTGTGGTTCTGGCTCAGTCAGGAGATGCATAATTTTCTTATTTTATTTTTTCTCCCCCATATAACTCTTTTGGCACATATTCAAGATAGCTGATTCTGTCCTCCTCCTCATCATCACTCATCTCACTTGTTTTTTTCCATCAGAGATGACAGAGGGATTGTATGTCCCATAAAATGAAACCGCAGTCAGTGACAGTTATATGATAACAAGTGATGATAACATATGATGAACAACGTTTTATGGCAGCGGTACTCCAGTGGTTAAAGATCTGGGCTAATGCAAAGGCTATAAGTTCAAACCTCAGTAGGGGTGACGGAGGAACTACAGAGGTAATGAGACTGTTATATTCGGGTTTTTTTTTTTTTGTCGCTGTTCCCTTGATCAAGGCATCCAACCTCAAATGGCTCGAGGGGGTTCCTGGAATTAAGCAAAAATTCACCTTGAATTAAAAGCGCCTATTAAATGGCAAATTACACTCATTATATTCAATAATATAATGGCTCGTGTGGGCAGTGGGTACAAGTCACATTTTGATAAAAAAAATGTTGTTAAAAAAAATGTATAAACAATTATTCTCTGTAATCAGAAATCTGCAACACTTGAGTTTCATGTCATAAATTCAGCAAAAAGCAGAATAAAATTGAATGCGATTAACTTTTTTTTGTTTGGAATTTTTGCTGCAGTACTCTATATTAAGCGTACTTTAGGTGCCAACAATCCAGTTATAGTTAGCTGGTGAGCTTCTTCTCGCCTCAGTTCACTACATATGCAGGCTGAGAAATGAGACATTAACCAGTTGTCATTGCTTACTTCCTATTTCCTTGCTCCTGCTGAATTTACTGACACGTGGCAAAGGACTCAGATTTACATTTCACATTGTATCCATTAATTTCTAATATTAAATATGATATAACATGGTTCTCATTTAAGCACGGGGCAATATCAAGTATTATGTTTAAGTTTTCATAATATAACATAATATAATAATATTGTCACCATTATGTTCAGTTTAGTACCGTCCAAGGACTTTTAGTTTGTATTGCTTCAATTCATGCCAGTTCACTTCAGTTCTTCCTTGGTTTGATTAGATTTTTTAGTTACCATGGTTACGATCATTAGTTAGTTTGGTTCAGCGGTGCACTCATTATCTCAAGTATCTAAGTTCATCTGTGTTCCTTTTAGTTTGTCCGGTCACCGTTTGCGTTGAGGTGTGTTTACTCTGCCTTATGTTGGATTACATTGTGGATTATTATTAAAGATTATGTTTGAACTTCATCATCTGCCTGTCTTCAGTCTGTCTGCACACACCTTGCTGACAAATATACAGTAAAATTATACAAACTAAACAACAAACCACGCCATGCTGGTTTCGTCTGGCCAGAGGAGAACTGGCCGCCCAACTGAGCCTGGTTTCTCCCAAGGTTTTTTCTCCATTACTGTCACCGATGGAGTTTTGGTTCCTTGCCACTGTCGCCTTTGGCTTGCTTAGTTGGGAACGCTTGACTGATTGCACAGACACTATTGGAAAAGAGCTGAACTGGATGATGACATCAATGAACTGACTTAAGCTAAAAAAAATGACTGTTTTTGTCCAAACTATTTTCCTGTTTGACACTGTAAAGCTGCTTTGACACAATCATGCAAATAAATAAAGGTGACTTGACTTATAATTATTTGTTTTTAAAACCAATCTGCAATCTTGTATTCCTGTTTGATGCTGTTTATTGTTTGTACAGTAAATTGATTAACTGTGGTTATTTTCAAATGTGCTTTATGAATAAACATGGATTGATTAAATGATATATGATATGAACACACACTGTTTGGTGAGGCAAAACTTGCCCCACAGTGCTTGAATGGGAACCATTTTTCTTATTTCTTGTGTAAAAGGAAAATCTGGTGCTCATCTGGTCCTTCCTGGGGGGAAGTTTCCTCTCTGAGAAACATTTTTCAGTCAAGCTGCTGGCACACCAGGTGGTTCTCTCACTCCCCAAGCGATGCATATGATAAACAGTATGGAAAAGCCTTTCCTACACTACAACCTCACAACATATTTCATATATATTCCACTCCTAAAGGCTAATTCATAAAAAAAGTAAGAAACTGACTGATTATTGTGAATACAAGAGCATAAAAATGAACAGTTCAGATAATTTCCTTGCAGTTCAGGTTCTGTCAGCATAGCAGCAAAAAGGTGGGGGAGAGAGAGAAAATAAGGAGTGGCAGATATTATTAATTACAGTGATCATTTTTCATTATTAACAACTTTGGATACAGTGTTAATTATTTCCCATGCTCAGAAGCGAAACAGATGTAAGCACTTCCGTGACAGGTGTCAAGTTGCTAAGAGCGGCGAGCTCCAAGTAAGGTTGCAACGTGCACAGCTCGTCTGTTTGATGTCTAACACTGGCACCAAGACTTTATTTGCTTCATATGATCGACATGAACAGGGCACATTACCCATCTCACTGAGCAGTTGGCAATGCATTTGCAGGAGGAATAAAGATGAAATATCCATGAGCTGATGAAAAAGTAATAATTCCCCTCAAGTGCACGAGGAGCCAGACAGTACAAGATTTTCAGACCAACAGACAGAAATCAATAAGGCAGATTTGATGTAGAACAATTTACGGATGATACTTCACTCATCACACCATATTGGAAAACATATTGTAAGTTCCCCCTCTGTGCTGAGACCTGCTCATCTGACAAGAGTAATGCGAATTAATGTTTTACGGATTGAATGGTGGGCCTGAACTTTGAGGTGTAATCAAGGCACATCAATAGCCAGCTTTTAATGTAAGCCGCATGGGATCTTTTTTCATAAGGGATTTTGAAAACACCTTTATTTCCGCAAACATCGTTGGTAATGATTTGCCATTTTCTTTCATCCAGCACATTCTCTCATTCCATTCAATTTTGGCCCCTCCATTTGACATGTGTTTATTTAATGTGGGCCCATTTGAAAATGTCATCTTTCATTCTGAGATAATCTGAAAAGTAAAGTACAGAGGAATCCTATTTTACAAGCTTTTAAATGAGAAAAGCATCTGTTAAATGATTATTTTGGCTGTGCTGTTGTCTGTGAACAAAGCTTCCATGTGATTGGAGGAGTGTAGAGAAAGCATTAGTTTTGAAGCCACATTTTTTGTTTCCCTTCAGTTCACCTCCATACTGTATCCTTCAAAGCTCTCACTGCTCCATCACAAAACTAAACTCTAACAGAAAAGGTAAACACATTAGATAAATGACAGAACAAAAAGAAAGCTCTGTTCAGAACAGTAACGGCAACATTTTAGTCAACATCAAGAACGTTTCAAAGGGACAGTTCATCCAAAAATGAGACTTCTGTCATCATACCCTTCTTGTTCTAAACCTACATTTTTTTTTTCTTCAAATGGAACACAAAAGTTACACTTATGCTGGGTACACACCACAAGATAATCGGGCTGATTTTGGGCCGATTTCTCCCCTTCCGACAATTCTAGGTAATGTCCCGATTATTTTGGTGGTTCTAAAGATTATCTTATCAGATTTTTCTGTGGTGTGAGGTGTGTTAAGAGTGACTGAATCTGCTCGGAAGAACGTCGGAGGCGCCCCGATCACGAATCGTAAATATTCAACATGTTGAATATTTACGATCAGAAATCCTGATGTGTGGGGGGAACATCACGGCACACCACACACTATAGGAGCAAAACGGTTAAATCTAGGATTTTTTGTCCTCATGTTTGTGGTCTCTCACATTTTGAAGACATTTTGAAAATCTTTTAGTGTGTACTACCCAGCATTAGCAGACTGTCCATGCTGCTCTTTTCTTCTGCTTTATTTCAAATGAGGTTTGTTCTTCTAACTCAAATCCACAGTTTTTTTTGGCCAATGATTCTAAGAAGTCTGTTTATATAGCATATGCAGCAAATAGTTCTAGGACCAGTTCCATAGCAATTAAAAAACTTTAAATTAAATTTAATTAATTTTTTTTTTAAATAAAAAATAAATAAATTAAAAAACAGGTTTGCTGTGCATGTTTGTAGTACTGCAATTTGACTCAATTTTTGTTATTATATATTAATATCAAAGTTGTATATAAACCAACGATTATTGGAGTTTGTTATACAATAATATAATATTTCATTCTTTCTACTTAAATTTTTCACAATTAAATTATTTGTGAAATTTACTAGCCATTTCTGAGGTTTTTTATTTCTACACCTATTTTTTCCAGTGTATGGATATAAACTAATAATAATAATAAATTATTTTTATTATTAATTATTATTATTAATAAATATAAACATTACATTTAAAACTATTGTAATATTTAACTGTAAAATAAAAAATTACAGGAGTATTGGAAGATGGTTTGTGCATGTTACATTGCCAATGCACCCAAACTCAACCCAGAGCAAATTCAGAGTTGACTTTTACTACAAACCAAGATGGTTTGAACCGCTGCAAACACAGGTGGATAATGAACTGCTCACTTGTAAGAACACAGCGCCACGCTTCACTCTGAAACACACAGTGCATAAATGTAACCCATTTAATCTCACTGGTCACAATAGTGACCATAAAAAAGATTTTCATTTATAAAGCTCTAAAAACCTTACTGACTGATGTTTTAGTGCATTTCCTGCAAATATGGAAAAAATATGGGGGGGAGAGGAGAGGAGAGGAGAGGAGAGGAGAGGAGAGAAGAGAAGAGAAGAGAAGAGATAGCTTTCTCCAGTATTATAGACTGGTCTGCAGAAGCATTAAAAAGCCCCTGGCCTTTTTCTGAATCTTTGTGTGAATGCAGTGACATAAGAGTGACAACTAAAGAAATAAGAAGACAGAAGAGACAATTTCAGAAGTCTCTGTAAAGCTTCATTTAAGCTCCCCCACAGCCACAAATTTCCTTGAAGCAGGAAAAGAATGCTACATTAGCTACACTCATATAGTATAGTTACTCAGTTGCATGGCTGCATTATTGAATGAGATGTGAATAAAGAAATATCACATATCAGTTCTGAACCTCCATCAGAACCGCCAGGGACTTCATGCACCTGTGTTAAACAACTCCTTTAAACATCTGTGATAATACCTCATAGCTGGTTGTCCTGCCGAATGAACAATTTCCAGCCATAGTACTCAGCCGTGTTTTGCAGCAGACCTTTCATCTGCCTTGTAAATAAACAAAAGCAGGGCAAAGACTGGTAAGCAGGGCTGACAGGAACTCCTCTGTGGCTAGTCACAGAATGGGCAGGCTGCCTGTAGCACCTGCTAGGATTATGTGACGTCAAGCTTGTGTGTCACCTACAATAACACCGCCTCTCTAAAAATGAAAGCCAGAGGCTAAAATGGGAAACAATCCACTTTCAGAACAACTTCAAATAAAACTATTTTCTCAGACTTTGCATTTTTCACAAACCTCCCTTTTGTCAAGAATTCAAAAAGCAGCCGGGGTGCTTCTTCATGACCAGAATTTCAACCAGTTCCAGAGTAAATACCAATTGGTTTCAGTTGCACAATGCCTACTATGTAACCTTATACAGGGGAGAGCAGATGCTATATTTGTTATCTCAAAAAAAAAAGAAAAAAAAAGGAAATTTAGCTGCAAATATGGCTTGTGTTTCCAACTCTTTCTGACATCAGACAGATAAATCCATTAATGTATACTCACTTCAGTCTGACCTTCCCTTACGAAAAAGAAGTTTATTCAAGTGTGCTATTAGTATACTTCTTTTAAACTAAAAATAGGAAAGTATACTTTTGGTCTACTTTTTATGTACTTCTCAGAAATGGGCTTTATGTACTTCTCAGAAATATGCTTAAAATGACATTTAAGTATACTTGACTTATACTTAGAAAAAGTCTAAATATATTTTAGCTATAATCGTGCTAAAATAAATTTGAAGTATACTACTTTTTGCTAAGGGTTGGCTGAGGTTGCAAAGCATTAAGGAGAATGTTAGTCACATTTAAGTAGTACTTAATCTCTCTAGCCATTTTCTCAAAAACTTTGAGAAGTAGCACATCAAAACAACTGTAATTTAGCAAGACCATTTGGAAGTCAATTCATGTTTAACTGATTTTCATCTCTTTAGATTAACCAAAAAAAAATAAAAAAATAAAATAAAATCTGTGGGGACTGTCACTTTGGGCAGGCAATGTAAAGCTTTACAGCATCTAAAATAGAAAAGTTTAAGCAGGCATTCCCAAGTAAATCACAATAGCAGTCAGAAAATTGGTGCTATGGATTATATTGAGTCAATGTGAGAGAAAGCACATGATAGGTAAACCCAACGAAAATGCTAGTCTCTAGATTGTGTATTCCAAGAAGAAATTTAGCTGTTTAATAGTCATGTTTTAAAGGAGTCATGAAATGCATTTTCAGATCTTTATGTTTCTGGAGATTAGACGTTTTTGTTTGTTTGTTTTGCATCAAAAAAGTTTAAAGGGGGGGTGCAATGCTGTTTCACGCATTCAGAGTTGTTTACAGTTAAAGAGTTGGAGTCTCATGCTAAGAATGGACAAAGTTTCCAAAAACAATTTGGACGTATGACGGAGTATTTCTGTGCCAAAAATCTTACTTCCGGGTTCGTACAAGTTTCGGAGAGTTTTTTTCGATCGTGACTCTTCATGACGTAAACGAGGGTGGAACTCCGTATATGGGCATTTCTCCCGGAAGAACGCACCCGCATCGACCAGAGCGAGATCGCGCTCATCAACGCACTTCATCCGGCGGCAGCGATGCACGGGACTTGGTCGGGAAGAATGTCTCCAATCTAAAGAAGTGTGTTTTTGGTTGTAAGGAAAAGATAACTTTGTTCAGCTTCCTAAAGAACCCAGCGTTATGTAAACAGTGGATACAATTTGTTTTTCGGGGCAGCAATGGAGTTTCACAAGTGTGTTTGTTGACGAACGTTTTATAAACAAGGCCCAGTTCGACGCTGGATTTGCACATCGTTTGATACTGAAAGATGTAGCGGTCTCAGCTATAAAAGATCCCGGTCATGATTCAGAACTGCAGACGGTAAGTGAAACGGCATCAAATGTCTGTTTTGTTGGCAGTCGGAGCTCAAGTGCTCATCACTCTTTAGCTCCGCCCACAGCACGCATCCAGAAGCTCGGCTTTTTCCGGAGAGAATCATAAAGCTGTATCTTTCTTTTATAAATATGATAAAACTAAAGACTTTTTGGAGATATGAAGGATGCAGTACTACTCTATAGGTACTCAAGATTAACATGAGATGAAACTGTGTGTGTTATGCCCCCTTTAA
>NW_015539876.1:1644895-1648257 GCF_001515605.1 Sinocyclocheilus anshuiensis
GGGAAGAATGTCTCCAAAGAAGTGTGTTTTTGGTTGTAAGGGAAATATAACTTTGTTCAGCTTCCTAAAGAACCCAGCGTTATGTAAACAGTGGATACAATTTGTTTTTCGGGGCAGCAATGGAGTTTCACAAGTGTGTTTGTTGACGAACGTTTTATAAACAAGGCCCAGTTCGACGCTGGATTTGCACATCGTTTGATACTGAAAGATGGAGCGGTCTCAGCTATAAAAGATCCCGGTCATGATTCAGAACTGCAGACGGTAAGTGAAACGGCATCAAATGTCTGTTTTGTTGGCAGTCGGAGCTCAAGTGCTCATCACTCTTTAGCTCCGCCCACAGCACGCATCCAGAAGCTCGGCTTTTTCCGGAGAGAATCATAAAGCTGTATCTTTCTTTTATAAATATGATAAAACTAAAGACTTTTTGGAGATATGAAGGATGCAGTACTACTCTATAGGTACTCAAGATTAACATGAGATGAAACTGTGTGTGTTATGCCCCCTTTAAATATTCCTATATTTTTATTAGAAAAGCAAACACTATAATACTTTTCCATATACCATTTCCTTTCTTTGTTTAACAGTTTTGTCTAATAATGTATTAATCTGAACTGTTAAACAGAGACAGTTTAATGAAGACAGAGCATGGGAGCGACGTGCATACAGACACTGGCGTACTCAGTGCTATCAAAATCTACGACCGCTTCCGACACATCGGCCAAACAGAAAAACTTATTGGCTGACGATACTTAAAAATAATAACTGAGAAAAGAGTCCATTATGAAATGAGACTAACAAACAAAACCATTCTTGGTCAATCGCTCAGGTATGTTGTTAAAAATAAACTACATTTCTAATAGTTTGATCTCTTTGAAGGGGAAGCTTTTGGAGGTCCAGTTAGAACAGAACAAAATTGGGCAATCTCACTCAACAGCAGTATCACTGTGTGATGAAGGACAGACATGAGTTATATGTTGATTTACATATGCATGTTAAAGGGTGTGCAAAGGGAAATTGTGATTTTTTGGAGGGATTTTAAAACCTGCCATTTCAGAAGGATTGAAAAAAAAAACCGCATACTTTAAACTGGGGAGTTAGCTTTGAGGTATGAAAGCTGCTGTATGTTTTGTTTTGTTTTGTTTTATGTTTTTTTATTGTAGAGTAATCTCTTATATGTATAAATTTCAAGGACATTTCAAGGTTGAATTCTAAAGTGACCAAACCACACAAGCTTTTAAGTAAAAGATGTTTCATTACCACAGCTGGGCTGGCAGAGTGTTGAGTTGAGTGCCTTGAGGCCTGTGGTTCTGGTAAGATGTGATATACTGTAGAAGCACTGAATGAAGAGACTCTGCCTGTTTTGAGACTATGAACATGTGCTGAGGAATCTCAATGACAAACTCGCCATGCATCAAACAGCATGCAAAGGCTCTTTCTGCTGTCATCCGTGGAGTGTGCAGAGCCTGCACAGGGTTTGAAACACACTGGTTCAGTTCCAACACTAGTGAGCTAATCTCATACGTGACTGATTTGGAACGCTGTACATGCAGTAGACCGCAGACACACTAGACTCCAGTTTGCCATTAACATGTTGCTAGACTAAAAAAAGTTTATTAACAATTAATTAATTTATTATTATTAGTATTATTATTATTTAATAATGCTCACTAAGACTATACTTATTTGCTCAAAATTAAAATGAAAAAAGTGCTAATTTATTAGTAGTAAAATTTTCAGCAGTCATAATTTTAATATGCTGATTTGGTGCTAAATAAATATTTCTTATTATCTATCGTTAAAAAAATGGTTGTGATGCTATATAAAATATAAAAAATATACATATTTTATATAAAAATATAAAAAAATATATATAAACATATTTCCTCAACCTATTTATACATTCCAATTTCTAACCTACATGGCACAGAGACTGTGGAAGATACATGAAAACTGTAATTCACTGAAGGCATTCCAAACAACTGTAAAAGTATAATAAGTTTAAGCAGAGTCCAAATCTACAAGGGCCACAAGGTAGCTCTAGTCTACCTTGTAGCTGTATAATTATAGACTGTAGCCTATCTGTCATTCAGATGTTTCTGTCCATAGGAATGCTGTTGGCAAAATACATTGGGTTGGTAGACCACTTTCCATATCGCTACATTAAATGGCACCTCCATGACAGTGTGTAGCAATTATTACAAGGTGTAGAGGTTTCATCATCATCAGCCATTTCAATTCATACATTCAGGTGCTAACAAACATGCTGGTCCTGAAAAGCATGGAAGATGCTATCACATATTGTCACACTGCTTTTCACATCATACTGTGACTATTCTAATGTCATGCCTCACATCGTGCCTTTGTTAATCATGTTTTATCTTTAGCCAAAGCTCAAAAGCACCTTTTTGTATTTGATCTTCCATGCAAAAATTTACAAAGTAAATTAATGGGCATCCAGATTGCCTGATGAAACATGCAGTATGTTTAACACTGGCTCCCTGTTATTCAACTTGACTCCATGGTGCAACAAGATCTGAGATGGCAAAATAATCCAGAACTTTGAGAATGTAAACTGACAGAGAGTTATTTCAAAATATTATCCCAGATTAAACAGAACTGAACCTCGATCACTGATATCCGCACAATGCTGGTGATTACCGCTGAAAGCAATTTTCTATTAACTGTAAAAATGAACAGAATATTTACAGCAGTATTCAGAAGTTTGGGGTCAGTAAGTATTATTCAGCAAAGATAACTTGAGTACAAATGTTTACATTATGTAAGGGAAACAGGTCAATTTAGCTCAAAGGGAATCATTTAAGATTTTAAAGGGAATTTGGACAGAATCACTGTTTTACGGCTGATCACTGAGACGGCCAGCGATTCATTGAACGAGCCGTATAACATCAACTCTGCAATGGATATTAATATCCAAAATATAGTGAAAGCACTATTAATTAGCACAGTAACAAGATAGGCAGTTTAAGACATTAACTTGTGAGCACAAAACACAAGATACTTCTCTTTTCAATATAAATGAGGCTTTATTGGATAAATCTAAGACATATAAACTAATCTAACACATAAACACACGCATTCACACAAGTTGCAGAAAGAGAGAAAGTGAGGAAATAATGAGTTTAAGAGAATGAAAATGTGAAATCCCAAGTTTACAGCAATATGTGCAATTGCATAGATCTGAACAACCATCAATCACTTAATTAACCCTCGCATTGAGTTCCTTAATTAGGTTAAAATTTATATTAAATGCACCAGTTCAGCTAGGATCTGGAGGTACTTGCGTTGCGTTGCCTGTACGGGGGTTCCCTTTGTTGTGGTCCTTGCAGAACGGGGTTTCCCGC
>NW_015539876.1:1651153-1655194 GCF_001515605.1 Sinocyclocheilus anshuiensis
GGAATTTGGCTCCTCATGTTTCAACCATGTTTTGACCAAATCTTAGATTGTCTGATTCGGTCTGATACCCTACAGTTATGACAAACAAAAATCAATTTCAAATAAATGTTTTTCTTTTCTATTTATCGATTGGTTTTCACAACAATATTAAGCAACTTGTTTTCAACACTGATAACACACATACATATATATATATATATGTGTGTGTGTGTGTGTGTGTGTGTGTTAAAATGAGCACTAAATTAAATTAGCAGTCATTTCAACTAGATTACCGGAGTAAGACTGTTGAAGACTGGAGTAATGACTGCTGAAAATTCAGCTTTGCGATCACAGAAGTATAACACATTTTTAAATATTACATATAAAATACAAAAACACAACAAAAAATCTGATTGACCTCAAACTTTTCAGAAGTAGTGTGATTAGAGGGTTCAAAAAACAAAAAAATAAGCTCATAATTTTGTTGAAGCACTGTGACTTCAACATAATTTTGTTGAAATCAGTAGAAACTGGTTGACATTGAACTGTTTGTATATGAACTTCTAGTTATGTGTTACTGATATTATTCCTGTTGGTCGCGTTTGCTCCATTGAAGTATTTTTTCTCAGGTAATTACATCACATTTCTCATTACTTCAAAAAGTTACAAGGAAAACCAGGTCATGATGGAGTTATAATGGTTTTAACTCAAGGCTGGCAATTCTACCGTACCTGTTTCCTGATAACATGGTTACACATTTCAAACTATTTTTAGTTCCACTGATGCAATAATGTAAATTATTTTTATGGAATTTGTGAGATGCTGTTGCTAAAACACAAATTGTATTTAACCCCCCAAAAAAGAGCTGGCAAATTAATTAAAATGTCAAAGATCTAGAGTAATTAGAATATCCAATTAAACAAAACTCCATATATTCTCTCAGGAATTATTAAGAATAGCAAGAAATGCTCGAACTCTTTAAGAACAGTATTTTATATTTTCTTGTGTGCATTTAAAAACACTTTTGAAATTATTCTTACTCATGTTTGATCTTCTGAATCCGATTATAATTCCTGTAGGTAGCATGCAAGCACTTCTCATTAACGGACAGTGCATTTGATGGTTCATGCAAAAAAATAAAAATAAATAATAAAAGAATGTTCAACAAGCAGCAGCAGCCATTTAAATGATTAGCAATAGGTCACTCTGACATATGAGCATTTTGGAATAATTTTTGTAGCTGAAATGTTTACTGAGGCTTACAAGACCTGGCCAGGATTCAATATGGTGCACTAAAATTGTAATCATCTCTGATTGAATAACTTTGAAACTGGCTTGCTCAGCATATGGTGCCTCTAAGCCTTTTCTACAAGTCTATCACAAGCTCTTCAAAGTATCTCTTCAGGCATGCGGCTTTTCTAATGAGCCACGTGTTTCCTTCAACCTGATAGAATTCAAATCATTTATAAAATCAGCTAATTTCCACTGGGATAATGTGTACATAGGCTTTGCAGAGATGTCATTACTTAGGTGGCTTTGGCTTTCAGAGCTCCAGTTGTGCTATCAAATGGAACAGTTCATGTGTCATCTACAGCTAGAAGCAGGTGTTGGAAGACGGTTTGCAGAAAGTGTTGTGGAGCTGAATGCTGTAACTTTCTCTCTCTCTCCTTTTCACTTGCATTTCAAACTCCTTTTGCTTTCAACTGAAGCCTCTCACACATAATCCCTTTTAACACCAACAGAGAGAGGTCAGAATTTAGCAGTAGTTTGAGGAGAGATTACTTTTTTCAGATGTAGTTACTTTGTTATCATTCCCTGGGATGTGAGGTCTGGGATGTACCTATATGAAAATGCAATTAGACTAGGCAACCTCCATGCTGAGGGCCAACAGACTATGAGGGACAACAGAAGGTCTTTGGAGAATACAAAACATCACCACACTTGCTGCTTTTCACTCTCGCTGACACCATTACACTGATTTTGTTATGAAATTCCATTATATTTCTATTATTTCTTAATTCCCAAGGCAACTTTATAACTACACTGTACACTCTGGCTTATTGGCTTTTCATGATTTTGCACCATTCAGTAAATGTTCACAGTTTCTAATGAAGTGAGAAACAGCAATTCTAGCAGTCCAAACATATAATCAACACAGGGTTATCTCAACCTCTTTTAAGTTCTAAAGAAAAGACGACAAAATATGGATTATGTATTTTGCCATATATAAACTGTTATTTCAAGCCCAAACTCCTGTCAATATTTATTGTTTAATAAAGTAGCATAAATAGTTATAGGCTTACTGATAACTGTAAGCCAATAACTATTTTCATGATACAGCAGGTAACGGATAAATGACCTATATTGAAATAATATGCTATTTTGTCTAAAGTTCAAATAAAATGACAAAATCAATAATTTGAAACAGACAAGTGAATTTAGGCATCACAACATTATAAAGTAAAGAATGAAAAATAAATATTTATTTTGTGATTGTGTTATGAAATTACTTGGGTTTTTAAAGATTAAGCATTATGACGGTAAAGGTATAAAATGTAATAACTGAGGAAATGAGAGTGAAAAAACATTTATCCAGTAATAACCAATACTGAAATAAATGAATAAATAAGTGAATAAATTAAAATTAATTAAAAATAAAATACTGGCTAACTAAACAATATGGTACATATAAATATATGTGTGTGTGTGTGTATCATCAGTAAGGATTTTTTCTACATAATATGCAGAAAACCACCATTCTGGGTTCTCCAGAAGAACCTTTCAGTAAACATTTCTTAAAAGAACCCTTTTTTTTCTTAAGTGATAAAACATTTTAATAACCTGAAGAGAATTTCTTTCCACTATAAAGAACATTTTGGTCCAATAGAAAATTCCATGGATATTAACGTTTCTTCGTGGAACCACAGATGGCAATAAAGAACCTTTATTTTTAACAGTGTAATCAAGCTCACAACACAGAGAACAGACAAATGCTTATAGAAAGATAATGCATAGCTATCAGTGGCAGAAAGACTTCTGTCTGAATTTACATTACAATCGAATTTCAGCAATGGATTATGAACCGCACACTGTCACACACCTACCCCGTTACTGTCAAATCGCCAAACTAAGACTCTGCCAACACATCATAATGTAATAGTTTGACAACAGGGTGTGGTGCTGTGCTATTTCCAGCTAATTGGCATTTGGGTTATATAAAGGGATTTGAATTGCAGCTGGCGGTGGTGTTGATTCAGTGCTAGGTCTGATTAAATATCGCAGCCTCCTGTCAGACGCAGTTGGGCTGGCATCAGTTATCTATGTGATATGTGTCTCCTGGGCGGTACTCCTTACTTCCATCTGCCATTTCCACTCACGCCAGTAGGCTTATTTCACTCATGCTCCTGTTGTTGTTGCAGCTCTGTTATGTTTAATTTGTTTATTGCTGTAAACATACATTGTCTAGATATGGTCGCATATTTGGTGGGTGGCCTGAAGGAAATGAAGCAGACAAATGTGTGGTTGCAGAGCGAGAGGAATCAAATAGAAAAGACAGTTATTTGAAGAATGACAGCAACGAGAAGAACAAAATCCCTGAATTCTGAGAAAATCCTTCAAATGAAACAGAAGGAACAAAATTATTTATATATTAATTTGCCACGGCCGTGTTTACAAAGACCAAAGGGACATAATGCACACAGTAGAACACAAAGCACCCAATAGAGACAACCTCTGAAAGACCTGTACTGCTTATTTCAGAAAATTTAATTTATTTTCAAAACAACAATTATAAAATGTCCCATTTTTAACATTGCTTCTAATGGTCAGTTAAACTATTAACTTTTAAAGACAGCAGCAAAGCCAAGGCAGAGTTCAGGACACAAACTTTCAAACTGTTCTTCACATAAAACTTTACAAGACTTGGAAAAAATAGTGTTCAGGTCATATGGACTATTTCTATTTAATTTGTGGCTGTGAAGACTGTTTGTCTCCAAAAAGAACAATAGCCATCCTCTCATCCTTTTTCTTTAGTGTTACTCAGAATATGAAAAAAAAAAAAAA
>NW_015539876.1:1655204-1666637 GCF_001515605.1 Sinocyclocheilus anshuiensis
ACCCTACAGTTTTAGTTTTTTTTTTTTTTTTTTTTTATTTATTTAAATGTATTTTAATTGTTCTATTTTCTACAATTAAAATGTATTTTTTGCTATCCTTCAAAGGGTATAACATGCCATCTTTCATTATTCCACAAAACACAAGTAATTTGTTTTCTCAAAAGTTGTTTTCACAGAAGCTGTGTAATAAAACTAAAAGAAAATCCAGTTAATATTTTTATAGCAGTATTTCTATTTAAAATGTATACAATTATACGTATTATTATATATATATATATTTAACGTATATTATATTAAGAAATACTCTTTGAGAGCATGGCTCTCATACCAGCATGGCGCCGCAAATGGCAGCAAGGACACTGAGCTCCGCGATTCTTCTATTGTTTTTGTTTGTTTGTTCTGTGTTTTGTCATTCTTCTTCTATAAGTTTTACCAGAGATGAACTCCTTAACATTAAGCAGCACATCCCAGACAACATTTTTCTGGTTTTTGATTATTCGGACGTTTTGTTGGACATTCTAGTCGGAGGTACAGCTGTGTTGTTCAAACGCGCGTGCAAACGCAGAAGAGGGAAACGCGCCGGCGCCCTGGTGAAGCTCTGCGCGCGCGGCATTCGGACTGCGCTCCCAAGCAATCATCTTGCGAATGTCCGTTCCCTTCCTAACAAAACGGATGAACTTCTTCTCCTCACCCGCACCAACAAGGACTTTTCAAACTCTGCTGCACTGTGCTTCACTGAAACCTGGCTGAGTGAAGCCATTCCTTTTTAAAATGTGTATAGGTAGTATTTATAAAGTTTTAGCTTTTAGTTTTGGATCTGTTTTAGTTGTTTTAATACTACAATTGATTGCTTCTGTTGTCCTCATTTGTAAGTCGCTTTGGATAAAAGCATCTAATAAATGACTAAATAAATAAACTATCCATTATTCAACAGCACTATGTATCTGGCAAAAATACTGATAAGAAAAAAAGTCAGAATAAAATGACGTCAGAATAAAATATGAATAATTTGATAGACTAAAGGATTGCTCGTAAAGACAGCTCATGCTTTTCTTGAATACAAAGTTGGGGGGGGGGGGATTATCAGGAGACAATAAAGCATAAAATGTCGGTCAAGTCACCTTTGGGGAAAATTGATGATTGCTAAACTGAGTGCCAAGAATCAGGCATTGTGACATAATCTTGGCAAGCAGGGAATTTGGATTCAGATTTATTTATATACAGGTGGGAAAATCAAAGAAGGGTTAAACCCTTGATCTTTCCAAGTACACTCCTTTTGTGTCCCTCCCAGTTTTTGAGGACAGGTGCCACACATTTCCTGATATTGTTTTGCTGTGCATCACAAATTATTAAGCATACAGTCCATTTTATGTGGCTTATGATGTATAACACTTGTAAAATACACAATAAAATGACTTGAGATCAAAGTTTAACATCATGGCGGTTGCATTTTGCTAGGGTGTAAGTGTTCTCCAGCCCTCAAGTCCATTTAGTTGGTGTGGATAGTAATGTCAATGGGTGATTGGCTAAAGCCTGATTCGGGTGCAGTTAGTTTTCCCTGGGGAGGTTAGGTAAATTTGTTTTTCCTCACACTACCTTGGTAAAAATTACAGAGCAAATTACCTACTATCTACCTACCCTGAGAAATCGAATCCCATACAAATAGGAATGTATGTGTTTGAGGTATATTTTTACAGATTTTCTCTATTCTGACCTTCACCGAATACGTAAATTGAGCTAATTTCCTCATTGCACTGCCTGATGCACCTTCATTATTACTTTAGACCTTTTTGCCAATTTTCTGGGTAAAATAACAGTTGGTGGCCCAAGTGCTGTTGGCATCTCATCTGAAAATTAAATTTAAAAAGTAGAATTTCATCAAGGACAATTCAGAACAGTAAAGAAAAAAAAAACAGGGAAAAAAAGTAAAAACTCATTATTCCATGTATTATTTCTGGCTTTGATAATTTCTGTTAATCTGTGCCAATTCCAGTACAGTATAAAAAAAATAAATAAAAAAAAGCCATATTTCTTTTGATATGTGAAAATGCATCTCGTATATTTATGTCTTTCTCCTGCCTAGCATATGCTGCCATGCCCATTCGCTCAAGCATAAATCTGACTGACAAGGTCTTGCATGTAAACCATGCTGAGCAGGTTTCAGTAAACAGATGGTGCATTTTAATATCCTAGAGGGCTGAGAGCGCAACTAAATGCTTAGTTGCTTAGACTAACCAGTCCTCTGAGTCTGGTGATCTCCCAGACCGGCTTGTCAGATAAGAAGAGTACTCGTCAGGTTTAGGATTCACAAAACCGAGAACAGACAAATCCTTACTGAAGGAAAATGTACAGGTATCAATAGTAAAAAGATTTATTTGAACTGTTTTTCACATGTCTCTGTCTCTGATAGACCAAACAAGGCCTGTCATGCTGGACAAAGAGGGATTTTTTTCTCTCCAAACCTCAGGATTTCCTAGATAAAATATCTCTGAGGCAGCGGTGCCAACATTTTCAGTTTCAGGGCTGTGGTATAGGAAAGAAGAAAAAAAAAAACGCTTTCAGCCTGACAATATTTTGAGTCATTTATCATTCCATTGAATCGACCATCATATTGCTGCTGAGAATGTGGCAATAACTTGCACCTTCCTCAATAACTCTATCCATAAAAGACACATTTTAAAATATGAAAATTTTTCTTTTCTTCCAGACTTCAGTTTTTTTTTTCCCTGTCACCTGAATTGCTACCAGTGTCAAGTCCCAAAATTCCAAATATAGTTTTTAAGATCTTTGAAAAGATGGATGTGCATCATTTAACACATTCATTACATCCACACAATGGAATAGCACACTGTTGGCAAGAAACTGGCATAATCTGTGACTGCAAATATAGAACATATGTCTGAAAGCACTATTTGAGGGATGCTCAATTAGGAAATGAAAACCATCACATCCTTATGACCAAAATCCATCATTCGATAACATCAGCACTTTTTTACTTATTTTATAGCAATATCCACCCACAGTGGAAGCTGTCGATGGCTTCTGATAACATCCTGCCAGGTCCAGCAAGCACTGATTTAATGTGTCCATCTGGCAAATAGAAGTATGTGCCTGTTAGTGTGTGTGTGTGTGTGTGTGTGTGTGTGTGTGTGTGTTCACAACATCAACCTGACACAGCATGAACCACAGCTGCAGCAATCAAGGGAATTTGAAGATGCAATTGCTGGAAATAATGAACCAATTAAAATGAAATGCCACTCATAAAAACAAAGTAATCTTTCAAGCAGTCCATCATTTATTGGGTGAAAGCAGAAGCCTCCCTTTATTAAAGAGGTCATATCTTGAAAAATCTAATTTTCCTTGATCTTTTGAAAATACAACAGTTTAATGTACCATGTAAACTAACTTCCAGAAGTCAAAACTATCTTCAAAGTCCAAAATGACCTTTTACTGAAACTAAATGCTTGTTCTATGTGACTTTGTAACATCTTAGAAATTAATATTAACACATGACTGCCCATATTTGACATCAATGATACCCATCTGGTGTCCAGCAACTTACTGTAGAACGCACAGTCAAACTGAAGCAATAAAGGAGGATGTAGGATAGATGCCATTATTCCTAAACACTAAAATAAGATTATTCCAGTCACCATTTAACCAATGATAATAAGGTATAGGGAAAGTCTGCCAAACATTGTGTTGTTTCTGGGTCAAAAAGCGAAACAAGTGGCTGATGTTTCTTTTCAACAAGGTCCTTCTTCGTGACAATCTGACCTTTGTGCTGGATATTTCACCACAGATTATTGAACAATGGTACAGTGGCAACTAAAATGGATCTACCAAACCCACAAGTCGTAAGCATTTCATACTCATAGAGGGCACTTACATGATACTTAATTTAATTTATTTAAATTTTTTATTTATCTCTGTTTTGGTGCAACACATGTATATACAGAAATGTATCTCAGGGGAAAAAATAAATAAATAGGAATAAAAATTATAATATTAATATAATATTAATATAATTATAAATAATATTATACATAAACATAATATATAATTACAATCGATTAGAAATAAAATAAACACAAATACAGTTTGAATAAATATTAATAAATACATGTAATTATGTATTTTTAAATAAAAATTATAAATAAACAAACAAACAAAGAAATGACCAATCCTTCAGTGGTATGTGTGTTTTATGCATTTCATGAAATCAACAGCAGTTTTTGTTTCTTGAACTTCAAAAAAAATATACAAAAGTGTTTTCAGGAAAGCATGTGCACTCCAGTGAATATCACTATTATTTCATAAAAGGGAGATAACATATACAGAATACCTTCAAAATAATTCAAACTCACCAATACTCAACTCTTAGATGGTATGTGAAGAGTCTATAATATCCTTAGCAAACATGCCACAACACCTCAACTGACTCAAGAACATAGTTAGAACTCTGCGGAATGACGTTAAAAATGTTTATGCTTCATTTACATAGCCTTCCTAATATGGTATCAGCCCATATATGGGTTCATTTGAAAGCTGAGGACAACAATACATACCTGTTAAGTATCTATCCATACATATCCTTCATACAACTGAAATATTTATATAATTGACCCTTGTCAACCGTAGGCATTTCCAAGATCAAAACAAATCGCCCAATGCTCAAGCATATCAGCACAACTGACATTCTAGCTTTGAGTATAGCCTTAAATTTAAAGGCTGTACTTCCTCTCGGAGTCATTTCTCAGTGCACACTGAACCCTATAAGACACATCAGGAGTGCTTTTTGGGAGGCTACTATTATTAAGCAGAAACATGCAATTTGATTTTGGGTGATAAATGAAAGGGCATCGGAATAACGTTTGCAGAGGAGAGTGCCTCTATAGCAGAGATGCTTGAGAGGGGTAAAAGAACTGCATACTTCAATGGCTTGAAATGATTAATGAGTCCCCCCTACAGTGGGCTCTCCTCGACAACACTATTTCCCCTGTGAAGACAAATTCCTGGATGTTCTTGCTGTGTCTGGTGGCTAAAATATTCAATGTGTTAACCCATCATTTAGATTCATTGTGAACCACATCACATAGTCACTGTTGGGCCCACAGCTGTACAAGCGAGAGACTAATGTTTCTGTTTGGACTCTGCATGAAGGTTTTACTGTGTCTAACCCACCTAACGTCACCCCTTACTACCACAGTACTCCCACAGGGAATGCTGAACCATTCAGAGAGCCCATTAGATGGATTCAATGTTTCACTGAAACTAAGAAACCTGTTTAGTTTCATACATGTGAAATGGTTAGGATGGAGCCCCCCCTGTAACCTCAGAAAGCTGTCATCGGATGACAGAATATGGGTCATTGCTGCCTCTGGGAGGGTCAGAGCCGATTTTCCTGGTATCTTTTTGTGGTTTGGGTATGACTTTATAAAAGTCACTTGGGAGTCGGGACGTGACTGAAAGGTGTCAATAAATGACAGCTGAGCACAGTAACTTTTGTATCTGAAAGTCTATATTTTGGGTTTGTGTTAGTGTGAGACAAAAGTTTTGCAAGACTACACCAGTTTTAGAAGCTTTGCTTAATTACAAAAATTAAGTAAAGAAAATTCATCATAGCAAATTTACACAACGAAAAAACATGCATAAGCATAAAGCTGCAATAATCATATTTCTTCTTTTTGATGTCCCTCATGGTGGTACTCGGGTTAAAGTTTTTATGGCAAATCGCCAGACTTTAATTATATCCATTATCTGCTAGAACAAATGTCGACCATTCAACGGCCAGTGGAACAGTAAACGTAATAGTAGCCCTGTGTTTGTTTCCTTTAATTAAAACAGGGCATTTGGACAGTAAAAAAGATGTTTTAATGAAGGCATGTGAACTCTCTTTGGCTTGTAATAAATCCCCATTAGGGCTCCTCGCCCTAAGGCTGACAATCATGCTTTTGCAGCCACCACAATCAACTTCGCCTGACTCTTAAACCTGCTCATTATTAAAATACATTAGTTATGATAATCACTGCCAAGGCTTCAAATTCAGTGAACACTCAGCATTAAACTTTTAAGCTGTAATTAAAAAATACAGTGGTTGCAGTCCCTAAGGAAAGATCTGTCTCCAATCCCACTGTAAATTGAGGACACCAAGTAGCTTGATTTGGTATAATAAGGAATTATAGGATGAATTCAACAACTGTGAACACTGATAGGGTCACTGGGACTGGCATTGTGCAGTTTACAAAGCACACATTCAGGATTGAATCAGCACAAATTACAAACTGAATGTGGGATTTAGACATGTTACAGAAACATGTTAAAGACCCCATGAAATCGCCAGAGCGCAGTTTTCTGTCCTGTCTAGGCTTTTGAAACTATATGTATGGGTGGGACAGCAGACTCTTGGTGCATCATGTTGGAAAGATCGTATTTACGACAATTTCATAATAATTAGGAAACTGGATTTTCGTTGATCACCAAGTTTCTGAGGTGGTGGCGTGTCAGTGAGAAAACATGGTGGAAACAATGGATGCGGCATCTGTGGTTGATGGTAAATTTGTTAAAATGTATAAAATTACACTTTTTTAAAATGTACAATAAAATTAGTTAAGTTGCATGTACAAAATATGATAGTACTGTACAACTACAATATGGAAATGTCCTTCATAGTAACAGTTCAATGGGTAGGGATGCTCGGATACAATGTATGTCAGTAAAAAAAAAAAAAAAGTATCAGGTATCAGCTCCGATATTTAATAAAATTCTACATTGGGTATCGGTGACAATGGGCCCGCTCCATAGCAGTCATTCTATTCAGTCTAAAGGTGCGTTCAACTTGTGACATTAAATTACCGCAAACGTGATTTGAAAGCTTACAAAGGATCAGCTCTCTAATTGCTCTTTCGGTAATTCTATGCTGTGCGCAGCATGTGATGTCATGTGCTAGCAACGTACTCAAACAAGCAAACGTGCTTGTTTGTCGTTTCCAAACAAGCTAACGTGCACGGAGCAGCTAACATCATGGAGTGAGCCAAAGGACTGCCAATTTGGAGGTATTTCACACAAGTTATGCCAACAAGTTCGACAGCTGCTTGCAATATCTGTAAAGTCAATGTTCCGAGGGGTGGTGATAAAACAACCAACTTAATCAAGCATTTCCAGAGATTTCATTCTAAAGAGCATGCTGAGTTCATGTCTTCCAAGCTAGTGAATCTACTATTTTATTTACAGTTGTTGCACTGGTTCGCAATCATTTAATAAATAATTCACTACATCGATGCCTGTTTGTTATTTTGTTTCACAAAATTAAGAAAGTAATGTTTAAGTAAAGCCTGATGCCTTGCAAAAAGAATGATCCCAGTCTTTTCCAGACAGTGAGTCATATAGTTTATTAGGTAATTTCACACTGGAATTTTTATTTATTTATTTTTGTATCTGATCAGTACTCAGTATCGGCCAATACTTAACACCAGGTATGGGAATCAGTATTGGATGCGAACAAGTCGGATTGGAGCATCCCTAACACTGGACTCATATTTTTACTGACTTTTCTTATTGTGCTCCTGAAGTGCATTCTGTAGAACCTTGATGTATGTTTTTGTAGAAAGGGTACATTGCCATCTTGCTCCAGCCAAACTGATTTGAACGCACCTGATATCGTACTTCCCAACTTGTAAATACAAACTTCCCCGGAGGACTGAATGCACCATATGTCTCAAGAACTTACTTTCAAGAGGGATGTAGATGATATTAGTAGGAGATATGCTCTTTTTCTAGAGAGCATTTAAGATATGATCTATCTGTTCGAGTCAGAAGGAGCAATGAACCATTTGTAAAGAAACGGAAATATATTTTTTTTTTAAACCAATTGATGGTTGACAATCTTTGTTTTTTCTTAAAAACTTTCCAATTATATCAAATTACATTATGAAGTTCAACCAATAAATGTCATTTTGATGCACATGATATCAATATATCATCAATATATTTGGTCCATTTTCCCAGAAGAAAAAAAAAGAATGCATACTTGCTAAACACCAATTGTCAATTACCATATAGAAGGCTTCAAAGTTAATATACATGGATTAAAAGCCACAAAATGTCTATTCTGATTGCATTGGGTCTTTAAGAATGGTTCAGTTATTAAAAAAAAGACACATATTAGTCTTAAAACAACTTGTTCAAAAGCAAACTACAGCAAGAATAGTAAATAGTTATGTTGATTGAACTGTCAATGTCAGTAGGATGCAACATTTATTTTTCTCGCCTCCTCCCATCATCCCATCTCCAGAAGGCTGTTAGGCTGCAGGACTAAGAGTGCTGACCCTGAACAGCCCATCAGCAATTCTCCTGACCTTCACCCAACGGACCTGATCCTTATAGCGGCTCTTAGTTGTCATCATACTTCACTATGTGGCATTAAAAATGTGTGTCAGGCCTTTGCTTGAGAAGATTACAAACTGGCTCAAAATGGTTCTGGCCCTTTTTTAATCTTGGCGGCGCTGCCAATTCCCTAGTTGCAGTTGCGAAAAGCGCACAGAGTAGAGAACAAAAAGCTTTCCTCTGCCAAACAGAGCAATTTCATCCTTCAGACTTTCCTTTCTCCCAGAATGTGTACATGAAGGAAATTAATGTACATCATTATGGTCAATAATAAAAATACTCAGAGCTTTCTTAAAAGCAAACAATGCCAGGGGCAAGACACTGAAACAAAACTAAAGGGAAAAAATCTATACTCTTTTGGGTCAGTGATGGAGAATTCAACACCTCTGTTGTTCCAAGTTTTAAAACGTCAAAATAATTTGATGCCAGCATCAATATTGTAGCTTATTTTGTCATGGGGTGTTACTCACACACTGATGGTAATAGTCTAATTCTCTCTAAAAGCTTTCACAGACACAGCAACGCTGTACACAATGTACAACCATTCACAAAGCATAACCATCCCTGCAGCTCAGAGGAAGGTGAGTGTTTGGTCCCATGACTTCAATGGTGTTGAATTGTTTATTATCTTCTTGGAAAAGCAGCACTTAAAACATCTCATTTGATTAAGCTTGATATTATTCTGTCTTCCTTTATTTACTACCCACAGTAGTAAAAAGCATAATGGCTTATTAATCAGGGCTAAAAGTTTGGAGACACAAGTATTGATACTTGTGTCAAGAGATGAGAGGGAAATGTAACTGATTTTGATAGTGACGATAAATGTAGTGGACGTCTCTTTAGTACGCTTGGTTATCCACAAAACAGGATTAGCCTATTTAAGAGGGCACACTATTTACGAACAAACCAAAAACGTGCTAAAAATCAACAAATTACCTTAAAGCCTTTCCTGTAGCTCAAATAGTAGCACAGTAAATTCACAATTCACCCAATATAGAGTTTTTTTACGACACATCATCAATCCGGAAGTCAGCCATATTGGCGGCACTGAACGTAAACCATGCCACTGGACCGAACAGACCTCGTGTATGTAAAAAATTTATTTGTACTACAGAGGTGGCACAGAAGAACACAAAAGCGGCTTGTAGAGACATTTTCAGACGTTTAGAGGCTCAGAGGTGGCATGAGTGCAATTAAATTCATACATTCATGTTACCTTAAAGCCTTTCCTGTAGCTCAAATAGTAGCACAGTAAATTCACAATTCACCCAATATAGAGTTTTTTTACGACACATCATCAATCCGGAAGTCAGCCATATTGGCGGCACTGAACGTAAACCATGCCACTGGACCGAACAGACCTCGTGTATGACCTTGGCGAAAAAACAAAGTAGTTCACTATAGCTGTGTTTCCATTACAGATTTGCACAAAACTTTTGCGATATTTATAAATGTTGATAAAAAAAAACGATTGCGAAATGACGGCAGTTCCATTAACCAATACTATGCGACTAAAACATAATGTTTTCCTCTCGCGATAGCCTAAGACATGGCGACGGATGTTGGTAGGTTTACTATATCACAACCATCGCACTAGCCTTTATTTTGAATCGAAGGAGACATAGATGTGTATCTTTAGTGAAGCAGCATCGAGAGCCACTTCTGGGTTGATATAAACACAAGCACTGACTAAAGTGGCCGAGATCAGCTCCGGTGTTGGAGCTGTAACGCGCTGCAGATGTGTGCAAAGTAAATGAAGGGTTATCCAAGCATTAATGGCAAGGAAAGCCCCTTACACTTGAAAGCGGCCACGTATGAGGTGTTTCTTGGAAGTTATAGTACATTAAAGAATGATCATGTGACTTTTACGTACGCCAGGTGACCTGTGAATATGACAAAACTGCTTCCATTGCAGTTTTGTGAAATATTCCTTTTTCAAATTGCCTGAAAAATCACCTCATGCAAGCGTACACACTTTATGGAATATATGGGAGTTTTTGCGAAAATTGACGTGTTTCCATTGGGCGTATTTTCAATTTGCAATTTCAATTTCCGCAGTTTGAAGGGTAATGGAAATGCAGCTTATATTGGGATAAGAAATAGAAGGAAGAATTGTTGGGTCGTCAGTCCACGACAAAGGAGCCAGCTCCTATCTTTACCACAGGGGTTAAAGCAAAAATATATATATTTTGACTGAAATTTTTTCCTCAGCCAAATCCCATTCCACAGCCATACCTGTCACACACCCAGTTTAAGAGCAGTTTTTTCTTGTAATTAGGAGCACTTGTCCTCCTAATTTAAAAAATAATTAGGAGCACCTTCTGATCAATAATAACAAATTCTGATCAAAAATTAGCCTTCCTAATATGAGGTGACATTTGACTCAAAGTGATTTACAGGGGCATTTTCTTTTTACCTTTGTAATGGCATTTTTCAAATTGTATTAAATGTATGCAGTGTTTCCTTGGATTTTTTCCAGCTTTGCTGGCAGAACTATTTCCCATGGACCATGCCCACTCCCCTCCCCACCCACCACTGTGCACTCAGAATTGAATTTATTTTAACTAAAAAAGACAAGTAAATAATAAAATAAGAACAAATAAATTAATGACAATCAATAGCACAAACAAAAACAATAACAAGATACAAATTAAATTAACAGTACTTAAATTTTTTTCAGTTAGGTCTAACTATAATCTATTCAACTGTAAAATAACACTGGTTAGTCTTCACTGTATAATGAAAGGCAGCAGGTTTATTTAGGCTGCTGTCTCTTTAAGACCTCATGCACAGATCTAATATACTGTTACACATGGCTCTATGCTTACTTTTTAGGAGCTATTGTCCTCCTAATTTAAAAAATTTAGGAGCACCTTCTGTGGCGGCAAGTCACTAATTGTATCACTGAATCATTCATTCAACTGATTGTTCGAACGGCTCATTCATTCAGGATTTAAAGCAAGTGACTGTCTTTATAAATGGGTAATCATGAATCACTGACTCACTAGATTCGTTCAAAAACGCACTTTCATTGAATGAATGAAACTC
>NW_015539876.1:1667145-1667692 GCF_001515605.1 Sinocyclocheilus anshuiensis
CCTAATATGAGGTGACATTTGACTCAAAGTGATTTACAGGGGCATTTTCTTTTTACCTTTGTAATGGCATTTTTCAAATTGTATTAAATGTATGCAGTGTTTCCTTGGATTTTTTCCAGCTTTGCTGGCAGAACTATTTCCCATGGACCATGCCCACTCCCCTCCCCACCCACCACTGTGCACTCAGAATTGAATTTATTTTAACTAAAAAAGACAAGTAAATAATAAAATAAGAACAAATAAATTAATGATAATCAATAGCACAAACAAAAACAATAACAAGATACAAATAAACTCCCTTAATAACTATTAAAAGTTGTCACTCTCCTTATCGCGATCTATGGGCGCACCGAAAATGAGAGCATGTGAGTGAGTTCTCAAGACTCAAAAGCACGTGCAAATGATACGTTCCGTCATCTGTCATCGTTTTATGAGCGCAGAACCTGCGGGAATGAGTAGAATTGTTATTAACAGCCGCAATCCCGCGCCGAAATTCAAGTCCTGCTCTGTGTTCTCTGCTAATAACCCGACTGTGAATGATGCGAGC
>NW_015539876.1:1668798-1669271 GCF_001515605.1 Sinocyclocheilus anshuiensis
AGTTCTCAAGACTCAAAAGCACGTGCAAATGATACGTCCGTCATCTGTCATCGCGTTATAAGCGTGGAACCTGCGGGATGAGAATTATTATTAATAGCCGCAATCCCGCGCTGAAATTCAAGTCCTGCTCTGTATTCTCTGCTAATAACCCGACTGTGAATGATGCGAGCGGCGTCACTATGTTGTCAGTGAGAAGCTGCAGCCGTGGCAGGGATGATTTTTGGTGTGCCGGCAGAACAACAACAATGCGCTAAATGTTTCTTTTCCCTCATATTTTCCAATTGACAGAAATCCGTCATAGACTCGCTGCAATTAACGGAAATCCGTCGTAGCGACGGAGAACTTTAATCCTTGTTACCACCTATTAACTTTAGTTTGTCAAAATATCACACCCTTTTTTTCCCTCGTGGTTTAGACATACATTATGGCGAGTTCACACTGCACGATATTAGCCCGATTTTTCACTCGCCGAC
>NW_015539876.1:1669319-1679058 GCF_001515605.1 Sinocyclocheilus anshuiensis
ACATCAGCATAACAGTTACTGCAAAATTATTTACCTCCAACTCTCTTTGCAGAACACTCAATCCCTGTTCCCTGCATCTCCCTCCTGCATAATCTGTTTTTCTTTTTCTCCTTGTAGCTGGAAATCAGCTCACAGACAATTTGCGGGCTATATATATATATTTTAATAATTACAGTCTCGCTGGAGAACTCCGGTCTGATGCACTCGGGTTCTTGCGTTATTTCCTTATCACTTCTCGCTTATGTTTTGTTGTGAAAGTAGTTTGCGGACCAGACAGAGCTGTCGGCGATTCTTCCTATTGTGAAGTCATGCAGTGTGAAACCCCCTGTCGCCGATCCATCGTGCAATGTGAACACAGCAGCAACTGAATGCTACCCCAGATAGTCACGCAGTGTGAAAACAACGGCGATCCGACGAGTTTGAAAATCGTGCAGTGTGAACTCGGCATTAGTAGAACAACGTCTCCACGTATCTCCAATATGGCCGCGCATCCGGGTAACTGACCAGTCGTGATGTAACGCTCTATTTGCAGGTTACATTACAAGTTGTATTAAAAAACTCTAGATACTATATCTACTACTTTACCTTTTTTCCCAAATGGAATATAAAAGTTGTAATTAGTAATTAGCAAAACCAAAATCATTTCCAAAGGTAGTACAACAAAAAGTGAGCTGGTTTGTCAAAAACAAACCATATAGTTAACATCTGAATTGAAAAAAAAAAAAAAGCGCGGTACTCCTTGCTTCCATGAATGCCAGGTATCACTATACCATATCTAAACAATATTGGCAATAGTTGATTTCCTGTAGTGTTTGTACCCCTTTGTTTACCGGTGTCAGTCACAGCGCTGCATGTTCCTGTTGAATTTGCTACACTTCCCTCGCTGTCAAACGATAGGATGCATTTGCAGGCTTGTTTAAATTGATCGTAGATAAATGTTCCATTCATCCAGCGCTGTCATTCTCTGTTTTAAAAATAGTTTGTTACTATTTTACTTAACGTAAAAGACTCCACGCTTTGGCGTGTGACTGAAACTATTCAAACCAAAAAAACTAACCGAAAACGATGCCGTTTGAACGATTCATTAAAAGAACCGACTCACAGTCTAATAGAACACGAGCTGGTTCACATTCTAAACAGCAAAGTTACGTAGCGATCTGAACAAACTGCCTCATCACTATATAAATACTACTATGGAGCTTATAATATGACAAAACAAATTGAATTTGTATTGTGTAAATTTGAATTATTGACAAGTGTCAAAACTGAATATTATGTGGCATTTAACATAGTTCTGAATTTGATTTTTTGAACTTGAATATTAAACATTTTAAATTTAACACAACTGAATATTTTTATGGCAGAATGTATATTCAAACATGTAGACATGTATTTTCTTTTTTTTGTTCTGAAATCTTAGACTGCAAATATCCAGTTTTTAAAAATACAGCTTCAAGTTTTCAAGATGAATCAAATTCAATATTCTAAAATTCAATTCGCAGAAATTCCGATCGTAGAGAAAGTAGGTCAGAGGTAATCCACAGGGAAGTGTAGATGATCTCCGAAAAGTCAAACGAAGCATTTTGCCCAATTTTAGTAGTTTTCTGGCGTGAGCGTGTGGTTCAAGATCTACCTGATCATGAATCGCCCAGAGGTAGCCTGATAAGTGATTCTTAAACATTTATGGTTTATATACTTATATGTTAGGTTAGCATTCTCAGCATGTGAAACATTTGTCTAAGCCAGTGGTTCTCAACCTTTTTTACTCCAAGGACCCCCTCCTCTCCAAATCAATACATACTTTGCAAAAATGTCACTGCAGATATTCTTTACAACTTAAAAGTACTTAAAAGTACGTAAACCTTAATTATACATGTGAAGTGACATGTGGCCAAGTATGGTGACCCATACTCGGAATTAGTGCTCTGCCAGCAGTGAATACACACACACCGTGAACACACACCCGGAGCAGTGGGCAACCATTTATTGCATTTATTGCTGGGGAGCAGTTGGGGGTTCGGTGTGTTCACTGCTGTGTGTGTGCACTTAGGATGGGTTAAATGGGTTAAATCTAAATTATACAGTAACTTTAACAAATAAGCACAAGTCACCCTGCCATACCAAACAAGACCACAGGGAGACGCCAAAGGAATGCATACACGGATCCATGCAGAATAACTAATCACACCAAAATACAAATGAAAAATGAAACCATTCTCACAACCACCGTGTCTAGACTGGACACGAGCAGTGAGACGTGTCGCGACAAAAGACAGCAGAACCTTATTATAATCAATATTGACTACACTGAATGTGAAATTCCCAACAGCAAACGGATTCCCCGTTCTATTTCTGATGTAGTCCAAGCTCTTTGCAACGGCCGCTTTGTCGTTTCAAGTAGTCACATCAGTATAGACATGGTGTTGCGCCGCGCCGCATCCAGTGTAGGAAATATCACTGATTATAATCAATGGGCTCTACTGTCTTTTTTGCTTTTGCTTGTGTCCTGTGTAGACACGGTGGCATGCTAATCACTTTCACACCAAATACACTTTAAAACAAACACCAGAGACCGCTTAAACAAATGTTTCACATGCTGAGAATGTTAACCTAACATATAAACCATAAATGTTTAAGAATCACCTCTGGGCGATTCATGATCAGGTAGATCTTGAACTGCACGCTCACTCCAGAAAACTACTAATTGGCCAAAATGCTTCGTTTGACTTTTCGGAGATCATCTACTCTTCCCTGTGGATTACCCCTGACCCACTTTCTCTATGATCTGAATTTCTGCATATTGAATTTTAGAATATTGAATTTGATGTTCTGAATTTCCTCTTCATCTTGAAAACTTGAAGTTGTATTTTTAAAAACTGGATATTTGCAGTCTAAGATTTCAGAACAAAAAAATTGCTGTTTGAAAATACATGTCTATAAAACTCAAATTCAGAACTATGTTAAATGCCACATACATAATATTCAGTTTTGTTAAATGACACTTGTCAATAATTCAAATTTACACAATACAAATTCTATTTGTTTTGTCATATTATAAGCTCCATAATATACTGCCAGAGAAAATGCAATGTTTATCGAGTGGCAACACAACTCTGTGAAGAAAAATATTCTTTATGGATCTCGTTTTGTGCACTGGCACATTGACATGCTGGAACAGAACAGGGCCACCCCAAACTCTTGCCACAAAGTTGTAAGCACACAATTCTCAAATATCATTGTAAGCAGTGGCATTAAGATGGGTCTTCATTGGAATTAAGGAGCCAAGCCAAATCAACAAACCCAGATAATTTGGTTAACTGCCTTCACACATTAAGGTGGATCAGACATCCTGTAACACAAATGGTGCACTGAAAGAATTGTTTGTGTTGTATGCATGATGATTGGCAACAACACTGAGAACAATGAGAAATTATATGCAATTCATTATGAATTAAACGCATTTTGATGTTGTTACACAAATGCCAACTGATTGCATTCAAAGTTGTTCAATACAATCACACAAGCTACTATTTTTACACCATTTTGTTGAGGGTTTCAGTACCAGACTTGGTGTCCTCATCATCACAGTACAGGTGTAAGTGCAGGCCATATGGCAACCTATGTGTGCTTTATCTTCACGGTTGCTCATTAAAAGAAAAATAAATAAATAAAACAACATGGTTCTGTTGATGTTCATTTAACTAGTTAATTAATTTACCATCTTGTTTATGGATCTTTATTTTGTGATTTAGTGTTTTTGCTTTTGAGAATCTGATGGCTATTATGTTGAGTACACTACATAAATTAACAGTGTATCACAATACCCTACCAAACTGTTCAAAAGGTGTCTATTTGCCAATATGTAGAAGCTCAGGCTCACTAAGGTTACTTATTGCTCATTGGGTAAGGAAAGTTAAATTTCTTCCTGCAGGCTAACAGGAGGAGGAACACTGAAGCTGTGCCCCCCAACACTCCACCACACAAGACCTTTATGATCATCATTAAAGCCTTTTCCATTTTGTCACTTATCTCCTGTGCCCTTTGGCAAATCCTCGCAGATATATTTGCCAGTGTCTCTGTCCCTAACTGGGTCACTGTGCTAAGACGCTATGCTGCCATAGTGTACCGAACAGACACATCTTTACCAACCTTCACGGTGGATAATGCAAGGACAGTGTCAAATATGATTATTATTGTGTGCCATATAACTCTCCCTTTACTTAATACAATGGTGCACTGATAGTTAGCTTCATATGTCTGTATAATGGCTGAGCTTTGCTAGGCCTTGTCTAATGCATTGTATTGTCTCTCCTCCATGCATAGAACTGTCAAATCTCTGTTGTACAATATAATGAGATTTTTTGTGTGCTGGAAACAGACAGTCCCCTCCAACCCAAGTCTAAAAGCTATTCAGCCTCTTTTACAATTTTCTTCTCAGTTTCAGCAGTTTTTGAGGGTTCGCAGGCAAGCAAGAGTTTGAGTAAGTATCCAAGTAATTCAGTGATTGGCATGAAGATAGACCAGTAGATAGAAGTCAGATATATGGGTGGATTCATTCTTTTTCAGAGACAAGCAAAAGTATAAAAGTGTAAAGAAAAGTCTTATTTCTAATATAAGATAGCGGCCACACAATTAACTGATAAGATGACATGACTCACTGAGATATCAAAGTAGGACATGAATTTCACTACCACATACATTTAGCAGAACACGCATAATACGGTGGACATTAAAAGAATGTAAAAATGTAAGGTGAAACTGTGAAAAACTAATATAGCTAACGGGACATTTAATGTAATTTTACAATAAAATACTGTTAAATTTGTAGTTTTTGGAAGCAAAAAAAGAACACGTCATCTTAAAATGTACAGTGAAAACACATTAATTGACATTCCCTGTGAAACTTCACATTTTATGGTTTTCCATTCAAATAACTGTTCCTTTCTTATTAGACAGGGTTTAATGTTACGTATTATGTTGTTAAATTAATGTTTATTGCATTATTTTAGTGTCATGCTACTACTTGTGTGTGTGTGTGTGTGTGTGTGTGTGTGTGTGTGTGTGTGTGTGTGTGTGTGTGCATGGCATTTATGTTTATTTAATGCAGCTTGTGGAAAAACTTGTGTGAGCTTTGATTCTATGTATATTAATTTTGAGCCGCTCTTTTGAATTTGCCAAACCGATAAGCCTATGCAAAATCTTAATGGATTCACCGTTCAATTCGATTTGCTCGGACTAATCTTTTACTGAATTTGGAGTGACTTTCCAATCAGTAAAACATTAATGAAATACACAAACGAATCACTTTTGTATTTAAAGTGGGGTCTCAAGACACATTTTTAAAAGTTGAACTTCTTTGAAATTGCCATGCCATGCCGTTCATGCCCGAGATGCAGCGAGTTGCAGCGTAACATAAAAAAATGTCCACCTAAAATATTTACATAATACAATTAACTTACTAGACCGTCTCATTTAAGCATTAAATGCTAAGAAGGACTCTAATCTACAAGCATCACAAGGTCTGATAACAAAAATAAATAAATAAATAAAATACACAGTGTCACCAGGATGCTGCTAATCGAAAAACCCACATAAAGCAGCACAGTGTAATGCACAACATGAACCAAGTCTGGGGAAAAAAAAGTAAACTGAATGTTATGGTGTTGTTTTGCAGAAGGTTTTTCCAGGTAACCCTCAATAAGTATGCACTTCTTTGCTCGGTCAGGTTTCTTTACCATGAAATCCCACAGATGATAATGATAGAAGTCTATTATTGTACATGCACCCAGATTTTTAGCAGTGTGATAGGATTGCACTGTCACATGTGTTGTACAGATTCAACCAAGGAAAAATTATATATAATTACACTATTACAGTCAAACAGTTTGTTATAGTTTAAGCAGACAAACAATAAAATCATTCAACTGTAAGCGGTATTTACATATTCCAAAGCCATCACAGTTCATTTGCACCTTTCGCCCACACTGGCTCCCGATGGACAACGCCTGACAGCCTGATTGCTTTCCCATTCATATTAATGTAATCTTTTTTTTTTTTTTCAAGCTTGACACATTACAATAAGTCAGGAGAAGAGCAGTGTCAAAACAATAAGAGCAAATTCTGGATAATTCTGTCTTCGCTGATAAACTTGGGATCAAACCTGTGCGCAGACTGCAGTGGGTGTTTTCTGCAGTTTGATTGTACTTGTGAAAGATGGTGGTCTGACAATTCTATGATTCATAATTATATTCACACAATGCAAATGATGTTTGATGCAAATTGGTTTTCGCATTAGAGACTAACTGTGAGAAGGCCAATCAGAGATGCATTTTGCACATCAACATAAGCATATCATCAGTGGATTACAAGCAATAGGAATTTAGAACGGCTACAGTTCTTTCATGTGAATGTCTTTAAAACAAATTTTTAAACGCAACATGATGTCTTTCAAAGTAAAATCACATCTTAAAAGGCCAGCTGCTGCCCATTTGGGCCATGCAGGGAAAAACATCTCAGCCTATATGCTGGTAGATAGAGATGCAATGCAGGCAGACCTTTTAATAAACCACAGAGCATAGATTCCACTAAACTGTACCCTTGCTGAATTATTTCCAGTAATAATGGCCACAGAGTTACTCTGGGTAAGGAGTAATGAAGATTTTAAGGGAACAGCGAAAGAAAGAAAGAAAATACCAAAACAAAGCTTTTTTTAATGGAGTTGCATCTTCCTGCACAATGGATAAACCACACTACTAAATTGTTTTCATCCCTTACAGGTAATTATGTCAAAATTGTCTTGATATTAGTTTGCTCCTAGTGTGCGTGTGTGTGTGTGTGTGTGTGAGAGACATTGGCGTTTTATGATAATGGAGCAAAATATCACAGATCTGTGGCTCGCTGTGGTCGCTGTAAATAATTACTCTCTCTGGGCAAAATGAATGATGTCTGGTTGTACAGTTGTATATAAAATATCCTGATAAAGTGAATATATTTTGTGAGGTTAAGTGGCAAGTGACGGACAACAGTGATGCAAGTGGTTTAGTGAGTATTCATTATATTTCCAGGGCTTCTCAGAAGCACAGGGGTTATTTCTGAAATCCAATTTGTCTGTGCGTGTTATGATATACGCTAAAACATGTAAGACACAGAAGTGGGCAATAAGAGCAAATATTTGGCTGCCCAGTCAGAAAATACTTCACCCTTGTCAACTGAAGATAAATTTTCAGAGCACAGTTGTTTATAAAACTGCATCTCATCATCTGGCTGAATTTGTAATTGACTGAAATAACTTTCACCAAGAAAATGATTTAACACTGATTATACAACAGGATAAGAGAAAAAATGTTTCTACATAAATTGATGGATGTCTCCAGTGCCTACTCAGTTATAGTTACTAGGGTTCCCTTTCATGGGAACTTCGAACTGCGTCCTCTAGGGGTCGCTATGGGGAACGCCTCGTCGTGACCCATGTCTGAAGCAATATACTTTTAACTTACTTATAACTTTTACAACTGCTACATGTTTAATGGTTACCAAAAATGGTTTTATCAAAATAAATTGTTCCTATTGTAAGATCAGCTGAAGTCTCTGATTAGCTCAGTTTTATTTTTATTAAGTCGCTTACATAAAGCTGTTCACAAACCAGTGGTACAGAAGAACTTACCATCAATGGGGAAACATTAGGGTTTAAGTACACAAAGGCTAATGACATAAATGGCATACAAGTCTTATAAACATGAACCAATGACATGAAAGGACTAAACAATGAGAAACAGGCCATTGAACATACAAGACAAGAGACTTAACATGGAGACTTACATTTTAAAATAAAAGATGGAAAACATACAAAAAGGTCCCCAATGCCATAATCTTCTGCAATTGTTGACAGGCAGAAGAAATGCTATTATTAAATGGTTTGGGTGAATAATATTTTGTATTTCTTTTTACATTTATTGTATCACTGAAATATTATGTAGCGATATACAGTATCAGGGGACTAATGCATTTATCAAACAGTATACTGTGGGACTGCCAGGCCAGAAAACACTAAAGAGATTCAGTACTGCGTTTATAAAGTGTCTTTTTGTTCCTTATTTGCATTTAAGATTTAATTTAAATGGTTAAAACTAGATCATCAAAAATATTAATTTACTCTTACATATATATTTAAGGAGTAAAAATAAAAAGTTCTGTCATTGTGTCTTCCAAAGTTCCCTTATGATTTTCCATCTTATGTGAAACAGTAAGTATATGTTTTGAATAATTTACTGGTCACTCTTTTTTATGAAGCTAACATGAATAGGGAGTCTTTTGAGCTCAAACTCAAAATACTACAAAAAAAAAAATTATTAAAAAGTATCATTTATGTGACAACACACCCCACAATTTAAATCATTATCCACTGGTAATCTTCTCCTCCAATGAGCCATTGAACCATTGAAACTGAATAATTGAGTCGGTGAGTTGAATTCAAGAATCAGATCAGATCAGCTCAGTAAGATTCAGGAACAAACCATTCAAACCATTTTTTTGAACAGAAAAAAAAATCCAACTGAAATGAATGTTTAATTCACAATTTGGACAGATTTCTTCATGAACTCTCACAGTCGGGCCAATGAGAGATAGGGTGGATGTCAAAATTTTAGTTATTGATTTCAGTCTATTTATGAGACAAAGCTTTACATGGCATCACAAGTTGCCATGTGAAAACTTGTGAAAATTATTATTATTTTTTTTTTTTTGGAGATTGTCAACTGCTGTCCACATTAACTTTATTCATATTAAAAGAGTGGCCAGGATATTCTTCAAAAATTACCTTATATTCCCCACATAAGAAGATCATACATTTATGAAGACATAGAGATGATAATGACAGAATTTTCCTTTTTGGATGAACTATTGCTTTAATTTGAAACACATTGATAACTTCACACATTTAAAAAGATGCAGATAGGAAAATTGCAGACGAGATATGTTACACATTATTTCATGCATCATTATGCAAAAACATCAGCAGAGCTTTCTGCTTGAAAAAAGCATGACCGGCAGATCTTCAGCGATGTGCTGCTTCTTTTTGTGTCCCCAGTATGGCAGGATACAATATAGTGTCGCTGTAATGTGGTGTTTGGGTTTTGGTTCATGTTCATGTTTTCATGTCTTTTATTTTGTAATTGTTTCACCCTGTTTGTGTCATGCTTCCCTTGCCCTCATGTATTCATGCCATTGGTTCTCTTGTTCATTGTGTCATGTTCTGATTGGTTGTCCTAGTCATGTGTCTTGTTTCCCATAGGTTTGTTCTTGTCATGTGACCCTCTTGTCTGCTATAAGTAGCCCTCATGTTGCTATTGTCTTTCATCGTGTATTGATGTTGTAACCTGCTGTCGGTGAGTCTGTTTCTGGATTCTGTTCATGCCACGTCGAGTCTGTTCATGTCAAGTCTGTTTATGTCAAGTCTGTTTCATGCCTCGTCAAGTTAAGTCAAGTCTGTTCCCCAATATGAACCCAGCAGATCGCCTAGTTCTCCTCCGCCAAGTTAACAGGCCCACTGAGGATTATGTGGCAGACTTTTGTAAATTGTGTAATTTGGTAGACTTCAACAATACTTTCCTTAAAGACATTTTCCGTTTTGGTTTGGACAAAAACATTTCACAGTTAATGCCACGCAATACCCCACACTGGTCACTGGAACAATACATTGACTTTGCACTCCGTTTGGCTGGCTCTCCATTTACTGTGGGGA
>NW_015539876.1:1679093-1689643 GCF_001515605.1 Sinocyclocheilus anshuiensis
TGTGTCATGTTCTGATTGGTTGTCCTAGTCATGTGTCTTGTTTCCCATAGGTTTGTTCTTGTCATGTGACCCTCTTGTCTGCTATAAGTAGCCCTCACGTTGCCATTGTCTTTCGTCATGTATTGATGTTGTAACCTGCTGTAGGTGAGTCTAGTCTGTTCATGCCACGTCGAGTCTGTTCATGTCAAGTCTGTTTCATGCCTCGTCAAGTTAAGTCAAGTCTGTTCATGTCAAGTCAAGTCAAGTCTCGGATTATTGTTTGGATGTTTGGATCACTCTGTAAATAAACTGCACTTGGGTTCTTCACTACACTCGCCTTCAGTGGATGATTCGTTACAGTCGCATAAATTAAATAAAATGAAGACTAATGAATAAAGGATAACAAAAATGAAATGAGGAATGTGTGCGTCATAATATTTATCTTACAAAATGACTGACAGACTAGTATTTGGTGACGGGATGAATATCAAGTCTGGTGTATGTTGCTAAACTTTCATATTGTCAGAAAAATACACTTTCATATGTTAAGATTCACAAATCCATTTTATCAGGACTCATTTTTCAAAAGTCCAGTCTTATGTACAATATCTACTTTCAGCTTTCCGCTGCTGTAAGTAAGTGCTCTTCAGCAGATATTGCATGAATGCATGTGGTGCAACATTCTGTTAAGATGATTCACCCTTACAGTGGGAGAAAATAAACAACTCAATAAGGGAGGCATTAATTATGAGCATACAGCAGAACATTAATGAAAAATTCAAACACCAAAAGTATGCTCCTGAAATTACAGTGACACTCTATTTATCACTACAGAGTGCAGAAATTAATCGCACCCATCTGATAATTATTTAATCAGGATACCTTGTTTTATCATCCGTCTTTAAAGTATTCTTTTGTTGTAGCTGGTTTGTGAAAAGCTCATAGCTAAATTGGCTCATCAGGGCTGATTGGGGTAAGGTTGGATGAAAAATAGACAACTTACCTTCAGGGTAATTACACATCAGCAGAATACACTTTCCCCACATACCGCTGCCTTGTTACCATGGAGGCACATGGAGATGGTGAAGTGAGGAAAACTGAGTGTTGGGGAATCAGGGATTGGCCACTGGCAAGCTCCAAGGCAATGCCAGTCACCCTGAACTATATGCTCATGCATCATCCAGATGATGCTGGCTGGCCACAGGTTCACGGCCTTTGGAGAATTTCCTGCACACACATTGTTACTCAGTGTCTTGAAACCATGCACATCTTTTTTTTTTTAAAGAAGATGAATCAAATGATAACTTTTATGTCACTGGGGGTAGATAGACTGCAACTTATAGTAGCAGAAAGTATTTCTTTCCATCAGTAAAATCATCATACACTGTAAAAAATGATTGTGATTTTAACAGTAAAAGACTGTAAAAATGCTACAGTAAAAACCAATTAACTGGTTAACAGTAAGTTTCCATACTATATTCGGTGAATAAATGTAATTACATTTAATGTAATTTTACAGTAAAATACTGTTAAAATACAGTTTTTGGAAGTGAAAAAGAAAAAGTAATTGTATAATTTACGGTGAAAAAAACGTAAATTGACACAATTCCCAGAATTCCCTGCAAGACCCTTCATATTTGATGTTTTTTTTGTTGATTTAACATTTCTTCTTAGTTTTTTGTTATCAGTTGTGTACATTAGGGTTTAATCTTACATCTAATGTTGTTAAATTAATGTTTATTGCATTATTTCAGTATCATGTGTGTCACCATGATAGGGTTTAGTGTTTGTGTGAATGACACTGTGCACCTTCTATATATAAATATTGCCCTCAGCTCATAGAAAAGCTGTTTGTGATGAGCTTTGGTTCATCATGTGACTTTCTCATCACCACCAGTTTTTGGTGGTTATCAGTGCATTACAATGGTTCAAAACAGATATTAACTCTTTGTTTGTGTTCTGCTGAAGAAACAAAGTCACCTACATCTTGGATTCCCTGGGGGTAAGAAGATAAACATTTTCATTTTTGGGTGAACTATCCCTTTAAAGTGCAGAATGATAAAATGATTTTTAAAAACATTTTTGCATAAAGTTTTTTATTAAAAATGAGGAAAAAAGTCTTCCTCAGACTGTGGTACTTTGAAACCCAAAAACAGTATGGTAACTTATTGACTAACTGATTGATTGATTGATTTAAAGTAATGTCTCACCCCTAAATGAAAATTTGATGAACATTTACTCACCTTTGTTTGTTAATTGGAACAGATTTGGAGAAATTTAGTATTACATCACTTGCTCACCAATGGATCCTCTGCAGTGAATGGGTGCCATCAGAATGAGAGTCCATACATCTGATGAAAACTTGTTAATAAAATCAAAATAATCCACAAGTAATTGACATAACTCTAGTCCATCAATTAACATCTTATTAAGCAAAAAGCTGCATGTTTGTAATTAAGACATTTTTAACTTAAAATTGTTGCTTCTGGCTAAAATATGAGTCCTCTATAATATTGCTTTCTTTAGTGAAAAATTTGTCTCATCTGAATCAGGAGAGAAATATGCACAGATCAATCAGTCCAAAACAGTGCTAAACAAATATTTTAGTTAGTATTTTTATTTTTGACATCAGAGGAGAACAGGGGATGGACCTTTTCTCCTGAGGAAGTGTTATTATGGCTTATGGACAGAAGCCAGAAGTGACAGTTTAAAGTTAAATGCCTTATTGATGCATTTGTTTCTTACAAACATGCAGCTTTTTACTTCATAAATGTTAATTGATGGACTGAAGTCTCTCATTCGATTCATATACTAGTTAGTATGAAGAGCTGCTATTGTGAATTGCTAAATACTGAAAATCTTTACTGATGTAAAATATTTTTTGTATGCCATTCCTGACCCCACTGACTGTGAAAAACACATTGCCTTCTGGTCATCTGTAGAAAACTGCTGATGGTTCTGTAAAAGTTCAGTAAAAGTTCTGAGCAGCAAATTCAGATGTTTGCCACAAGTTTTACATTTTATTTCAGTTGATATATAGATATAGATAATAAAATGGTAGAGGTATTGTGAGAGGACAGAGGTCATAACACTACAATAACAACAGTAGTTTATTACTTTTCCACTGTGGAAAAAAACAACAAAGTCATCATTGGAAATATGTCCCAATATAATACCACCAGGCTGCGACATAATAACAGTGATATTCAATATTGTTCCTCCTGTCTCCAAAGCATCCAAAGAAAGACCTGGTGGCCTGGTGGAACAGATGACAAAGTCTGGTGTTCTGTCTTTATTTAGAATTGACGAAACAACTACTGTAATTCCAGTACTTTAACACACAATGGACTGAATAAATTATCAATTTATGACACATTGGTTTTAAATATCCTAACAAATTACCATGGAATTACCTTTCTTTTTTTTCTGACAGTTTTATTGTAAAGACAATATTGATTATACACAAGCAAATCAATGGCATACTCTTTACTTAAAGTCCCCCTGTAGTGAAAATCAAGTTTTTTATGTTGTTTATTTGTCTATGTGGTGTTTTTAACATGCTTTTAGACAAACCATGTACCAATCCATTAATCAACACCATTGCTGAGTATTTTCTCCTTCAAAGTGTAGTTTCCCAATGGCACTCCCATAAATGTGATTTGAAACAGCCCTAGGTTTGCTACGTCACAAACCAATAAACAATCACGTAAAGGGATCGATTCCTATCACAAGCATGCAAAATATACCAATACCAGCACAAAACCAAAAATAAATCAGAGCAAAAAACCCATGAGGCCATGGTTTAATGTGTATTTAGAACCGCTAACTTGCATTATAACCCGCGGCAACAGTGTAAAAGTAGCCCAGAGTCAGACCCACCTCTCCCGCATCGGCGTCGGCACTTCACACGCGTATGTATGCTCACGGGCGCGAATTAAGAATCACAAACGGCTGTATTCGAGTCTTCAAGGCATTTTGAGGACACAACATTGTCAAGTAAGTAACGTTAACGAATATTACAGTATTCACTGTAGTTGTAAAAACATAGTTTTATCAGTCATTATCCGTGTATGCCAATGTTTTGCGTTTACTATATTTCAGTGAATCAGGAGGCACTGGCTGGTGTGAGTGAGTGAGTGGAGGCGGGGCTAATTTGCATATTCATAGATCAGCATATAGTAAATGAGGCAAGGGTGTTGAGTTACATTCAAGCTATTTTAAGGCATGAGAAAATATTTTCACAAGAAAAAACATTTAAATATGTCATTTTGATTACCAAAGATCAGTTTTAAGGGATAAAATATTTGACTACAGGGGGACTTTAAGTACTATATTAATACCATGGTATACGATAACGTATTGATTCAGCAACATTTCATAGCATCGTTGCACCATGGTAGAATGATGGTAGTGTTTTTGATTATAATTTAAAACACATACATTATTTATTAACATGTTTATTTATTTGTTCACTTTTATATGTATATACTCATATTTATGTATACTCTTATTATATTATTTGTAGAGAGTTTTCTGATCAAGTTTGCAGTGATTTAAAAAAAAATGGAAGAGTTAGAAGCAATTAAACTGGATTTAATTAATACTTTAAATAGCTGTGATTTTGTGGTCTGTTTTTACATTCAAACACCATTAGATTAAGTATCATGTGATGGCTTTAAACATCACAGTGTGAGTAAAACTGATTTAATGAGACAGAAAGAGTAAACAGTGATATTGTGCATTGTGCATTGGAGCCTGAGCCTCTTTTCTAGAGCTGTTGTTGTATGCATGCTTCTGTTTTAAAAATATCCCATGTGTACCAATAGTAATTTTGATAATACATACAGTCGATCTGTTCTTCACCAAAGACCTAATTTGGTTACTCAACTAATGTTCTTATACTCTCCAAACTGCTCATTTCCCTGCAATGTCCCTTTGGCATTCAGTGACAATAGGCCTCCACCAACTGGAATGCTAAAAACTAGATAAGGAAATGCCAAGCATGGCAAATGATGTCTAAACGACTGTCTGACATAACTAATAATGAAGAGAACAGATGAACATCCTCTTCAGGAGTACTTCATCACAGAAACTCACATCAAGAATGCAACCTGCTCTGCAAAGATAACTGCAGCCAAGAGCTGCATCCCGTTCACCGGCTTCTCCAAGAAACCTACAGCCAAAAGGAGGAGGAAATGTGGATGTGAGAGAGAAAGAGAGGGGGAGATCAGGTTTGGGCAGCAGATCTGAAAGGCTGTGCATAACATACACATCATTTTCACACCACATGTCTAAGTAAATAATTATAACAGGCCCAATGACTCTCCAGTAGAGCGCACCCAAGATTTATTTTAATTCTAATACAGAATATAGGCCTAGGCAATAACAAAAGAGCAAAGCATAAGAACAAGCTGTGTTTGTATGTGTACATAATGTTTGCATTTGAATGCAAGAGAGCGCTATTAACAGGCCCAGAGGGAATGATGATTTACTGAATTTAAAAATAGTAAAATTTGTTAAATGGAGCTGAAACTTTCCAAAATATTTAATAAATGAACATATGCAGCAAGGGTAGTGTCTTATGAATGGCACAAGTTCAGATTCTGTGGAAATCTGCCATATTTTCTGTGGCTGTGGATTCCATGTGGGTCCAGCTATTATTTCGAAAACATTTCTGAAATATTTTGTACTTCTGAAAAAAAATTCTGAAATATTTATTATCATACCACAAACTGTACTCACGTAGTGGAAACTTTTCTGCAGACCAGTGCATGAATCCTTCTCCCATTCATATTGTCCAAAAGTAAAATGTACAACTGTGTCTGAAGAACAAAAGCAGTACTTGAGATGTCATGTGCTTGTACTCTTGCCAGCAGCAGGACAGCAGAGGCTACACCGTCACAGACAAAGCAAAAAGTAAGAGAGCAATTTTGACTTTTCACGGTTAAAAGCAGAAATTTTTGAAGGAACTCGATGAGCCTCGCCTTCTAAACAACAGCAACCTCAGGCACTGTATCTCATCAGTCATTTAACACTAGCATGCAGCTTGACAACAAACCTAAGGACTGTATAAGCTATAGGTGCTACAGATAATTTTAAATAGCAGAAACTTTAAAAAAAAAGTTTTTTTTTTTTTTTTTGATTTGCAGTACACCCAGATGCAAAAAAAAAATAAAAAATAAATAAAATTTGAATAGTTCACTGAGTAGCCTATTTGTTTGTGCAATAATGGATTATATATGAGCAGAACTTATATATAGTCTACATACAGCTTCTTCCTTAATGGCTCTAAACAGCACTACTCATTTGAAGACTGCTGCATGGACCATTCATTAGCTCGGTCCATAGTGGCTGTTTAGACTAACTATCAAGCCCTACTGGTGAATGATTCACTCGAGTATTTTCTGTTCAAAGAATCTGTCAAACCAGTTAGTAAAATGGTCTAAATCAGTTCGCAATTTATTCTGAATAATTTAGACAGTTCATGCACGCACTGAATCATTAGCCGTGGTAAAACTATAACGTGATACAAACACTAAATAACACTATAATAAAGTAAAGATGAAGATTTACCTACAGTCTATTGAAAACTTACATAAACTGCATCCTCTTGGTTGCCAGCGATGAAAATATATTTATTTGGATCAACAATTGTGAAAAAAGTACACTACACAAAATCATGTGTTTGGTATTTGACAGAAATGTTATTCATACTGAACATTTTCATAATCTATAGAGCCCTTCTGAAATGTACTGTAGCTGCCTAGACCCTGAATCTCCACTTGAAATGTGTCCACAGAAATATTTTAAGAATTCAGACATTTTTAAAGACAGAAGAATATACTCTCTCAATATTACAGAGTACAGAATCTTCCAAATTGGAACATTGAATTGTCAACATTTAATCCAGCCCAAGCCAATCTGAGAAAGCAGTGGCTGGTAAGCACATGAGACCATTTCACCACACAAATCAGCTTGAAACACATCACAGAGCTGAAGGACACTATAAGGGTGTCTGTGCTCTAAACAATGTCGCAGTGTGTGAGAAGAGAAATGTGACGAAGTTATTAATCATAATGATCTAACAATAAGACCAGAATGAATTCACCCCTTTATTTCTTTGTTAAATTTGTTTTAATCACTATTTGTGTGACAGATTGTCACACAGAGGATTAGAAAAATACAAAGGTGTTTATTTTCAGCAAGAGATGCATATGGTACAGGCAGGTGAGTATTTGAGCTTTATGTCAGTCTTTAGGGAGAATGAGGAGAGTAACACCATATTTGGACCTCAGGAGATCGTGGAAGGGAGACAGGAGGACTGCACACACCTCAGCTGATGAGTACACAGAATTTCCACAGAGCTGATGACTGGAACGGACTGGAACACAGGAGACCACACTGGCAGAAACACAGGAGGAAAGTATAACAGACAGGTAAGTCTTTCACTGTATCTCACAGATAGCATAGAGATAATCCACTTTGTTAAGATGAGACCAGACACTGAAGTGAAGTGAGGTGTGTGCTTTTGAAGGGGAGCTGATGATGATTGCAGATTTGTGACAGGTGCGTGTGATCAGTACTCAGGTGATGGTGTTTGCTGTGATTGGGAGGTGGCTGAGCCTGGCCGATCTGTGACACACGTGTTGAGTTTTATTTGCTATATATAAATGACAACAAGACTTCAGGAATGAATGAAAAATATGCATTTTAAAATAGCAGTGCTGCCATTTTAGAATTATTGTTTAATGTCACTTAATTTCTTGAACGCAGGTAATGCATTCATTCAAGTGCTTCATTGAGTTGTTCTGTGTGATTTTTAAAAGACCTAATGCTTGTGAAAAAGCTCTTTTCTTTGAGCCTTATAACTTCATTTATAAATGTAAGCTCATCAGGTATGAAACATGATCAATGAGTGAAAAAAAAATGTTAATCAGAAAACTAGCAATGCTTGACTGATTAGCATGGCCCTAACGCCTGCTGGTTGATGCTATTACATGAACTGTGGACAAAAGAAAAGAAAAGAAAAAGAAATTTAAAACACAGTTCCTTCTAAAACAATTGTGCCATACACTGTAAACATTTTTTTTTTTCAAAGCTGCCAATACAACATCGTTTATTTGAGTATAAGCCTTAATACTTCAAAAATGTTAATTCGATGTGCTACTTGCTGTTTCTTTTTAACTTACTAGCAATTTCTGAGTGAAATATGTTTCAAAGTAAAACCTACTCAATTTGTGTGTGTACGTGTGTGTGTACGTGTGTGTGTACGTGTGTGTGTACGTGTGTGTGTACGTGTGTGTGTGTGTACGTACGTGTGTACTTTAAGGGAGTACTGCAATTGAGATGAATGCAAATGGATAGCTTTCTCAAGTATTGTAAATTAAATTCCATGTCAAATGAAAGAAAGTTTGTATTAGGCAACTGATGTGACTAGCTTCTTCTAAACTACTATTTATTTCTTTAGGGGTAAAGCTTTTTTAGTGGTCCATACTTGAAGGCCATACAAGGTGGACTGTGAGAAGCAAAGCCACACAATGTGTGCAAAGGAGCGATGTAAAGAAAATGCATTTTACATTAACCTGTCTTAAAGAATTTGTCATTTCATCTGACCCTGCATGGAAGATAACAGCTTACTTGCAAAAGCATAAAAGTTCAATCATCTGTGTTGGTTTTAGGGACGCTTGGGTCAAGGAGGGACACAGAATCACACAGACCTTGCCATTCCCTCAGTATCTCTTTTTTCTGGCCAAGCACAGCAGTCTACAGTGATGGCTGGGGGGGCCTAAGAACGCTCACTGTTTCCAAATCCCTTAAATATTTCACTCCTCTGACAGAGCTGAACACTGACTCCTCTGTTTGCCTTCTTTGTGCTGTGCATTTGCACCTGTTCCAGCTCTAAGTCCTGATCTGCTCCTCTGTTCCTTCTCACTGCAGTGCCTTCCACCCCCTTTTTTTTTTTTTTTTTAAGAAAAATCCTCGCCAGGCCAGCATTATGCTAATTTCCCCCACAATAGTTTAGGTGAAGAAAACATATTGCATGCTATCTTAACAATGACTTCTCTCTCTCGGTCTCACTTCCATGCTAATGTACCCTGTGGCTAACGGCAACCTCTCCCCATTGTGTGGTGTTCCTTGCAGTGACATTTGTTCCTAATCAGGGGAAGGTATATCATCAGCATTGTGTGCCATGAAGAACTAAACTGAGAATGCCTTTCAGTTCCTGAATTTGAATTGAGGTAGCAGACAGAGTGCATTATAATTCACATTTACTCATTAAAAAAGAACAACTAGTGTGGGATGAAATTCAGAGAAATTCCTGTAACTGCTATAAAAGTGTTTTTATACACATTTAAATCTTTATTGAAATAATAATCAAGTTGGATACAATTAAATCATACGTGCACAAAGACAGATATTGCATTCTTAACACCTAAGCTGTATAATTTAAATTTATGATGTGAATTTATATTATCTATGTGTACATATATAATATACCCTATGGAAATTCTCATTTTAATAGTAAAACATTGACATGACATGGATTTGAATTTAAATAATTTTATATTTTACCTGTATATTACCTTAATCCCTCTGGTAAAAAAAAAAATTACATTACAATAAATAAAAACAATCAATATATGATGATTTCACAATACATATTGTCACAATACACTGTTTAGGAAGCATGCAGGAGGCACGAGTAAACGTAAAAAGTCTTTAATCCACAGAACACAGGGGAAATCCACACAATAGGCGCTGGCGCAAACACACGTGCATAAACAGTAGACCCGACAAACACAGAACGCAAAGGCAACTTAAATACAAGGGATAATTGGAGAAACACAGGTGGATCACATATGACAATCAGACTAGACAAGGACAGGAACATGACGGAACATGACCAAATAAGGACAAACAGGAACAGAAACGGGCAAAAGATGACAGACAATCCAGAATCCTGACACATATACAGTAGTTTCAAAACGGCCTTCAGAAAATGCTTGTTTCTGGTTTTTCTAGAGCTATATAACAAATAATACATACTCAAGAGATGCAAATTTATGCCAATATTCACAGTTTCGAAAGTTATATGAAAGCTATATGGTGGAAAATTTGGTGCTGTGTTGCAAACAGAAAACTAGAAACAATGAGAGTAATTTTATTTCTCATTTAGAGAAATATGCCTAATTAGTTGATAAATGTTCTGCATATTACAGAATAAACAGGCATAATTAGTTATAATTAATTGAATCAAATCATACTAACTAATGAAATGGAAATTAAATTAATCTTTTGTGTGACTATGTTGAATTGCAATTCACTAATTTTCTCTTCCTCTCATTCTAATTCAAATTCCAATTCAACTTCCTGTGGGGTTTGACCAATTCAACTGAATTTCTATCCCAGTAAAAGGAAGCCAATTCCTAATAAACTGAATTTTGCCCAACCCTGATGACCACATATGCTTGCACACACATACAGGTGCATTATCGCGTTTGGTCTCGTTCTGTATCGTGTATCTTGTCAGTGTCTGCGCTTGCTTGGCCATTTGTTGTGGAGAAAATAAG
>NW_015539876.1:1689818-1690416 GCF_001515605.1 Sinocyclocheilus anshuiensis
ATTTGATTTGTATTATTTGTATTTGTTATTTATTTTAATTTTAGTTCAATTATGTCTGAATTTATTATGTCTGTATAGGTATTTTATTAAGTTTTTAGTTTTATTTAATTTGAGTTACTTTAATACTTCAACAAACTAAATGGAAATTAAATAATATATATAGATTGAATTTATAAATGTGTATATATATATGTATGTGTGTGTGTGGTTGTACATACACACATGTAGTTGTTTTTTTTTGGTGTTTAGCTTAGTGTTATGTTAGAATCATTATACTCATACCTTTTGTTCTTTAATATTTTGAATTGTTTTTAGCTTTATTTTTTGTTTTTCTTCTAAAATTTTAAGTTTTGAAATTTTTGTTGTATGCATTTGTCATTTTTATTTAATCTCTTTATTTTTAAAATGTGTATAGGTAGTATTTATAAAGTTTTAGCTTTTAGATTTGGATTGACTGCTTCTGTTGTCCTCATTTGTAAGTCGCTTTGGATAAAGGCGTCTAATAAATTACTAAATAAAATAAATAAATCTCAATAAATTAGAATGTCGTGGAAAAGTTCATTTATTTCAGTAATTCAACTCAAATTGTGAAACTCGT
>NW_015539876.1:1690507-1690802 GCF_001515605.1 Sinocyclocheilus anshuiensis
GAGATACACCTGTATGTATACCAGAATACAAAGTGCACAGGGAAGAAAGATTCCTCTTCTTTCTAGTGTCAACGTGACAATGTTTTTACATTTTTTTGCAATAAAGATATTGTTGCACAGCAGCAAAAGGCTGGCAAGAGGTCATGAACCATAAAAGAAATAAAGATAACAGTCACAAGTCATGCATGAAAGGAGTCTAGTGTCTCTCCAGAGAAAGAATGGGAGTGTGTGTGTGTGTGTGTGTGTGTGTGTTTGTGTGTGTGTGTGGGTGAGTGGGTGAGTGAGTGTGTGTGTG
>NW_015539876.1:1692219-1699594 GCF_001515605.1 Sinocyclocheilus anshuiensis
GTGTGTGTATGTGTGCGTGTGTGTGTGTGTGTGAAAGAGAGAGAGAGAGAGAGGGGAAAAAAGAGATGCAAAAGCCACCGAAGGGTGTCAATATATTCTGAAATTGAATTAAAGAGTAATTAGGGAAATCATTACCTGACACTTCAGCAGTGGGATTTGGTTAATTTACTGTGCCATCGTTCAGTGAATGAGGTATGTCCTATAAGACTTCTCCTTTTGCCAAAGGTGATGGGCACATTAGATAAAAGCTTAATTTAAATCAGCAGCCTTGACTTCTGTCCTTGATGTTGCCACCGACACTATTCCAAGTTAAATTACTGTGATTGAACTGATAATGTTTACCAAGCCAATTGTTTAATTCAGGAATACCTGTTATAGAAAATACCAAATATCTCAAACAACTTTGAAAGAAACTGAAGCAAGTGCTACATAAATAAACAGTTTCATAGGGAGCAGCAAGACCTTGGCCCTGTTTCAGTAAGTCATTTGAACACTTCCTTGTTGACTCTGCCTTGGCTATTCCCGTTGAGTGAAGCGAATCCCCACTGCTATCCTAACTGCCATTCAATTACTCCGATATCTCAGGAAGTGAGTGAGATCAACTATTCGATTAAGGGTGAGTTAACAGAACTTCAAGAGTACATACTGTCCTGAGGCCGTTGTAAACATTTGGAATTACTTCTTCAAAAACAAAACTGACATAGTGGATGGATAAATGACAGATAATTTGCCTCTCCTCAGATTAATTAGTAGTTATTTCCTCTTTTAATAAATCAAAATCTTGATGACAGCAAATTGTTACAGGCTGCCTTTGGATAGCAATGATCTGCATGCAAGATGAGCACTTGGTACAACACTTGGTATCGACAGCATTTGCGGTATTATGTTGATTACCACAAGAGATATTTCGACTCATGCCTTGTTTTCTTAAAAAAAAATAATAATAATAAAAAATAAAAATTAATCTTATAATTTTATAAAAGAGATTTTTTTTTTGTTAAATTTATTTTATTGTTTAAATCAATGTATTATTTCAACTGTAAATCTGTCAATCTGAAAGGTCATTTAAATGTTTATAGTTTTGCATTGTCAAGTTGTAAAATTGGATATTTTAGCTGGAAGCCACAAATTAAAGTTTAAACACCTTAATGATGGATTTATTTCTTGGAAACAAGCAGCTTTTTACTTCACAAGATGTTAACTGATGTACTGTAGTCATGTTGATTACTTGTGGATTATTGGGATGTTTTTATCAGCTGTTTGGACTCTCATTCTGACGGCACCCATTCACTGCAGAGGATCCATTGGTGAGCAAATGATGTAATGCTAAATTACTCCAAGTCTGTTCCGATAAAGAAACAAACTAATCTACATGTTGGATGGCCTAAGGGGGAGTACATTTTCAGCAAATTTTCATTTTGGGTGTGAACTATTCCATTAATTTGCACTGAACCAGAATATTCCCATTCAACGTCATCCCAATGTTATTGATGTGACTGTTGAAGCATTTTGTGATACAGAACTGAGTGCTAGAGAACCATCGGATCACTCATACAATATTGTGTGTTTTCTAGTCACAATATGCACGATGCTAGTCTGTTAAGGACTTGATTGTTTTTCTGATTTTTATTTATTTTTTGGCTGCATGGTAAAAGATGACGAGCCAAACCAAGAATGCTGCCAGCCTTTTCATTGACAGAGATTACTTAAAGACAGATGGCAAAGAGAGACGATGTTCAAACCGAGATCTTTATTAAATAGTCCTTTAATAACTAAGCCTCTCTTTTGGCAAGATTTAATGACTGTTTGAGAAGATTATAGTGTTATTATTTTGATCTTTATTCCAAGAGAAACATTTAATCAGCCATTTAAGCAGGAAAAGCAATAATTATGTCACATCAATCATTGTCACTAGTGTTTCATTATCTTTTTAAAATATCTATTTGCATGTTAGCACTCGAAATCAACAAATAAGCAAATAAATAAACAAACGAAAGGTTGCTACTTCAGTGTGCATATTGCTCATGAAAATGCCACACACTTGATGTAGAGTGGTTCTCAAATGGTTTTGCTACAAGACTCAGCGAAGTAGGGACCCAACTTATTTATTGTAAAAAATAAAACATAAAATATAAAATAATTAAATAAAATGCAAGTATAATAATGACAATAATAATTAGCTGCACTAAGCAAATGTTTATCCTCATAGCAAGGGAAATCATATTAATTGTAGCCTGGTTTTTTTTTTCAATTAATTTAATTTTTAATATTTATTTGTTACTTTTTTCCCTGTTACACAATGCTCTGAGCCACCAGTTGAGCACTACTGTTCTAGTGTGCTATATGCCTAGCCATACATCTCAATTTATTTCTATTGTCACTAATAATGGAGCTATTATATAAACATACAGTATGGATAAAATAAAAAGGAAACTCTTGAGCTATTTGATATTTCCAGACTGATGTCCACCAGGCTCACCCTATGGACTGTGCCATTCATCAAGCAACTACTACAATTCATTGTGCCGTGCGATATGCCATTTTCTATCAATGACCTGTACAAACTGTTCAGTCCACAGACAAATGCCACCAAGTCCTTTTTAATCCACCTTATTCAAGCAAAAAGTCACGCCATGAGTAAGAAGGGAAAATTGTGTTGCCTCTCAACCATGACAAAATCTAATATCAAGATGGATCTATTTGGAGGGCAGAACATCACACAAATAATGTATCTCTTCACTGGTTTATAAAAAAATAAGATGCCATTAGCAAATGACCTGAGGTCTGGAATGACAGTACTCTGCCTTTTTTTCTTTTATCCATCTTTTTTCTGTTATATATTTATTTATTTGTCCAACAACAGGTTTATTTGTTATGTTTGAATGCTTCAGATTTTTTTCTGTAATAATATTGCTTTCTATTGAGCTATTTTTTTCAACATACAGTATGTCAGATACTGTATCATCATCACACACAAAGAAGGCAGATGGGGACAAACGGGAATGGGTGCAATCAGAATGAGCTTTCAAACAGCTGATAAAAAAAAAAAAAATCACAATAATCCACAAGTAATCTCCACAACTCCAGTTGATCAAATAATAAAGATTTTTTATGAGTCCTCTATCCATAATATCGCTGTCTCCAGTAAAAATGCCATATTGTCTGAATTATGAGAGGAATATGCACAGATCAAGCACCCTTTGCAAATTAAAAATTGTGGACTATTGTAATGATTTTTCAGCTGTTTTGGCTCTTATTCTGACGGCACCCATTCACTGCAGAGGATCCATTGGTGAGCAAGTAATGTACAGCTAAATTTCTCCAAATCTGTTCCAACGAAGAAACAAACTCTTCTACATCTTTGATGGCCTGAGGGTAAGTATACATTTTCAGCTAATTTTCATTTGTGGGTGAACTATTTTTTTGAGGGGAGGGGGAGTTATGGTTTGGGCGATGGAGTGAGGTATGAGTGGTTATGAACGAATGAATAAAACGCATTTGTCAGTGTTCCACTCAGTATTTCGGGAGCCCTACGCAGCTTGTATATTTTGCGTATGGAGGATCAGCTCTGTTTGTAGCGTATCTGTACACTGAGCTAGGAAAATTAAGCCTTTATGATTTTCACCCCTTTTTTGAGGCATAGTGGCATTTATGTACTCCTTGTAGTTTTTATAGGAATCTGATGTTGCATGCGAGTTGTTAAACAAAGCCACTTTGCAAACCCGCAACATTGCAGATTGATTTATGGGCCTGCACATTGACCACGTGGCATTGAGAAGGGAGGGTTAATATTTTTTCAGACATCATCATTAGACATTTCTAGCTGTAGCAATAGTGCTTGTTACTGTGGAACAAAGCTCATATGTCAGAGTCATTAGAGAAGGAGAGCATGACACTGGCTTGGCCTCATCACTATTCGGGTGATTCATACAGCCAGAAGAGAGTCTGACATTTCAGCTACACATGGCTGAGACTGAAGCTTCACACACTGCTTATGACAATTAATAGCATGTGAAACCTCTGGTGCTAACATCACTTTTACCTGGTTGCACATAGTTGGTTAATATGTAATGGGCATCTTCAAGCTAATTATGCAAGCAAGTGCCGAACTCTTTGCAGGAGTGAATTTTTCTTGCCTGCAATTATATTGTCCAAAGACTTCTTATGTTTTCACAGTCTAACCTATTTACACGAGCCATTGTGGGGGAGAGTGAGGGAGAGAGAGAGAGAGAAATGAGGAAAAAAAGCAAATAGGCGAGATATGCAAAAATACCTGGCCTCAGCTGTCAATATGGTAGCTAATTAAAATATTATCTTTACTTTGCTTTCTTGATTACTCTTCACCAAGACAACACATCATTGACTCCATCAAGGAATATTTACCTGTTGTAATGACTTCCTGTCCATGCATTGATAAATGTCCCCGCTTTGTGATCTCGCACACTACCACAATCTAGATCTCAACTCCACCTACAGCAGTCGACTAGCTTTAAAGAGTGCTGTCTCAGTTTTGTCAAACAGCTGTTTTCCGCACTATCCACTGCCATTGGTCCTGTCTTTTCACTATCCGCCTCATCTGAAAACATCTCTGCAAAAACGGTGCTGATATTTCTCTCACTCTGTGAGGACTTGATTTGATTTTGTCTTTGATTTCTTTCCCTTCCTTTCCTCCCAAGATTGCTCATTTCCTCTCACGGTCGATCACTGCGAATCAATTGGAAGTCAATGTCTGACTGTTTCTGCTCATTCTTGTGATTAAAACAGTTGTCCGCGTGGTCAGTCCAGAGCACTCATTTGATAACTTTTAAAATCGCAAATGTCTTATTAAAAACATAATCATGGACACTGTTTGAGATAATATACAACATACTTATTCATCTGTCTGATAGAGGTTTGTGATGGGGGGGTCATAAAGTGCAATTGTATATGTTAGAAATGTTGATTTGTGCATAATAATCCAAAAGAGTCAGGATTCCTGTTTTGCAGTACATTTTCCCTTGATATATGTGTTAATATGTTCATATAAAAGATGAAACCCACACATCTTATGGAAATCATGCATTGCTTATGAGTTTATTACATGAGTTATGTAATAAAAGTTTCATTTCATAATAAAATGTATTTATACTTTGGTTGAAGCACTTTTTTTTTTCATGTTTCTGTAACATGAAAACTCATAAGCAATGCTCATGTTTTCCATCATGCCTAGCATCCTGTATCTTTTAATTACAACCCATTTAAATGATATAAAAAATTTAATTTATATATTAAATATGTATGTATTTATGAGCTCAGACGGTACTGAATAACAGTAATGTAACAGTAAACCCAATTACATCTCAATTCAAACCTATTAAGTTTGCCACTGCCAATGTTGTGAGCCTGATAAACACTTGACTGTATGTAATTTCAATCCTTCAGCTTGAGCAGGCTATTATTTTGTATCATAAAGATCCCATTCATAAATAAGTATAATATTATTTTCATAACAAGCACATAGCCTAATGTTCAAACTCACTGTGACCCTGACAAAGTACATTCTCTCAGCACCGAAACCCCGCCCCTCTCTCCCGCTCGCAGCCAATGAGGAGTGGAGGAGGCTTGTCTCTGAAATAAATTGGATATTTTCATGGTGTGTAATGGAAAGCGTCGGATTTGAGCATCCGACGTGCGCGCAGTTGCACAGAGTGGACCTCTGGAGTCTACATTTATAGTGCTTAGTGCTTTTTGGACACCGGGTTAAGTTAATATGTCGACCGAGGGGAAACAGTAGACTTTAATCGCGTCAGTCGTTAATGGTTATGGGAATGCTTCACCGTAACTTCCAATTCATAAGAGAGCTGTCTCTACCTGGAGAGAGAAGAGTGAAGACAGAGCGACCGCTTCTCCTCGCGATAGTTTTTACTTCTTCTCGTCACCCGGATTATACGGCACAAGACGTTGGAAATATACTCGATAGCGGAAGCAGAGAGTTGGATGCTGGGCTTCCAGGGCTCTTCTCGCTTTGCGATGGTGTTTAAAACAAGTTGAACTGAGCCAAATTTTCAAAGGTCACCCTCAACAATCTACCTATGCTTTGCTTTCACAATCCTTTGCTTTTAACTGTAAAACTCTAGAGGTTGTTGACCAGTGGTTGAGACATCGGACACCTGGAGAAGGTAAACTTGTTATAACTATAATAAATAGAACTAAATTAAACTGCAAGTATAAATATAATACAATAATTTAAATAATAATTGAAAAATGTATTATAATCACAAGCATAATCCTTTTATGTGCATTAGAGAAGTGCATGTGACAACTGTATTGTCGAGAAGAATGTTTCTGAAACACAGTATGGATGGAAAATGGCTGAAAATGACAATACAATGTATATTATGCCTATGGAAATATATTTGAATAGCTTAAGTCGATTTTTATACTTAGTATCAGGGGTTTTCAATTTTTAAAGACTCTGGGACCCCCAGCCAAACAAACCCAGAGACATCCATCTAAAAGATGCTATTTGTTTTCTTCCGGTAACATGTTATAATAACTTTCATTAAGAGCAATAATTATTATTATTACATAATATCATGTTTAAAAAATAGTCGGAAAGTTAAAAAAAAATGTAATGTATAGAAATGTCATAAGAATTCATATATATTCTTATATATTGTCTTCACAGACCTCCTAGTCTTTAGGAACCCCAGATTGAAAACCTTGGACTTTACAGCTGTGTTAGAAAAAAAAGGAGGTGTCATACACAGTTATACACACTTGAATTCACTGCATTGTCTTTGTTGTTTCAGAAGGCGAGGAAAGTTTGGAGAGAATGTCGAGTCGCAGGGTGAAGCATGAGCTGCCAGTGTACTGATTTTAGACTGGCGTATCTGATGAGTCTATGGGTGTGTGTTGTACTAAGCCTTCACTGCTGGGTTTTAGCCCCTGTGGCAGCCTCCCATGATGTCGCTGGTCCATTTGGGTGGCTCCTTTCAGATAAAGGGCCTTTTCATCACTCACAGGAATTTGCAGAATTTGTGGAGCGTTATCAACAGGGCTTCACAACCAAATATAAGATTTACAGGTGAGTTGGATAATTACCTCTGTTATTTATTGCCAGTTGCGTGTAAAATGTGTTGGGATTTTTAATGAAATGCAGAATTAGATGGTGCTTTTCATTTATTTGTACACATATTACCATATAACGGAATTAACAAGAAACTTTAATGGAGGCTGGCTCATTTTGTTTGCTGGTGTGTGATTAGAATAGAATAGAAAAGAAACTTCAATATGCAAATTGCCACATGACTGGACTGCACTGGAAATTTTTGGGTATTTTTGCTATGCAACTAAATGAGACAATGTACACACACACACACACACACACACACAT
>NW_015539876.1:1700141-1700425 GCF_001515605.1 Sinocyclocheilus anshuiensis
GAAAGTATAATTATATAATTTATATTGTATAATAAATATACATATATAATATTGTACTTGTATACAGTATACAGACGTACAGACAATATGAACCATGTTGACGGTAGTAATTAGGTAGTAATTAAATATTCAAATATGCTAGAATGTTACTGATGAATGTTAAACACATTTGTAATATGCTATAATGTTACTGATATGCTGGGTGAACATTGAGGAGTTACTTTAAGAGTTTTGGTTAAAGGGGTCATATGATGTTGCTAAAAAGAACATTATTTTGTGTATTT
>NW_015539876.1:1700532-1700611 GCF_001515605.1 Sinocyclocheilus anshuiensis
CCGGAGCGACAAACATTAAAACCCATTATAAACAAGGCATTTGTTGCATCCAGTGGGGACATAATTACGGATTACGGAT
>NW_015539876.1:1705359-1714659 GCF_001515605.1 Sinocyclocheilus anshuiensis
CACAGCGCCTTCACGACATGGCGGCGGCGGCAACAACAATACTACAGCGAGAATAAAAGTTACGCCTTCTTTCTTGGCATTATGCAAATCTTCCCACATCGTGACGTAGACATGTGGGGGCGTGTTAGAACGAGCCGTTTTAGGTAGGCGTGGTTGACGCTTAACTTTTATAAAGAATATCTCTTTGGATTTGAGACTTTAGTCTTTGCAACTTTGCAGATGCACCAAGAGCTTGTAACATTCCAAAGAGAAAGGAAAAATTGAAATCGCATCATATGACCCCTTTAAGAAACTTAACAGCTGTTTTCAAGTTGAAAGTGTAGTTCGAAAGTTTTAATGCCGGATTATTAGTTGCAACTGATGTGAGGTGAGCTGTTGAGGAAAGTTGTGCTGAGTTAGAGCTGAGTATTAGATGAAGTGATAAACAGCCCAAAAGGGGAGGAGAAAAAAGCGAGAAAGGAGTTGGCTGAACTGAACCTGACTGACACGCTCATTTGGCAGGGCTGTTGGACCATGCTGCCAGGCGCAGATGGAGATGGCAACATTGGGGTTAGTCAGACGTTCTCTCCTCAACATACGTGTGTATCTGTGAATGCTCCACTGGCTTTATTTTTTGGTAGAGACAGACTATAGGAGTCAACAAAAGTACAGTTGTGCTTTCTCAATGTCAGATCTCCCCCTGCTGGTGGAAACCAGCAGCTCGAGTGCGCATGTGTATCTGCGTGCGCTGGCGTGTGCATGTCTAGGTTCCTGATTTTACTTTGCATGCTAGGCAGGGCTCCTATCCCAACATCCCTTGTGCCTGAATGACTTTTAAGTACATTGCTCTCACACTGGCAGTACAGAGAGGGACAGGTTTGCATCTGCCACAGATCTGAGTTGAGAGAGAATCAATTTTGCTTCCTGGCCTCTCTTAACACTCTTTGCCTTGTATGAGACATTTGAGGAAAGATAATGAAATGATGTGTGGCATTGGAACAGTTTTATAAGCCTGTATGTGTGTACATGTGTCAGGCATTCTACCATCTCTTCTTTGGTCTTTTTATAGACTACTTTGAAATGCAATGTTGTATTGGTTTGTACACTGAGAAAAATTTGCTGTAGAAGCAAGTTTCACTCAGGAATTGCTAGAAAATTTCACAAATAATTACAAAGAAATGGTAACACATTGAATTAAATGTGAAATGTTGAAGTAGAAAGACTGAAACATACTCTTGTAAAATGTACACCAGTAATTTTTGTGTAACTTCGAAAACTTTTTTTTTTCCAACACAGTCTAGTGCTGCTTTTATATAATCGAGAACTCAAACCCGTGTTCATTACACAGTCGCTGTAAAAAAAAAAATCAGCAAAATTTGAGCCGCTGTCTCACCTGCTTGGTTGTAAAATCTGTCTGGATAATAAATCCCCCCCAAAAAATGCTTGCCTCAAAATTGTACAACATCAGCATCTGCAGTTTGTTTGTGTTGGCGAAAACACACCTAGATTGTTACGAACTTGCTCATGGTAACATAGGTAGGTGTGCGGTGACAGATTGAAGGTAAATTTGTGTCAGCTGTTATATTCTCATTCTCCCCATTTACCTTCCATCAAAGGTTGAACAGAGCCCAAGGGTACAGTAAAGAGTCAGTAGTGTCTATCCTTCCTGTCAGATGCATGAAAGGGATCTCATAAAACACCAGACATATGCTGCCTGACAAGTGTATGATGGGACGGTGCTGCACGGGAGGATGGGTGAGTGAGGCGGACAAGCCGATGGCAGTGGAAAAGGTTGCCGGAGCAGATACGTGCTCACTTGTTCCTCCTGGTGATGCTAATAGCGAAGCTCCATGAGCACAAGGTGACAGCAATTGTCGGCTTAGCCAGAGCTGTGTGAGCAACAATGAGGATAAGCAGTAATTCTCCCACGCAAACAGTGTCTTACTGAAGTTTTCCTGCACTCTGGAATGAGACAAAGTCGACAGAGTCTGTGATGCTTTTTACATCCGAAATAGACAGGACATGTGTACTTTCAATCCTTTACTGGAATTTAAAGTATTAGGAACATTTAAATACATTGTAGTCATACAGCAGATATATTTTGCTGCTTCCCATGTTTGGTTGTGTTTAAATATTTGCTGTTGTTTTCAGATGCTAAATGGCCACATGATATTTAAATATATTGAATTATGTATGCAGAACAGGAGAGTTGAGCTGTATGGCTTTAAATGTCTTCTTTTATGTGATTATGTTGATGATGGTGCTACAGTTTTATTACCTTTTTATTAATTAGTAAGTCATTACTTCAGTATACAAACCTGTATATGTAAAACTGTAAACAAAAGAAGATATTTTTTTGATAATTAAGGGACTTGAGGAATATGGTAAAACCCATAAATGTAAGGCTAACATTTTTCAAGATTAATGTAATTAATCTTAAAGTAAAATTGTAAAATCCTTAATTAAAAACATACATAACCATAGCACATACACATACCTCTGCTTTTCAAGCAAAAGGAAAAACTTTGAATGAGGACGATGTTGAATAAATCAAGATTTCCAATTAAGAAAGCTTCTGAAAGGGTTTAAGAGGAATAAATATAATTGAATTATTATACATTCTAAAAAAAATGTTCAAGTCATAAGTGTTATTAATGCCTGAAGCATTAGAGGTCTATTAGCCTCCGGCCTCTTCAGCATTCAAATAAATTTAGACAGAAAATGTTTAGCCTAACGACAATAATGTCTGAAGATTTTCCATAAAAGCCTCAGATCATTGATTGCTCAATTATTGGCTCTACTTTTAGAGCGATATTTAACTTAATGCAGTCGTATGTGTACTGTGCACAGGACATTACTGACAGCTGGGTTCTGTAGAAATTCTTTGAACTGCTCTTATCAAACGAATATCTCAGTGTTGTCCTGGAAATCAAACCGGAGCAAAAACTGGGATGTCCACTGGTGTGGAATTTCAAATTAAACACTTGAAGGGCTTTCTGTATGGCACATTTGACAAGTTATTTTTTTTTCATTCATGGAATGAAATGGTTGCATTGCGCACCTCTTCTTTACTGTTGGATTTATTTTGCTCTTATTATATTTAACCTCACCAGTTATATGTTGTCAAGGAGAATTTAATTTAAATCCACCAGCATGATTGCAAGTGTGATATTGCTTTTATACAAAAATTATTTGAACAAGAAGTTAATTTCAAATAACTCACATTTTAGACACAATGTGGTCAGTTATTTTGTTTCTTTTTGCATCACCAAGGGAAATTGTTCCAAAAGCAATCAGATCAGCTAGAAACTTCAACACTGGGTGAATTATAGCAATCTTGGGCATTGTTTGCATTTGTGACCTTCATACCAACAAATATGACTTTATCAAACAACAACCCAACTAGAATATGCGGTAACATTTTATTTCTAATGTACATTCTAATGCGTTATCTTTTCGTAAATAATTGGAATCAAAGTTAAAATGCACTACAATATTAGCAGATTTCTTGTTACATCTGAAATTGGTGTTTTATACTGCATTATACTTTCTAAAAGTGTAACAATGCATAGATACCTATTATAATGTATTGTAACTGGTTATAAAGTATTCATGAAATCACACAATTCTTTATAAGGTGCTTTACGGGACATAATTCATGAAAAATGCAAACATGTACGTACATGCTGCTCACATATTATTAAAGCAGAGTTTGTGCTGAATGTAGTGCAATCAGACTTTAGCCATTAATATGTTATAAATAAATACAAACACCAGGGCATGTCAAAACATCTCCAGGCCCAAAAAAACACCCAGAGGGCTAAAATACTTTTTTTAATGCATTACATATAAAAACATAAAGTGTTAGTAAAGTGTTACTTAATATGCTAAAGCTAACATAGACCAGAAATGTACACAACAGAGATTGGTTGTCCCAGAATACACTAATTCACCCTATATAAGTGAATGAGACCAGGTGGGTGAGAGTGAGAGAGAGATCGACAGAAGGAGAGGGAGAGAGAGATATCAGGCTAGTAGCGTCAGGCCCTATAGCTAATCGTCTCATTATTTATGTTTCAAGACATGTATATCCCCTGAGTATGGTTGCACTTGCATTGGAAACACAATCAAGGACAAAACACCTACTGGCTCCTCGGTCATTGCTATGGTAGATTGTTTTCCTAGTTCAGTTTATCAGGGCCAGGGCTTGACTGAGAGAGATGAGCTGTTAGACTTTCCTTATGGGAATTGAATGATGGAAGCACACAGAGGTGCATGTTAAGTCATATCTCACAACTGACAGGAGTGATGATAACTGGGGCTTTGATGACTCAATATTTCAGTATGAAGAAATACTCTTTGAATAAATAACAAATTAGTCCTTTGTCGACCAATTAGCTCTAATTTTAGGTCCAGAAAGTTTCTTAAAGTCCTAAATGATTTATGCCGTGGAATGAGTAAGGCCTTAATGAGCGTGTTTACATCAGATTAATGTTAGCATGAAGAAGTGTTTGATAAACACAACTAATGAGGTGTAGCCTGAGCTTTCAATTTGCCTCAGGTTAGTCTTGAATTGAAAATCAAGTTAAGACCACAATTTAAACACAGCTGGTAGTTGGCAATAAAGGGCACTTTATTGAAAAATATTTTAAAAATAGTTTTTATATGACTTTTGAAATTAGAGCTGTCATAAAGGTTTAAAGAGCAGGTCATATGGGTTTTCGAAAAAAGATATTTATTAGCTATCGTAGCTATCCTTCAATGTAAACAGTCTGCAAAGTTGTTAATCAAAGATTGCATGATAAATAAAGATATTGTCTCTCAAAAGAAAGAGTCGACTCTGAACCGCCTTAACGAGTCGTCATATTTTCGAATCTTCTGCCTGTTACCTATATACATCACAAGGTAACACATTTGCATAATCCCCGCCTGCCCGCGAAATACAAACACTCTGACAAACACTTCCGCTAGTTAGTGTGTTTACATCATGTCGAGAAGACGCTGTGTTTTCAACCTCACTGGGCATTCTAACACAGTTCCCACACGTGCTCCTCAAATTAGTAAATAATAATAATAATGAATGTAATAAAACTGCTGTCACATCACGTAAAGTACCACATACAAAGTTTAAACTTACCACTGAGTCCTGATCAAGTTGTGCTTGCGATGGAGTTTCCGGTTGAGCGACTGCATCGGTATCATCCTCGGGCTCGAATTTATAAGGTAATATCGATGCTGTTTTTGTAAGCTTATAGCATCTTTGTTTACAAGTAACCCTCCTGGGCAAAAAATGTATTATGGTAATGGGCGTTTCATTTCCGACGTGCATTGTATACGGAGAGTCCAATCACAACAGACTTGGCCAGCTGACCAATCAGAGCAGAGTAGGCTTATGGAAGGGAGGGGTTTGCTCTGAACTTGCTTGGAACGAATCGTTTCGAAATCATTGACAAATGACTCTAATATTAAATGTATATTCTGAGAAAATTACAATGTTTTCTGACCTTAGATGCATTTAAACCTGTTGTAGGAGACTAACACAACATTGGGACACTTTAAAATACCATATGACCTGCTCTTTAATTGAATCCCATTTTTAAAGGAAAACAAGAAAACTGTTTTCACAATGTTAAAACATGTAGATATTGCTCATGATGGAAAACTGATAAATAATTGTTTTAAAGGAAAGTTACAAAATAATTATATTTAAAATAAACGCTGTCCTTTTGAACTTTCTATTCTTATTTAAAAAAAACAAAAACAATTCTGAACGATCACGTGACGCTGAAGCCTAAAGTAATAATTTATGAAAATTCAGCCTTGCTATCAAAGGATCAGTTTGTTTAAAATGTAAGTATTTTAAATTGTATAAATATTTATTAATATATCAGAACAGATTTGGATCAATTTAGCATTACATCACTTTCTCATCAATAGATCCTCTGCAATGAATGGGTGCCATCGGAATGAGAGTTCAAACAGCTGATAAAAACATCACAATAATTCACAAGTAATGTATGGTATATGTGTGTATACTGTTGCAGTGTTGTACATGCACTGTACATGGCTTCCTCCATGAATGCTGACAGACTTAACAGGCTCTCAATCAGTGACTGACACCTTTTGACATGTTTCTGTGCAGAAAGCATTTATTATGTGAGAGTTTCTAGATTTATGGACTGGTTGAGTTGCAGCCTGACACAAATTCTTGGATACAAATGCCATCCATCCTTGCTGTGAGTGTTAACCGATTTGTGGGTCAACGTAGCGAAATAGCTTCAAAAGTTATTAAAAATGCAAAAGAACATGCACATATATTTTCAATGCAGAGAACAAATTCAGATGGATTGGCTTTACAGATACAAATGATCTGTATAATGTATTGCGAGCTTACAGATTAAATATTACTGTTCAAAAGTTTGGGGTCGGTAAAAGTCTCTTATTCTCACCAAGGCTGCACTTATTTGATCAAAAATACAATAAAACAGTAATATTGTGAAAACTATTAAAAAGTAATGCATATTACTCCAGTCTTGAGTGTCAGATGATCCTTCAGAAATCATTCTAATATGCTGATTTGGTGCTCAAGAAACATTATTATTATTATTACTATTATTATAAAGGTTGCAAACAGTCGTGCTGCTTAATAGTTTTGTGGAAACCGTGTTACATATTTTTTCAGGATTTTTTGATAAATAGAAAGTTCAAAAGAACAGGCCTTATTTAAAACAGAAATATTCTGTAACATTATAAAGGTCTTTACTCTCCTTGCAGAATAAAAGTATCACTGACCCCAAACATTTAAGCAGCATTTATTTGTATACATCTGCATTTTGGTGCATGTAGTTATGAATATGAGTGGACATTTGTGAGAAACTTTGATACTGTTAACACTACAGCCCGACTGATATGGTTTTTTTGGGGCCGATACCGATATTAGGGAGTAAAAAAGGCCGATATCAGTATATCGGCCGGTATTCTTTGTGTATATTATAGTACAGTACCAGTCAAAACTTTGGAAACTTTCCCATTCGTGTGTCCAAACATTTGACTGGTACTATATATAGAATACAGTATTTTTTGCAATGATCACTCAAATGTGGTGATCAAACACTTATAATGACGTGACAATGATATGTAATGGAGGCAGGGTATTTAACAATTTAACAATAAACTTTATCCAAAATGAGTCTGACATCAGTGCACTGAACAGTAAAGTTGAAGTTTATTCAACTTTAATTCAATTCAATTCCATTCAACTTTATTCCGTTGAAGTTTATTTCACTTTGGAACATTCATTCACGGATTTGCGCTACTGTCACAGACGAAACTTACTAGAGAAGTGTGACATAATATACCTCTGTAAATAAATATAAATTCACGTCTCGCGCACTTTAATGCCCTTTAAATGTAACGTGTACGTTCTCTTGGAACTGGAATCAGGGCGGAATATCATGTGAAGTCCACTTCGCAGGGCACTTACGGTCGAATAAGCCAACGCTTGAATGCTGCTGCCTGAACAAGAGACCTCCTTACTGAAGTGAAAGTGTTGGCTGGTGTCACTATCTCGCAAATGCGCCGGCGGATCTCCACCAAATTTGGTGCGGATTCGCCACACCTTTGCGGAGATATGGCCGTTCAAATTTTCAATGGTTTTCCATAGACTTAAGCTTTAAAGCATTTCATCCAGGTCGCCAGTAGCAAACAATGGAGCACGCTCTGCTGGACAAACTTAAGTAATTACATAATTTCAAGCATTTTATCTGCGCTATATGTTCTGTAAAAAAAATGTTCATATCGGTGGCATATTAGCCGATACTGATATATTGGCGACAGGCTCATATCGGCCGATGATATCGGCTAAACGATATATCGGTCGGGCTCTAGTTAAAACCATTAAAGTGAAACAATACTCACTGGATCAGACACAGTGGTTTCTCTCTTCCCCCTTTTCTTCCACTTATATAAAAATTTCCAAACTGTGGTGAGAAGTGACCTCTGCCATGTCAAAAATAATCCAACTTTTAAAAACGTCTTAAAGCCTCTTGATTTCTGCTCCATTCCAGTGCACTAGTGTTGTCACGGTACCAAAATTTCAGTATTCGGTACCGATACCAGTGCAAATCCAAGGATCTCGGTACCAATTTCAGTACCAAAGCAAAACACAAAAACATGCTAATTGAACAACATTTTTATTAATAACGTTAAACAAAAATTCAATGTACAAAACCAATGCCATTCTTTATACTTATTTAAAATTGTTTGGTACCGAAATACCGGGTCTTTTGACAACACTACAGTGCACTCCTAACTGTTTTTGAACATGAAAATGTGTTCTGTGTGAACAGCTTTTTAGTCATTCTGTACTAACTGCTTTCTGTAAATGTGGTTTGGTGCAAACCGTGATGGCTGTATAGCAGCTGGGCTGCGCTATCTGTGAACTCGCAAAAACATTAATGTCATAGTTCAAACCAGAATAGATCTAATGGATGGAAAATCCTGTATTACAGAAATTACGTATGGAATGGAGCATGATTGATTGTTTGAATTAATTTTTTTGTGTTAATTTATTTTTTATTTTATTTTTTATAATTAATCACATACAGTTTTCAGCCAAATTGAAACTAGTTTAATAATTGAATGTAATTAACTTAAAGGGGTCATATGATGTTGTTAAAAATAACATTATGTTGTGTATTTGGTGTAATGCAATGTGTTTATGCAGTTTAAGGTTCAAAAACACATTATTTTCCACATAATGTACATTATTGTTGCTCCTCTATGCCCCGCCTTTCTGAAACGCATCGATTTTTACAAAGCTCATCGTTCTGAAAAGCGAGGTGTACGCTGATTGGCCAGCTATCTAGTGCGTTGTGATTGGCTGAATACCTCAAGCGTGTGACGGAAATGTTACGCCCCTTACCATACTGTGATGCCGTGTCCCGGCACGACGAGACAAAACCAATAAAACCCATTACAAACGAGGCATTTGTTGCATCCAGTGGGGACATAATTACTGATTATAATGACTTATACTGTCTTTTTACGCGTTGCGTTGCGTATCGCGCCGCGTAAACATAAAACCATGTCTGCATTTGTGATCGGAGAAACGACAAACAAGCGCTACTGTACACTGCTCAAAACTCGCGTTTGAATAGTCAGTAGCAAATTCTTTAAATATAAAAACAACAAAAAACGCGTACTTACAGGCTGTGAGTCAGAATCGCCAGACAGTCCTTGCAAAGTTGGATCTGTCCCACTTTATAGAAACAGCCTTTGTGCACAGACGCATTGTAGGCTACTCTGCAGGTTCAGGAAACA
>NW_015539876.1:1715013-1723313 GCF_001515605.1 Sinocyclocheilus anshuiensis
GAAAGGAAAATTTGAAATTGCATCATATGACCCCTTTAACACAAAACATTTTTGTCTATCCACAAATCTTATTTAGAGTGTGTTGCATAATATTGCAAAAATGTTGCATAAATCCGACTCATTCCTCTTAATGAAGACTGGATGTAAGAGTCATCCGGATGTTTCAAACATAGCGCTGCCTCCGACATAATAACAAGCTGGTCTCATTTGCTTGTACTGTGACATTCTCGGTCTCCCTTTGGCTTCAGACTGCTTCCTCTGGAGCATGTTCTTAGCATTGACTCTGTGTAGCCGTAGGTCTCTGTGGGGAACGCTGGCAGGTAGTTCTTCAATATGCCTTCTCCTGCTGTGAGGCTGCAGCGTGGGCTCAGTGGTGGATTAGCCTCCAGCTCCATCCATAACTGTCCATCAAGAACTTTTGTTCTGACACAGTGTCGATCATACTTTCTCTCTCCATTTCATCTCTTTCTGTCCCTCTTCCCCTCCATTTGTCTTTCTCTGTCTCATTGTCTTTGCTGCTCTTCTTTCCCACTGCCAATAAGTGTCATCTGTTATTATTTAGATACATACACATTTAGCAAGCCATATTCTGCAGTATAATATATAAGGTATAATGAGGCAAGATGACCCCTAGGGTATGCTCTGCTGAATTTTGACATTTGTGACAACATTATGATATTTATTCGACAGTTTTCAGGTTAGAGATTTGCGTATTTTCAGTCAATGAGATTGATAAGATGAATCTAATTTTAAATAAAATATTTTTGAATGAAACTTTAAAGTTTAATGTAATATTAAAATTGTAAAACATGATTATGTTAAAAAAAAAATAAATAAAATAAATCCGATGACAACTGAAACCAGATTACCCAATAGTTGGGCAAGATGGTTCCTTTACAAGGAAATGTCCCAAAATATTTCCCCTAATGATATACTGAATGATAAATCATCATACTGCATAAATATTACACATTACAATAAAAAATGTAAATGATCATTAAATGTACAATGTTCTTAAATGTCTTTCCCTAGCTTCTGTAATTTTGGTTGGATAGCACTTTATATTACAGTTCTGTTCCATGTGTACAAACTATGTACTTATTATATTAATTACAATAACTGGGTACTAACCCTGAACTTACCCCTAAATTTAACCTTAACCCATGTAACTACCTTATATTACACAGTACTTTCTTAGGTAAGTACACTGCAAGTACACATAATTGCACGTATTGTAAAATAAATTGCAACCCTTGGTAGGGTATGTAGAAGGAAAATGTAGTATATTAAACAGTACTATATAGTATTGGCATTATATTAAAGAGACTGAAGAGAAAGAGATTTTCAAAAATGAAAATTCTGTCATCATTTACTCGCCCCAAGTTTCTTTCTTCTGTTGAGCACAAAAAAAAAAAGATATTTAGAAGAATGTTGGTAACCAAACAGATGAGGTTGCCATTGACTTGACATGATAGGGTGGGGGGGATATGGAAGTCAATGGTATGGAAGTCAATGGCTTCTGTCTACTCTTTGGTTACCAATATTCTTCAAAATATCTTGTTTTGTGTTCAGTAGAAGAAAGAAACTTTTCTACAACTTGGGTGAGTAAATGATGACAACATTTTCATTTCTGGGTGAACTATCCCTTTAGTATACTAATATATGAAGTCCTGCACTGGCACTTTGTGTTTTGCATTCTGCATTTCTTAGCCATTTTCTTTTACCATACCAAATTATTATTAACATAGTGGAAGCATCTTACTGTTAACTCAATATAGTGATGGTCATTCATTTAAAGTATAACCTACATTCTGAAATATTAAATAACTTAGTACAGCCATATAGCCTTGTCGCACATCTTGTTCAGTTGCAGCACTAAACGTTAGGAACATTTCACTGTATTGTGGTAAGCAGCGTTTGCTGTAAATGAAAGACAGAATAAGGATAGTGGCAGCTGACTTTCTCAAACAAAATTCCAGCTGTTTTCATCTAACAGACTCTTCTTACCTTTTATTCATGAAAGAAAGAAACTTGCCATTGTTACAAATAGTCCCAGTCAGCCCTTCTTCAGTACAAAAGTCACAGGGGAAAAAAACAAAAAAACAAATTGCACCATTACATAGAGGACAACAGCTTTTAAAGCAGGCCAGCTGAAGTTGGAAAAAATAAAGAGAATGCATAATATGATTTAAATTGCAGGCACGGGGGTCATGCAGTCATCGCATTTTCTCCTCAGCAGGCCTTAACCGAATATGTGTTGTACTCAAGCTGCGTGAAGGTTTCTCAGACCTCTCTTTAAACATTTCTTTTCTTTTTTTTTTTTTTTTTTTTTAAACTGTACTGCGGTTTACACTGAACCAGATACTAAAACAAACTCTCCCAGCTGTTGAAAAAATTATGTTCAGGATTTTTCCCTCCTGTGTCCATTGTGGCTCAAATAAAGGACATTTCCAAATAGGGTGTATGTGTGTGTGTTTTTGCGTGACCTTGCAGAGAGTTTGGGCGCTGGAAGGTGAACAGCCTGGCTCTGGAGAGAGAGGACAATGGCGTGGCTCTACCCCTCGATCCAGAGTTCATGCAGACCATCAGACAGTTGGGCCGCAGACCCACCCTCAGTGCCATTACCGAGAACATCATCAGGAAATATGGCACACACTTTCTGCTCTCAGCTACACTCGGAGGTACATGAACAAAGCTGACTGTTCATTTACATTTATGCATTTTGGAAGACGCTTTTATCTGCCAATTTCTACTGATTGTCATCAGTTCCATAAAAGAAAAAATATTTTCATGCATCTTGTTAGATATATCAATATTTAGGATCAACTTACAGTTTAAATCACATGCTTCCTTCATTAACCACACATCCATTCTTCAAAACCCCTCTCTCCAAAAACATTTTATCCAGCCTAATGTCTGCAAATACGGACACATGAAAGTCTAGAGTTCTGACATCTTTTTTTGATATCTGTGGAAAAAAAAACAAGTTTAAAAAATGCAACAGTTGTAACAAATGGTCATTTGCACAAACATTAATTAGAAGGACATCTGTCGCATAAATCTACTTTCTGTTGTCTTTATATAATATTTTGTTCTATATGCATCATCCACACAATAATTACTCAGAATATTTGTGATTAAATTCTTCAGTCGACTGATAGCCGTATTAATAAGATTTCATTAAAATGTTTAACATGAATCTTTATCTTTAATTGAGAAATTTTCATATATACTCATATTCATGAACTATGGATCTGTTCAGCATTATGTAAAGTGTTAACAGTCTTTTAATGACAGTTTACTTTCTCTTTATTTATAAGTGTTAGCATAATTAATTTATAGAAAAAAACATATTTTATTTGATAAATTGTCTATTTTCTATTCCATTCTAGACATTCACTGTATAGATAATTCCCTTGCTTCACTCTTCCTAACATAAACACAAAGAACATTCTTCATGAAGTCATTTTCCCCAGTGTTCCTCACTCTTTTATGTTGCTTTGCCCCTGTTGCAGGTGAGGAGGCGTTGACTATATTTGTGGACAAGCGGAGGCTAAGCCGGACAGCAGACCTGACTGACTCAAATGGCACGGCTGTGACTCTGGAGGCTCTGCACCAGCTGGCTGCCTCCTACTTCATAGACAGAGAGAGCACTCTGCGCAAACTGCACCACCTCCAGATTGCTTCTACTGCCATCAAGGTAACCCTGTGGCCTAGATGCACACAGACCTGGGGACCTGACCCCACGTTTGAGTTCTTATTTTTGGAAAGGAGTTTGACTTGAGCTCGCCTGTTTCTATTGTTTTGCAGCTGCATCATTTGGAGATCAAAAGAAGTGGGTTAAATGTTAGAGAAGCACAGCAGTTTTCCCTTAATTTTTGTTGTTGTGTTTTTGGTCGTGGAAGTATGAGGTATTAATGAATCGCAGGTTTGAACAAAATGATGTGTGTACACACAGAGGAGCATTTGATAAAGTTAAATTGTGTTTGAAAGGCACTGTTTTTACACACATATTCAGCTTTAAGCTCTTTGACACATCATACATCAGCTAATCCAAAACAAGTTACCCGTAGCAAGCAATATGTGTCAGGTCAGTGATTGTGCTTGAAACAGTAGCCCACATACTCTGCGCTATGTGCATACTTCTGCAGCGTGCATTCTACACACTCCTAAATACTTGTTGGAAAGTTAGAGTTAGAATGGCGGTTTGAAAAACAGAGGATGGTTCTGTATTGATATGTGTCATATGTACAAATCTCTGTTGGCCTCATTTTAAGGATGGGAATTGTAAATAATTTAACGATTCTGATTCCTCTTAATAGTTCAGTTCCTTAATGGTTCCATTAAATATTCTTCTATTATATTTAAAAATTTGATATTTGAGTGGGCAAAAACATACACTACTGTTCAAGAGTCTTTCAAAAACATTTTTTTTTTTTGTTTTTTTTTTTATTGTAAAAAAAAAAAAAATCTTACATTTTCACCAAGGCTGCATTTATTTGGTCAGTAAAAACAGTAATATTGTGAAATATTATTACAATGTAAATTAAAATTGCTGTCTTTTTAAATATACAATATTTTAAAATTAAATGTATTCTTGTGATATAATGGCAAAGCAGTCATTACTCCTGTCTTCAGTGTCACATGATCCTTCAGAAATAATTCTAATATGCTGATTTGGTGCTCAAGAAACATTTCTTCTTATTATTAATGTTGAAAACATTTTTGCTGCTTAATACTTTTGTATAAACTTTGATAAATTTGTAGGATTCTTGACTTGAACAAGGTTCAAAAATGTATTTGCAATATAAATGTTTTGTAGCATTATAAATGTCTTTACTGTCACCTTTAATCAATTTAATGTGTCCTTTCTGAAAAAAAAAAGTATTTAAAATAAAGAAAGAACAAAAAAACACTGACCCCAAACTTTTGAATGGTAATGTAAGTCAATAGCTAAATAGAGATAATTTCAATAAATGTAGTGGTGGGATTTATTTTTAGTGCTGGCATGAATGCAATCCAATAATTGGCTATATAATAAAGAAAAAAATATACCAAACAAAAAATGTGGTTTGATATTTCATTCATTATTTATAAAATAATTCTGACAAAAGTACACATTGCCATATGAACAACCAGTTAGTAACTACATTGATTTAAGTTTCAGAGTTAGTTGTAAGCTGTATGTATTTGATTTACAAAAAAGAACCAGTTCATAAGAGTTATTCGTTCAATAATCGGACTGTACTGGTTGCACTGTATGTTTCATCATTTATGAGAATGAGTCCTTCTGTAACTGGACTACCTTTGCATCTCTGTTTGTTTCAGTAGCTGTGTTGTGATAGTGCTGTTAGTAGTGCGGTAAACACTGTTAGTATGGTATTCAATCAGAATCACTGGAAGAACACACAACATCGGTTTCGGTATTTGAAAGAATGGAACTCTGTTCCCAACCCTGCTTCACTGTAGTCGATTTGTATTTACAGGGAGCAAGACACCTTGCCTCCTGACAGCAAGTGTCTTAGCTTAAGAGCTTGTAAGCTATCTTGATGGAAATGAGGAGATGGGGGTCCTTTCAGATGCCTTTATTTGCTTGCCATTTCAGGTGATTGATGTGATATATTCTCAGGATCAGCAGTCTTTAATTCAGCCCATGGATTTTTACCTCACGTGGGTGAAGACAGATGTGAATACAAAGGCTCTCTACGCCAAACTGGCAATTCTTTCTGTGGCAAACATACAACGTTTGAGAGAGAGTGGTCTGCTCAAATGGAAGAGCTATTTTCTTGGGGAAGAGTGCAGAGGGAATATAGCAAATAAATAAATACATATAAAGGTGCCGGTGGAATTATGCATCAGTGTGACAAATGAACTGTTCCATTTCAATAATTTCTTTGAGAGCCCAGCCCATTCGTCCGCCATTTTGAATATAAGTGAGGTGTCAGGCTCTAATGAATAAGAGACTTATGAGGAGGATTTTCTGCACCGCCAATAATAAATAAATCTTTAACCTCCACAGTCAGAGATGACGGTGGACAGGAAATGCGCTGAGTGCCAGTTGACATGAATCACAGCATTTCATTTTGATTTAGAGGAGGGAGGAGTGTTAGTTGAGGTTTATAACAATTAGAGTATGTTTAGATTCTTAAGTATGGTTGGAGTATTCAAGTCTGCGCATTTTAATGTCCAACTGCATGACGTCGCCTGACATGCCTTCTGCAATCACGGTGATATACTTGCAAGCCATCATGCTAAGTGGCCAGAATTGATATCTCTGAAGAGGCTTGGATGAACACATGGGTCAAGGACTCATTAGAACTTTGATTTTCTAATGAATGGGGATCAGTAAAAATATCAATTTTCTGATTAATTGTGATCCTCTTCGGAACAATCCGATATCGATCTATTAATCATACCCCCATGTTGCAGATGTCACAGAGGCAGATCCTCAGGTCTCTCAGACTCTCAGCTCATTTTATACTACTCATCTGCATCAGTTTTCTGTTCTACTTTAAATTCTGTGACCGTTTGCCCCTTTTATTGGAAACAAATTATGTCTTGGTGACTCTCTTTTTCTGTGCAATACTTTCCTCATCCCTCCATTTTTTTTTTTTGTAATCTATCCAGAGAATGTATCAGGTCAATTAAGTCAAACTAAATCCAAATAGTACTGTAAACTGATATGATAATATATGATAAAAGTAATAATAATAATAATAATAATAATAATAATAGTATTTATTGTTATTATACCCTGATATGTTAGATATGTTACTGATATGATAATATATGATAAAAGTAATAATAATAATAATAATAATAATAATAATAGTATTTATTGTTATTATACCCTGATATGTTAAAAATCGGTTACTCTTTATTTTAAGGACCAATTCTCACTATTAACTAGTTTCTTATTAGCATGCATATAACTAGCATTTTGGCTGTTTATTAGCACTTATAAAGCACATATTAATGACTTATTCTGCATGTCCATATTTTAGATCCCTTAATTCTACTCCATACCTAAACTTAACAACTACCTTACTAGCTATTAATAAGAAGCAAATAGTCCCTCGTTCAGAAAGCAGTCTGGAGTAAAAAGATTTGCGCAGACATAAAGGAATTTAGGTGTATTCGGTGGCCCATTACCCATTACTGATCTCATACAGTAGGTATTTTTATAAATGATGAGATACGCACAAAATGTGGAGTTTATGTAAAGTACTATTTTGATGAATTTACTGATATAGTAGTACTATAGTAGATAAATTCAGCAGTCACATTTTTCTGAATAATGAATATTGTCCACAGAAATGCTGTATTACTCACCGTTCATCCAGAAATCCTATATATCACACAGAGCAGAAGTGTTCTGTTCTGTCTCATCTATAATCTTTCCGACTAAGCCAATAAAAATAATTTGAACTTAAAGCATGTATGCATGCATTTATATATATATATATATATATATATATATATATTATTCTGCATGTCCATATTTTAGATCCCTTAATTCTACTCCATACCTAAACTTAACAACTACCTTACTAACTATTAATAAGAAGCAAATAGTCCCTCGTTCAGAAAGCAGTCTGGAGTAAAAAGATTTGCGCAGACATAAAGGAATTTAGGTGTATTCGGTGGCCCATTACCATCAAAAACAAAACAAATCCACTGCGTCCTCAGTGGCTCTGATGTCGAGAGAAAATGAAGACTCTTATGTTCACTTTTACATCCAACTACAAAACACCTGCATTGCTTACGAGACATTGTTGTCACTACAGTTGCTCGAACGTGGAGAAAATGGCGGACAGCGTACAACTGGCTGAGGGCGGAAATATGCTAATACGGGACAGTCCGTCAGTGGTTGTGGGCGGGGCTTGTGCAATATGACATCATATTGCTCAGAAAATCTAAACGGCTTGATAATGGATTTTATGCATGTACGCTGCTTGCGTATTTCCGGTAGAATCTTAGCCAGCGACTTCACATCCGTATATGTACTCTGACCTTCGATATTTTACATTATACTCATCTCCCTTACTTTGTTTGAATTATTTGACCTAAATCGATGTCATGCCATGTTTTTGTAAGGTTAGAAAAAACGAATGTTCATAATGCTCTCAAATGCATAATTTTCAGGCAAATACTTTTCTATAATTCAACAACAAAAATAAAGTTAATTTTTGCCACTGGTAGTGGGACAGTCCGTTTGTTATATCTAGTAGGGATGTAACGATTAACTGCGAGCCGGTTGAAAATCGATTCAAATATGTGACGATTCAAATTGGTTGAGA